>NW_017100218.1:147120-173663 GCF_001263275.1 Habropoda laboriosa
AAGAGGGAGACAGAAGGTGGAAAGACAGAGAGAGAGTGAAAGCGAACGGGTGAACCTGGGCTGTTGGTGGGAGGGAAATACGTTCTGTCGGGTTCGCGAGCGAGAAGGAATGATACAGTGGGGCGAGCGGTGGCTAGAAGCGAGCTGGTTGCCGTGGATGGCGAAGCGAGGTGATGGGGTGGATGACTAGGCGCGTGAGGGGAATCCCTCGGCCTGGAAGAGTGGTGGGGCTGCGCGGCGAGCGTGAGTGGTGGGGGGCGACGCTCTCTCGTCCCCTTAGCTCGGTTAGTTTCTCCGTCGACGCCGCTGGAAGCGGATCGAGCGTGTCGTTGTTCTTCCTCGTGGACGATCACCTCGCGGCGAGCTGTGCCGTGCTCCGAGTCCTCTTGTCGTTTCTTCTTTCTCTCTCTTTCTTTCTTCGGGAACCGGTGACTGTTGTTCCGTCAACTGGTGCGATCGTGTCGCGTGGTTCCTTCTTACGTGGATAATTAATTAATTAATCAATTGAAACGGCACCATGGAGACTCGTGGCGATACGCGGTACCGATAGGTGTGTACACAACATCGGGAGTAAATAGTTACAGTGGTGGAGAGATTGGAATTTTTTTTTCGCCGTGTGGACCAACCTGAGCTACTACCCCCGTCCGTGACGATAGGGTGAAACGATTCGATGCACGGTGCGCGAAAGAAGAGGTTGTTCTCTCCTGGCTAGCGGTCGCGTTTGTTTCGTGTGTACTGGGTGGATGAAAAGTTGGTGCACTGCTGCCCCCCTGTTGCTCGTTTCTCGCGGTGCGTTTGCGTTCAGTCGTGCGTATTTTACTCGCAGTGGTGGAAGAAGCAAGTGAGAACTAGTACTAGGAAGTGAGCTAACGTTTTTTTTTTTAACCAGTGAAGGAGTATACGATTTACCGAGGCGATTGATAAGGACGGGAGTATTTCGAATATTCACCAGAGAGTGTACGATCAGAGGGAGGAAGTTCCGAAGGACCACCACTCGCTTCTTCCGTTGGCCCTTCAGAGAAGCGTTGCGCTGAGCCGTCGGACGCTTGGCTTCCGCCCCGATCGGTCCATCGATCTCACCAACCCGACGAATCGATTTTTCCGTCGAAAAGGATCGTTTCCTTCTACTCTGTCCTGGTCGATTCTTCAAATTGGTCCTTCAGCTCGGATAGCTACGGAACCGGAGTGCTTCTCATGTGTCAGTGACAGTTCTGTGTGTTCCGGTTTAAATTTCTCGTGCGATGTACCCAGACCACGCCGTCTTCGTCTTCCATCTTGTAAGTAAAACAAGTTTGAATTAAGATTCGCGTGATCGGGTAACGCGATCGATCGGGTAACATTTCTCGTCGTGGTTCCCGCGCTTTTCCAAATACGGAACGTGTGCCGCCGTTTTCGTGGTTCGAAAGAAAACGTGCAGAGATCGCGGAGAAGAAGGTGAACACACGGTGTACACACTCTCTCTATCGATGTCTCTCTTGGCCTCTCTCTGTGTGCGGGTGTGTGTGTGTGTATCGTGAAAGCAAAGGTCACGAGAAGCGACGGCACCGGTGACTTTGACACGTCCCGCGGGAGGACCTCGCATTAGGTCTCGTTTTACGAGCCAATGCTCAAAGCTCTGCTACGGCTACAGCTTAGCCCCGTTGCTAACTACAAACGCGTTGTGTGCACACGTGACCCGTGGAATCTATGCACGTATAGTTGATGTCGGCCGTCCGCGCACACGTATTTCAGAGCACGGTCGACGAGGCTTGGCCTCGGAAAGGACGCCGCCGCGACGAGTGCTGCTGCTCTCTCCGAAAGCGTTTCAAAGATTCACACAGAGAGGGACGGGGATCGTTGTTACCTGACGGAACTACGTTTGTGTGTCGTGCCCCCGGATCTACCATGGGAAAACAGGAATTAAAGTACGTCCGTTGGATCGACGAAATCGGTCCAAGTGAACGCGATAGGATCGAGCATGTGACCAACCGACGTTCGTTATTTAATCGTAAACCGTTGATTTCGTCCGGATGGAAACTCGTGGAAATTTCGCGACGTGTTGCTGATGGCTGTATACGCGGCCTGTAGGTTGCTCCTCCGGGAGAATAAGTTACGAGCGTAAGAAACTTGGAGGTTGAAGTTGGGTGGAAATTTAGGTGACGCCGGTGATTGAGGGCCTCTCGAGAGGAACGCCGCGTGTGATTCATTTATATCAATATTGGAGCACGTAGAGACCGATTAGAGTCGTTTCCGCGGTGTCTCTTTTGACCGGTTCCCCCGTTTCTCCGTGTCGACTCTCGCGCAAATATCGAACGTTGCTTTGTTACGAGGAGCGGAAACTTTGTTTCTAAATAGTGTCTAGAAATCCTGTCAGATAACGTGGATAGTACGTATCTGGTGGATTCGTAGTAACGGTACGAGAATTGTGACGTGTGTGTCGTGGAACGGTTGGCCTTCGGTGACATTTGCCGTCGGGATTCCACGTTTCTTGCTCCGTATCGCTTTCGCAAACAGTGTCTCTCGCGAGCCTTTCATCCGTTCGCGGAAAAACCGTGCCCCGTTAATCCGTTCTCCCACGAGGGAGAGAACGAGTCGCGCCGTTTCACAGCGACGGGGCAACTTTTTCCCACCCGAAGGTCACCGCTCTTGTCTCTTTTTTCGAGCGTCTGCCGTCGAACGCGTTGTGCACAGACTCCGCGTATCGGAATATCGGAAAATACCCGTCGTCGTCGTCTGAAGTTCGAGACCCCTTCACAGAGGGTGCTCTCTTCGATCCTTGATTTTCTCTCGGGTGTTCGTTTCGAGTATTCGACGTTTAATTCCAACGAGTACGTATACACACATATATAAATCGGCACGATAATCCAAGCGAAGTAAAACGTTTCAGATAACGTACCCAGAGAGATACCAGTGTTTCTCGAAGATTTTCGTGTTTGTCCGGTCAATTAAGTCGGCCTTGTTTGCGCTCGTTTACACGAACGCTCGTCGTCACGACGAGCTAATTAAACTTACAAGCGCTTGTTTTTCTGTCCAATGATTCACAACGTCTTGCTCGCCACGCCGATCCGCTTCGTCCTCCAGCCCCTTGTCCCCCGTTCTCTTCTTAATCTTTCACGATTCCCAGTTGGAATCGCGGTTTCACGCGTGTTTCGCTCGCTCGAGACGCACCAGACGTGACCGTGCATCTCGAATGTGCGATACGTGTCTCGAACACACCGCCGCCTTCGTCCTTTTTCCTGTGAATTATGCAGAGAAAAGTGAAAATAATTTATCGACTTGGACTTTTTCCACACGCGGAATCGCTCGCGTGAAACGCGTGACGCGTTGTCCGGCACTTTTAAAACCGCGTCACCGACACTGGCTTACCGCTTAATTTATACCCCCGATTCATTCTCGATTCCGCTTTTTTACACCTCCGTGCAGAATCCTTATGAAACATGCAGAGGACATCCCGATGAAAAAGTTGAGAAACGGGTGCAGGTGGCGAAGATATACGACGAAACAGGAAATACCTGAACACCGTTTCGGCTGATCGTATTTCTCGGGGAGGAACGAGAGAGAGTGGCCGCCTTCGCCTCTTCCCCCGGTTTACCACTCGCCTCGCCATATTTACTTTGCCACCGCCGCCGCTGCCTGGAAAGCAGGGCTGGTTTTAATATCGCTCGTCCATTGACTCGTGACGTTTCGCAATCCACGCGCGTATCTGCCCGGTGAGCGCTCGTTTGCACCAAGAACAGAGAATTTTCGTTCGATTCCGTCAGTCTGCTGTATGTAAAACACGATTGCTCGGATAATTATCGATTTTCAGGTTGGGTAATCGCGATCGAAAGGTGTATCGCTCTGTTCTCCGTTCCTCGATCGTTCCTATCTACGTGTTGGTGTTTTTTTGTTTTATCTCCCCTGCCCCCGGAGTTGGGAAAAAGTGTGCGGGTTCGTTCGTATAAAATTGGAGCAGGGATACATACATAGGTAGCCCGGTGTCTATGAAATACTCGTTGCGGCGAATAATCGATTGAAGGATGTTCCGAATGTTTCCTGTTTTTCTATCGTTCCTCTATACACGTATATCGTATTGTTGTCGTGAAAATAGAATAGATACGTTTGGAAATATCGTTCTTTATTACACTCGAATTTTTATACGATATTTATTCTTCAGATATTTTCCGATTTTTAATTAAAAATTACACATACAAGTGTAGAAATTTACGTTACCGTTATATCGCAAATATTTTCGACACTGTGTGTAGATCTTAACGATCTACGGTGTGTAAAACACGTTACAGAATACTTTCGTTTCTCGTACCGTTAGAATCTCGCGAGGAAAAGGATTTTCGAGCGAGACACAAGCGCCGGTGGCATCGCTCGATTATCCCCGTTGCTCAATCCGAAACCGTAGATCAAACCAGCCGTTACTATGTTCATGGTGGAACTTTGGCGTCCGACGAAATAACAGGTTTCAAGCGTTTCCTTCGGACTCGCTCGAACGTAACGCGTCGACGTGCATTTTTCGCGTTCACGTACCTCTCTCCGGCGAATTTCCCTTCTTCTCTTCACGTGTACATGTGTACGTGTGTCGACGTAGAATCGACGTGGTTCGCGATCATAATGTAAAATCGCGTCCAGTCTGCTCTCGAGAAGTGGCTGGCTGGTGGTATCGTGACGAACGCGGCGCGGCGCGTACGTTGCCGATAAACTTAGTAATGGCAGAAAAATTGCCGCGATTAAGGTTGAAACACACATCCAGCAACCGCCATTTTCTCACAACACCTGCGAATTACGCGTAATTGCCGTTCCTTCGTCCCACTTCGTCCCGTTCCATCTCTCCGCCGGTCGATCCGTTCTTGGGAACCCGAGGGCAGTTCATTGTCTAGCGGTGCTCGCGAGCGAGCCCGTCGTGTCCGTGTCACGAGACCGTGCCACGGATAATCGTCATGTCGAATCGGAAATTAACGTTAAATCGTCTCTGCCCAACGGTTCGTTCCTTCTCCGCGGTGCCGTTGGATCGCGGAGCCGCGAAGAAAAACGCGCTCGCACCGGAACATCCGTTCGGACTCACGGATCATCCGTGTCGAATCACGGAACTGTCGAGAGTCTCCGCGGGATTATAGGCGGCGTGCATTGTCCACGTTGAATCGGAGAGTCCTCTGAATACGTTGCGATTTTATTCCGCCATGGAAAATCGTCTTAACCCTTTCGCTACGGACACGCGTGAGGCAAAAAGTGCTCGCTGAAAATCGACCGTTTCGCGATAGTCAAATGTCCGACGCGTTCTCGTCTTGCCTTACTTTCAATGGAAATCGATACTTTATTTGTGAAGTGCGACAATTTTGTATATTAGATGAGCGTACATATACGCCCCTACGTAAATGAGCGTATATGTACACGTTCTTGCTAGCGACAGGGTTAAAACTGATTGTTGCGTAATGGTGCTTGAATAGTTATCGATTTCTCTCGGTAATAATGGCGGTATCGAAATTGCAATCGAATTTCTACTTCGCCAACGAAAACGCTGGTGATAGAATCGCGAATTATTCGAAATTGTCTGGGAATACGTTTAAAACGGTTTCTAACGATCGAACGGCGAAGGAAGAGTTACGGTTCCCTCGCGATACACCTGCGAGGAAAGGTTAACGAGAGATGCGTCGGAGTTAAGTTTGAGGGTTGAAGGCAACGCGAGTGCCATACCGCATTGTTTTCTCGGCGCGGCAGGGCTTTATCGAAATTTCCTTGGAACGCGGGGCGCCAAGGATTATTAACGACGCCGCGTTATCGGCGTTTCTGGCGCGAGAAAGCGTGCCCTCGATGCTCGCGGGCGGCGCGCCGTTTCGTTGGGCGACGAGAATGTACGTAACGGTGTTCGAGCCGTTGGCGGTTTCGCGATATCGATTGTTTTCACGGCCCCGTGCCGTGCTTCGGAATAGTTGGCGAGCACGAGTGCGGAAAATGCGTAACATTATCCTACTCGGGCATGCATGCTTCTAAGTGGTAGGTTCGAGTTGCAATTCTGCACTCTCGCTCTCTCTCTCTCTCTCCTTTCCACTTGCACGTTCACCCCATTGGAGTTTCGGGGCGCATGTATGCGCGGCATGGACTGGCGTCTGACGATCGAACGTGGCTTTCTTGTGGCTACATTATCCGTGAATAGTCGAACGCTCGAACGAACGTTGCAACAAGGATATATACCGAAAATTTCGACAATCGCCGATAATTGCGAGATGCAAATGTGGAAATAGAAATTTGGCTCGAACAATAGTCCCACGAAGATTGTTGTTGGACGGTAACAATGTCCAGGCAGGCTCTAAAGACGCGAATAAAGGTGGAAGGCGGCGATTCGGTACGTAGCGTGCACAATGGTTTACGCACGTGCACGCACACGGTCACGCGGCCGCGTCACACACACCGCGTACACGCGAGTGGCCTCTTATCGGGTGGAAGAACGCGCGTAGCCGCGTATGTAGGAGGCGTGTTTGCGAAGTTATGGTGTCCACGAGCTTTTATGGGCTGGCAGGCCGCGTACGCGTGCGTGTGCTGTGTATGTAACCACTTTGTGGACGGTGAACGCGCGTGTGCGTGCTACTTTGTGCCGCGGCGAACACGCTCGATCGGGACGCGTGTGCGGCAAATAACTACATGTGTCCAATTAGACACGCGAAACTGTTTCTCGATAACGGACACTCGGAGCCGCGAGAACGTTGGACGACCTCCGGATTTCGTCCCGTAATTAGGCGGCGCGAATGGCGAACGATCGGCAATTTTCCCTCTTTCGTAAGCCACGTTCGAGAAAGCTGTCTCCTTTTCTGGCGTCTACGAGTATTTACACACGCGTTACGATCGTGAAAAGTGAACGGTTTGTACTTTGTCGGATTGTCGAAGATTTAACTGTTGTTGTAATTTCTAGTTACGAAACCATCCGCGGATGTACACTTCGTGCGATTTACCCTGGACCCGGTAGGGTGCGATAGTTGCCACGAAACTGGTAGGGTAAGCGCACCAGATCTGATCTGAATGCAAAAACTGGTTATGCATGACAGTAATAATAACCCGTTTTCATTGAGCCAAGGTTGGCTACGCGAGAGTTGAAATTATTAATAGACCGTGATGTATATTAAGAATAGATATACATACGTGGTTAAATAGTCGTTTAAAAATATTCAGAGAAATGATCACCGGTACACAATGTTCGAATCCACTCCATTTCCAGTTGCCAGAATGTTCACTCGTATGAAAAGCTTCGTCTCTTCGTCCACATCTTTCCGAGATTTCACTCGAGCTCGGTGTCTGGAGCGCGCGCGCGCGCAACAGAGAGACTTCATTCCCTTAAAAGCGTGTCCCTTCTGTTTAGCCAAGGAAGAAGTATAGAGAGGATCGCGGTGCCGGCCTTTCGTAAGCGTAATTTGCGCGTAATTATCGCGGATAGCGATACAGCTAGCCGCGATGAACCATTTATGTGATTAATAGAGGCCGGTAGTTCGCGAGCCTACGGCTCTGTTCTTCTCGTTCGGCCGACGCCGCGTCGGTCGGCGTGTCTACCTGCGCGCGTGCACGTACACGTACACCTACACGTATGCATGTACGAGAGGCTCTCGCTCGAGGTATGCTATTATCATAATTGCCGCCAATAACGGCCCGTGATTGGCGCACTTCACGCTTACCTAGTGCTCTTTTTCGGAAGTTTTGCATCCTTTGGCCGTGTTGCCCTTCTCTCTACCTTCTCCTCTTCTCTTCCCCCGCTGTTCACCATCTTTTTTTTTTTCGTTTTCTTTCTCTCGTCTACCTGTATGCACCTCGCTCTCCCTTCCTCTCCCTCCCCTTCTCTTCCCCCGCTGTTCACCATCTTTTTTTTTCGTTTTCTTTCTCTCGTCTACCTGTATGCACCTCGCTCTCCCTTCCTCTCCCTCCCTCTCTACCGCCAATCTTCCTCCCTCTTCGACTTCTCTTCGCGAGCACAGATCCGGAGTACCTTGAACAGTGTTCGGAGCATGGTATCTGCATGCGTCCCTCCCGCTGCAATCTGCGATTTCGCATTCCCGACGGTGTGCGAGGGACGCGGCCGGAGAGCATCGCGAAAATGAATCGTGAGAAATTCAGGAGGACGACGACTCGGCCATAGTTGTTCGTCGCGACGTCTCGACCATCGACGTTGCTGCCTCTTGCACCGTTTCCACCCTCTTTCACCTTGCTACTCACCCTTAATCTACGTGTATCTTTCTCTCTTTTTCCACTCTCTCTCGTTCTTTTCTATGGAACTCTAAAGGTAGAGTTCTATAGCCAGACAGTATGCACCGACGAAAAATATTACTTTTGATGGAAGCGTGCGCCCTTTTCCACCCGTTACTCGCTACGAAACGAACCGTCGATTCGACTACCACCACTTCCCGCGACCATTTTCTATCTCAGCTTTGCGCTCGTACACCCGTCGTGCCGTTTCTTTTCGTCTGGTTCACCTCGTTGTCCCACGGGAAGAGCGAGACAAGGTGAGGACACAGACGAGACTCCGGTTGCGAGATCTCGTTCTTGAAAATGACACGGCGTACTGCGAGGAGGAGGAAGAGGACGAGTAGAAGGAGGAAAACATCGGGTTCCGCATTTTTCTCGCTGTCCCGGCCGTCGGAGTTTATTTAAATTTCACGACGCGGCGGCGCGTCGCGAGCGTAATCGGCGCACATCGCGGCCAGCCCCTGACGTTATTACCGCATGACCCGAGAAATGGACCGATTCCGGGGACGAAACAGTCGCGCGACTGCTCCTTGTATACTCGCTTCTGCTCGTTTCTTCCTCCGGCTCGTTCTCCTTTAAATTGCACCGTGTCGCGATTGACGCGCCGCATAAAAATGCAAATTCCCGTCGATTCCAGTCGACACTCGCGGCGTGTTAACCCTTTCGCTGGTAAGGACGAGTGTGGACGTACGTTGCTTAGGGGTGATTAGAGTTACCTCTGGATATTTCATGTGAATAGAATAGTGTTAGCAATTTTTGATAAATGTAGTTGGAGCTTTTTAGTAGTTTTCGTAGTTCTGCATTTTTCTGTAGCGTGTATAGTCGGTGGAACAGATATGCCGAAGTTCTAAACTAAGCATTGTTAATTTTCCTTTTCTTTTTAATTAATATTTCAAATCTCTGCCACCATCTTTTATCAAAACTGTACAGTATTAAACATCTGTTGCCTCCTCAATAGAAATCGCCATATTGTCAAAAATTAAGCTAATTCTATCAAAGATTAAAGCGCAAAAAGTTTTTTAAATACTTTTATTTCGTCGATTTCACAATCTGATTATATCGTTTCCACCGACTATACATTTTTCAACCGGCCATTACCGCGGCAAAAGGGTTTCAAAGAAATATTTCACACGTCTTTCGAGCGTACTACCGCATCGAATTGCCTAAGCTTTCGCAATACGCGAGGCTTTTTCGAGCCGTGACACCGGCCGGTCCATTTCCTCCGTGCGCTATAATCGCGGCTGACGCATCACCGCAGAAAACGCGCCGGGGACGGCGGTGTCCGATGTGTCAGCGAGACGCGCGTCAAAGGTTTTAATCTGGTTGTATCAGATCGTTGGCTTTTTGCGTGCGCGCGCTCGCTCGCTCGCGTCGACGCGTCGCCCTGCCCTGGCGCGTGCAACTGACATTTTGTAAAATCAGTCTCTCCCGTTTGCGAAATCGCGTCACCGGGAGCCAGGGGAAAAATGAGATTCACGGCTGCTCTCTCTCCATCTCTCTCTCTGGATACGCGACGCGTTTCAACGAACGTTACCCACGTGCACTTCACCCGAGACATAATTTATGCGCGATCACAGTCTCCCTTGAACGATGCCTGTTTCTTCCCTTTTTATTTTCCCTTCTTCTATTATCGAAAGCCGGTGTTTTTCGCAACGTTGCTACCGCAATTTACATTCTATTTATCATAGGGCATTTGCATAAGAACCGCATTGTGAGAGTTAATAGGACCAAGATTTTCCTCCATTAAACTAGTCGACTCTGGGCTAGGAGAAGAAAAAAAAAAAGAAACCTCCTGACCTCCGGTATATTTCCATTCTTTGCCTTTCAGTGATAAATTGGTGTATGATTATTTTCTCGAATACTGTCGTTCGGCGTAGCCCATTAACATAAGTAATCGCCTGCCTGACTCATCGATTAGAATATAAACAAGATCTCTCTACGCTCTTGTCGAACTTTGCCTTCGATACCATTATACATACGTGAAATACTTTACAATACCCCCGTTCCACGTAACGTACAAGCCACTCTACCGAGCCAATATTTCCTCCGAAGCGAGAAAGAGAGGAAGAGAGAGAAGCAGTCGCGGAAGGTGAATTTAGACGGTCCCCGGGCGAGAGGAGAAATTCGCTGGTTTCTTCGACAGGCCCCGATGGAGGAACACCTTAGAAGTGCGAGTCACGCATTGACAGTTTGGTAATGGAGCCCCGGCTCGCTACCAGATTCAACGGGGGCGCCTGGTATAGACGTATCTCGTTGGTCGATATTACCTTTTGGCGACCTGAAAACGAACCATGCCACGATGCTCTCTACGCTCCGTCAAAAGAGTGCGCGAACACGTAGCCAAGCCTGTGCACGTGTGCACCATGCAAGCCCTTTTGTCAGTGTGCAGCGGGGATAGAGAGGCTGTAGCGCGCGCGCTACCTCGCGCCATAGTCGAGACTGGAAAACGCAGAGGGTTGCAACCACCTACATTCACGTCGAAACCCACTTTGCCACGCGGCGACAGACACACGATAAAGTGGAAACAGCTAAATGCCTTGTCAGCAATGGTGTGTGACGGCGCCAATGGCGTCGGACCGGGTCGCTACAATCAATATACGGTAGCAACTATCGCGACCGCGTCGCGTTTAATTTCCTGAGAATTTTCCGCCGGTATGAGCGTTTTTTTTTTTTCATCCTGCGCGGCAATCGCGAAACAGCGTTCGGAAAAATCGAAGATTCCTCTTACCGTTGAAAAATCGCGTTTATCCTCTCTCGCGTTGCCTCACGAACAGATTGGCGACTCTCGCGTGGACGCGGCAGCCAAGCATCCAATTTATATTCGAACGGGTGTCAGGGAAGTTAGTTTAGCGAAGCGCGTTCTTTTTCCGTCGGTGATCGACGAGCAGACGGAGGTGGGAAAAATGGTATTCAAAACGGTCTCGTCTAATTTTTCGCTTAAACAAGCACCGACCGTTGCGTCTCTCCTCTCGTAGAAAGCCGCCGTATCGTCCCTGCAGTTCGAGCTTTTCCGAGCTTTATCTCCGACTGGCTGGCCAATTAAGTTCCTCGATATTTCCGATATCAATGAAACGGAGAAGAAAGTCTTCGTCGTGCCGTGCCGCCTCTTCTACTCGAGGCCACGTCCGTCACAATTAGGCTCCCGCTTTTTGCCTCTATCTCGCCCGGTTCGTGACACCATGTCGGCTTATCTCTTCGCACAGAGGGAACGATAGACCTCGTTTTTTCCCCTCTCTCTGTCTTCGAGCTTCGTTTCTGCTCGAGTCGAGGCGTTTTCAAGTAACTTTTTATCCCCCTCGTGAACGTTGAAGAGAGAAGGAAGCATCACCCTCCATCGCTCCAGTGGCTTCGATGCAACGTGTCGGCTTGAACGGCATTTAAATTAGCCGCCACCCACCCCACCTTCCTAGCTGGCTCTAGTTGATTTATCGCGACGCGTCCGCATTTTTTGCTTGGAATTTCTGGTAGAGCGTATCGCAACGACCGCGACCGGCGGCGGCTCTAGATTTACTAAATTTGGAGCGACAGTGAACGCCGCGTGGAAAAGCGGGCGGCAGGCCGGGCACACCAGACGACGAGAAAGGAAATTGTTGGCATTATACAGGCGACGCGTTAGCAACACGGCTGGCTATATTGCAAAATCGAATTCGCTTGTGCCCCATTGCGATGACCCAATTGCGGTGCACCGCGGGCGAATTAATTGAACAGCACCTGTGAAACGTTTCTGGCCCCTCTGCTGCTGCTCGCCTCTTTTTTACAGTTACCAACAGTTTTCCCTTGTAGGTTGCAAACTGGTCCATGAATGAACCAACAAAAAGTAAAAGGAAAAAAAAAAGAGTAAACGAAAATAAAAACCGGTGGAAAAATTCCGCGTGCCGTCAACCAACGCGCGAGAGGCGACGCGACGAATTCGCGTCGTTGAACGTATCGCGCTAGGGGTGCTAAGAGGGATAATCGGTGGTCGTGTCAGCGTGCTTTCCAATAACTCTCGTCTCTCGCGCCCGTGAATTCGTTGAAAAAGAAGACGAGGGAATCAATGGATGAAAAGGGGAAAAGGAGGAAGAGAGAGGAATAGGGAGACTGGGGTAGAAAATGGACAGGGTGAACGAAAGGCGAGCGGCCCCGTGTTATTTATGGGGGTTGCGCGTATTTCTGTCGGGCCGCGCGCGTTTAATGTAAAGCCGGTCTTATCTTTTACGCGATTTAAGGGGGGTTGTAACTGCACGTAATCACGCAGCACACGCGTTTCTGTACAAGCCTGTCCTTTTCACTTTGGAATCCGTTGAAATGCCCACATTTTTCTACCCTAGATTCGCCCGACTCTACATCGTCGCCGGGAATCGTTTGCAGGAGTAGGGAAACCCGCGCAACGTGTTCCTTCTGTTCCGCCTTTTTTTTTTTTCTTTCCCATGCACACGCTTTTTAACCGTGGCTCCGCCGTATAGATCGCCGAGCCAAGTGTATCTCTCTCGCGTACGCGTTACAGTGGCTGGTAATTTAGTCGATTGTGGGGAACGTCTAGCGAACGAATACGCACGGCAGTTTGTTCACCTTTCAGGGAAGCCCTTTGTGGGCGCTCCGAGTTTCTGAACGGTACGAATGTTCTTACCGGATGATTTATTCTTCCTTGCTTGAATCGAGACGAGAGGAGCACCAGGCCGCCGCTATTATTCCAATTTTCCGCGTCTTTCTACTCTTTCATATGTAAAAAAAGAAGCACTCTACTTAACAACTAACGTATAATTATTATCCTTACAAATTTGGACGATATTTTTTAATCGAATGCTTCCCAACAAACACGAGCAGCACCGCAAAGAGTTTAACCAGAAAATTCCAAGTATCGCGGAAGGATTTTCCTAACTGCGGCTGTAACGAGCAAGCGAAAATAATCGGATAAAGTAGCTAGCAGCCGTACTACAATTGTTTCTCGCGTACCATCCTCGGGAACACTCGAAATGGTCTCCGTACACGAGCGTGTTTCCCACGTGCTGTTAGGCGTGGAATAGCAAGGCCGGTTGTACACGGTGAAACGTGGTCGACGACACCCGGGGACCGATGTCGTCTTCCACGATCCTCTCCTCGTCGTAGTCGCACACTGGGTGGAAAAGGGCGATGAGAATGCTCGGAGGTAATTTTATTTAGAAACGCCGCGTGCGCCACTGTACTCGTTACAGGAGGTAATAAAACGGGTCGCCGGTAGCCCGTAGGCATACGGGTTGCGTTGTGTTTTCGACTAATTAACGTTGCTCGCCACCACGGTGCTTCGTGCCCGGTTTTAATATCGGCCTGGTACACGCGGCCGATTCGAATATTCCTCGGTTGTTTGGTATTCAGGGTACGACGCGGCCCGCGTTACGCCGCCAACGTTAACGGCGTTGTTACGCGGACGATTTCTTTTTCGCGCCCTCGGACCTTGCTCACCGTGTCTCCCTCTCTCTCTCTCTCTTTCCTTTTACTATTACACTATATGCTGGATGTTCGTAAAAGGACTTCTTACGGCGAAATACCAGGATCTACGGCAATCGTTTAATCAAATATTCATCAAGTTCGTTAGCATTTGAAATTCATTACCTCTGCGTATCTTGGAAATAATAATAATTCTTATTTAACCGCAATTATAGTTAATTTATCATCGGCATTGTTGAAACGTTCGTTCTATTCGTTCGAATTTTAAAATTCACGTTCACCGGCGTACGTTTTATTATAGTTAATCCCCGCCGCGATCGAGAATACCCGCGGTTCGTAGAACAGCAATTAACGATCGTTTTTCTCGTCGCGTTTTCTTCGACTTGCCCCGCAAGCCTTCGGCCGCTGTTTTTCCGTAGTGTTGACGCAGTTGACTAGACGAGTCCATTATACAGGTTGCCGCGACGGGCCGACAATAAACGAGGATTTATCGCCATAAACAGATGCACCGGGACGCGCCGTTCCTCCTCTCATTAAGCATCTGTGCGCGAAGCAATTTCGAATCGGAATAAATCTTATTTTATCGCTGACCGTGGACGCGATTATCTTGTCAGGAGCTGCGGCGTACTCGCGTGCAAACCTAGAACGCCGAAACCCCCGTAGAAATATTCCCCGTTAACCTTTTCTACGATTGCCTTTCTTTTTCACCCCGTCCTACGAAGTAACGATCTAACGTGTCGGGGTTTTTTTCCCCCGGCGGAAAATCCGCTCTCGCGAGCCATCGTGCGCATTAATAATCGTTCATTCGTCGATCGTTGTCTGCGAAATAATCGCGTAGGGTAAACAGAGCTGTTTCAGATGCTAATCGCCGCGACACCATTCCTGTTTCCCACGATTCACGTTATTTCGATGCCGTGCACGTTGCACCGGCAATCGAAGTCACGGAAACCACTTTCAAGTGGCCCATTTTTTTCTTGCTCTCTTTTTCACGCGTCGTTTTTTCTTCTCCTCCCTCTGTTCTCGATCGAGAGGAGGAGAGAACGGTCGGTAAATCCGTGGTTCCACGAGGCGAAGGCGGAAGACACCGGGAACTTTGTTCGCTCCTCCTGAGAAATATCGCGGAAGGAACATCTGTGTACTCATTTCTCTGGCTCCCTAAGGATCCTCTAGGAGGCTGCGTAGACGGGCAATAAACCATAAGTCGTTGACGGCTCGGAGGAGACTCGAAAAGGTTCTTTCCTGCTGCCACGTACTTTCCTTTTCACCGAACCTTTAGCATCTAAATTCTCTCCACCCTTGCTACTTCTCTTCATTCTTTCTCTCTCTCTCTCTCTCTCTCTCTCTTTCTTTGTCGTTCTTCCTCGTTCTTTTTTCTTCTTTCTCATTCCGCGTCCTTTTCCAGCAGAGGTAGCTCGTTGGAAAAAAGTTGGTGCGGTGGAAAGCGTGGTGTTGGTCGATGTATTTGAGCTCGAAGTGCTCCCCCAGCGAACCCGAGCAACTCGCTTTTAATCGTTATTGTCCCGATGTAAGTGTTATAAGGCCACCCCCGTTGTTGCGCTCCGGAGAGCGTTGTTACGGTCCGTGGTACGCAACAGTGGCTTCTTCGGGGTCGCCGGCCCCTCCCTGTACCTCGTAGGATAAGCCCGAATTTCGTATTATACCCGTAATTCGCACGTTTCGCCGCGTTTCGCTTTCACGAACCCTCCCTTCCTTTCTTTGTCCCCGTTCGCGTCCTCTCTTTCCCGCCTACAGCTTCGTTTATATCTCCCTCCCTCCTCCATCGGCGACCCTTTAATACTTTTATAACGTCATGTATATACGCGACCGGGTACAAAAAGGTTCCGGAGCCTTTCAGATCCTCTGGATGTTACAACCATATACACACAACCGTTCTGCTTCCAACCCCTCTATAGCGTTCGTACACCGGAAAGGGTTAAAGGTTACAGAGAACGATCGGAGGCGCTTGAACCGGGTTAATCGTCGTTGTCCAGCCACGGCTAATCGTCCGTAGCCCAGTGTTTTACCAGAGTGAGTAGCTTCATTCCCGGAGCGTAGAGCACAACCGGGAACAAGTCTCAGATTAGGAAACCCGTTCCCCTCGTCGGTTTTTCTCCGGTATTTATGCAAATGAGCCACGCATTCTGAAAGCAATCCTGTGTTTAGCGTTCAACCAGGATGGATCCTGGGTCGGTAGAGTGGTCGAGCGTTTTTCAAACACGGATTAGATAAAGCGGACGGTCGATCATCGGTTTCGTTCGCCGCGAATTCCAATTCCTCTCGATCGACCGAGGAGAAAGAGGAACGATAGAACAGAGCGAGATGGGCGTTGTTCGATCGATCGATCGATCGATCGATCGATCTATCCAGTCGAACCACGTCGAAGAGAGTTTGGTTGTCGTGGGGGTTCGCGAATCGCGCGCTCTGTTCGATCGATTTATAATTGGATTACCGCGGTCGTAATTCGCGGCGAACGCTAGTCACAGCTATTACCGAACCTCCATGAATAATGCATTAACGCTTATGGAATGCCCGTCCGAACAATGATTGTCATTGACTCGATGATGAACCAAAGTATCAGATTCGTATCGGTAATGAATGCCGGAGCGCGCGTTCGCTCGTTCGCTCGACCGCCTGTGCCCGTCTGCCTCGCTGTCTGCTTGTTTCTCTTTCTCTCTCTCTTCCCTTGTTGCAATTACAATCGGATCTCGTGACGTTCGTGCGGTTTGACGATTGTAATACGGTATTCTAACATTGTACGCGCCTCTCGGCAGATGTCACGTGGCCATGAAAGAACCCTCGTCCAGCATCTCCGGGGATATATCCTTATCTTTGATCGGAGAGACGACCACATACGATACGAGATCTCGTACACACTAGCGGTGTGTCTCCTCTCGCGACGAGAACGACGACGAGGACCAAACCGACCGAGGAGAGAAAAGATAGCCCAGCTATATACGTATCCCAAGAACCAGCTAGCTCCTTCCAGTTGGAAAGGTTGCACACGATCACGGCATCGAATGCTTGATTTTTTACGTTTCATAATTTACCGCGTGATATATAATGCAGTAAAAGCTTGACGGGGGGGCTCGGCGGACTCGCGTAACCGAGCCACACGCTCGCTATGAATATGGAATCCGTGAATAGAGGAACGATTTTATGAATGCTCGGATGAATACGGTTAAGCGCGCGAGCCAGCGTCGTCCTCCTCCTTCTCTCCTCCGTGATACCAGCAGAAGGAATTTGCAATGCTAATAATTTCGCGTGATTTTATAATGGCCGTTCAGCCGGAAAACATCGACTCTTTGGCTCGGGTTAGTATGTATATATAGTTAGCAGTAGTAGCATTGGTTGAACCTGTGCGTCGAACTGAGACAAAAGTATACTTTGCTTGGACTCACGAGGAAGTGGTATAACCTGTACTGCGATCGAGGAGATGGATCGACTACCGATATTCTCGTCGCGGTTTACGATCGACGACGTAGTTCTCCATTCGCAACCGCGAGAATTCGCGAGGGACGTCCGGTTTGATTAATGCGCCCACAGACCCGCGGACATCATTTTTCAATATCTCAGCGAGAGGATTTAAACGTGCTACGAAGAGATCGACTGTTGTTAAGGGTGGAGGGAGAGAGAGAGAGAGGAAGAAGGGAAGGTCGTGTGCATGGTCGCGCGCGATCTTCTATTTGTATCTGTCGTCATGATGAGGTACAAAAAGGCAGCAACGGGCTCCCGTTGTGTTCTGCCCTCTCGGTGTCTCCTCGATCGCGTCTCTCTCCCGGCAGATCGAGGAGGAGAAAACGACCTCGCCGACTAGGAGAGATACTTACAATCCCGATTCGTTACAATAACTCTTGTTTCTTGTGCAACGCGCCTCTCTCGTATATGCTCTGGAGGCATTCGAATTCGATCGACGGGAATCTAACCAGTCTCGTCTTATTAGGCACGCGTCCCCACACGTTTAAACGTTTCTGTACGTGTACGAGAGATTGGTTCGTCGAGTGATTGTGGAGAGAGGGCAATAAAGCATGACTCGCCGTATCCTTTTTTCGGCGATTGGAGTTTAATTGTGAGCTGAATTTGAATCCGATCGTTGACGTGCCTCTCCGCGACGTATCCCGTTGATCTTACCTACTCCCCTTCCCTTTCTTTCCTTCGGCCGTGATAGGGCTGCTTTCGACTCTTTTTTATCGCCATCCTCGACCGCTCGAACGAACCATGTACGGTTCATGATCGCATGCGCCTCCTCCCGGTTTCGATACCAGCGTGTACCACTCTCTCGCGTCTACGCGTAACGAGACGCTGGGATTATAGACTCGTTGCGGAGGGAATGAAATTCATGAGCAAGTCGTCACGTAAGAACGCGGCGTCGTTACCTTCTTTTCATGGATCTCTCGGCTGATTGGTGTGTATATACCTGTTGGATAAGTTTATCGTTCAAGATCTCCGACTCGTGAGTTTTCTTCCTACGGTTTATCCAACCTCTGCTAATCGGATCATTTTTTTTTCTTCAATTTATCCTTTGAAACGTGTATCTTTAATTTACCCTTTTTAATTTGCCGTTCAACGATACCTCTCTTCCTCTTAACAGTCTCTCGTTCGCGATCTATTTTCTCTACACACAATCATCGTAATCGAGAACAATGTAATTTACCAGAGCCATCAAACGCTCGGAGCTAACGGAGAAAATCACGCGTCGAGCGAGACTAATTACGAAGAGAGGCAGAGAGTGGGAGTAGAGAACCGGAGGCAGTGCTCTTTTATCCTTACGGAGGGAATCGAGGTCCGATAAGCCGGTGCACCCCTGGTTACGATATCATTACGACACTATCGTTAATTCTAACATTGAAACATAACGTCCAATTAACAGCGGGTAGTTCAAACGCGCGTAATCTCGCCGGCATCTCGTATCCCCGCGAGCCCCCTATCCAGTTATTACGAAAATTTTTAAAGGCCGCGAGGCTGCGCCGTGATGTGTACATATATATACATATATATATATATATACGTTTAGCCCGTATATACAATCCTGGAAGCTATACGGTAACCCTACGGGGGTGAACATAAAACCTGTTTCAAGTAGAAGGCCAAAATTACACGTCCCGTAGCTCAAGTTTAGTTCGTGATCGCGCAGCCTCTTGGGCATAAAACAGTATACTACCGTCTTCCCTCCGAGGAGCTACTAAGATGAGTAGCGATCCAACCGATCCTGGAACCGTTCTCACCCGGCCGTGTTCTTCTTCTCTCTGCCAAGGTGTTACGCGTTCGCACTTTATACCGCGTACGAATTAGAACGACGCGCCTCTCTCTAGCACTCTCGATCTTCCGTGAACGATGTCTCGAAACCTGTTGGAGGAGGGGGTGCGAGAGAAGCGTTCGAGTGCTTCCGGTCTCTGATGGTTGGATCGATTCGACGAGAACGTGTCACGACGACGGAATGTGTCTGTAATTTTATCGAGGTTCGTGCGGGCGACGAAAGGGAACGCGAGTAGGTAGCTGCTAAAGTGTATAGGGGAAGAAGAGGGGGGGTGATACCAGGGCGCGATTAACAAGCCCGTGAAATTCCGAGCATCAGCTTACTAATAACGACGGCAATAACAACAACAGTAACAATGGTAATGGCCCCCGGTTTTTATTGCCACGCCTGAACAAAGCGGAAGGTTTCAGGCGAAACCCCTCCCGGCCACTTTACAACCTAACCTAAAGAGGTACGAAAGAACGGGGTGTCGGCGGTAGGAAAGAGGGAAAAAGGTCCGCGGAGAAACGAGCATAATAATAACGGCGGCGCAGATACCGGGAGTGAGATACACGGCGCGTAATTCAAAAAATACGATACACACCGAGCGAACCGTAGAGAATATCTTGGCAATAGTAATAAAAATCGCGGGATTGCGTCATTCTAGAGCTGCTGCTGCTGGTGCTGCATGCCTTTCGTTCTTCGTGCCTGCCTTCCTCCCATACACCCTCTTTTCCACCCCCGCCTCTTTCTTTCTCTTTCTCTTATATATCCCTCTCGTTCGGGTTTGCGAGCTTATTTTCCTCGGCCGGAGAAACTTTACGAGCGGCGCGTCGATAAATTCTCCCCGTAGTCTCTCTAAGACGGCGATAAATTACTAATTTCCTCGCCGTCCTCTTAACGTCGATAAACTTCCAAACAGTATTCACGCTTCGAGCGGTTATTAATGATTCCCAGGCAAACGGGAGAGAGAGAGAGAGAGAGAGATGGCCGAAACAACGTGAATGTTTCTTTCCGTGGATTCCCATTTCCGCGCCAGCCTCCAACTACCTGTGCCTCCTTGCTTCTTCCCGCCTGTTCGCGGTAAAACTCAGCTTTTTCCCCGGCTCTCCCCGCTTTCTTGCGCGCTGGCAAACGCAACGAGAAAAGCAGTCGTTGCCTGTGCCTCTCTTCTTCTTCCCTCTCGAACTCACCGCGAGACGAGTACTAATGATAGACGCCGGCGCGATCGAGGATATCGCAGTTCTCTCGAGTTTCGACGAGCAACTTGCCGCGGATAGGAGCACTGCAGACGCCGGGGTGTACCTATACCTTCTGAAAAAGAAGAAGCGTCAGAGATGAAGTTTTCAACCGAGGGAACATTACCAATAAAGGGTACGAGGCATCTTTCGAAAGCGTACACACGTGACGTGTACGATGAATCGAAAACACGTCGTGCATGTTCATCGAGGCCCACGGAGACACACACCGAATTCGGTCCCCGAACCAATGGATTTCTTTCTTCTTTTCTCTTTCGACCGTCGTGTCTCTCTTTCTTTCCGCGCTATTATCTCGTTAGTACGGCGCTGTGTCACGGCCCAGCAAAGTTTGAGGCTTTCATAGAGTGCCTCGGGACCGAAGATCGACCCCTGCCACCACGCTTATAAGCGTCCTTCTGTCTCGCTTATTCCGTTCCGACTTCCCCTTCGACCATCCTCTCTTCTCCCCTGTGGTTTCTTCTTCGTCCTTTTTCTTCTCCGTTTTCCTACTCCGGCCGTCGTCGTCGCCGTCGTCTCTCTTACTACCGCCTCGTGTACATACAGCGAAAGCGTCTCGTGGAGCCACGAGGACAGAATTTTCAGTGTGTTTCCCTCGGTTATTCAGGTCCGCGCTCTCGCCCCAGATTTTCCCTTGCAAAAGGTACATAAGTGTGTACCGCTCGGCTATGCACGCGCTGTTCCAGATACCTCGTCGAGATACAGCGAGAGAGAGAGGGAGAGAAGAAGGGAAAGGGTTAGTGGGAGAAAGAGGTACGGTGACGACCGCGCTTCTAATTGCCAGCCCCGGTGCAAGCTGTACACGGTGTATTCGTCAAATTTTTTATTCGTCGCGTTCCGCGCGCGCACTTGTTAGCCCGCCGTCTAATAAGCGGGAGAGAGCCGCGTGAACGTGTGGGCCGCGTGAGCGTGCACGCGCGACAGAATAAAAATGTTATTCTTCCACGGGGGAGCCAAAGGCCCGTAATTATGTTGTAACACGTTGCGCGAACGTTCTCTCCACGTACAACCACACGGTCGTTCGTTCGTTCACTCGTTCGCTTACTCGGTATTGTTAATAACCAACGTATTTGCACATGTTCATACGAGAGAGAGAGAGAACAAAGAATCGGACGGATTGACCTGTGAGAACCCCATCGATCAGTCGATTAAAAAAAAAATCGAACGAATATGGAAAAATTCAGGTAACACAAAGCGTACAAGTCGTACGTATATAGAAGTATATTGGAAATAGAAATTTCACGCTCAATCAAACAGACAATCGTCTAGAACCCCAGCTCGTGTGTACACGTCTATCTTGCGTTCGCCGTGTTGCAAAAACGCCGCCGGAATGTAACGTATTCTTCGTGGATCTCTCTCTCTACTTGGGCAAACGGCGCAAAGATCGTACGAACCAGATAGGTACAACGGACAATTAGCCGTTTCTCGATATCCGGCGGGGGCGTAAGAGCAAATCTGTAGACCGTGGCCGATCGGTGCGTTCGATCTGTCTCTCTCTCTCTCTCTGTGGAATACGTACATATACAGGGGCCCTGGTGGTTGGGTTCGGAGGCGAAGCGGGGTGAAAGGCCGCGAGAGAGACGGGGACCCGGAGAGAAAGCGAGGAATGACGTGTTCGGTAATTAGCGTATTATGCATTCGGCCGCGTTTGATTTATCGGGAGCCTCGAAGGGGAACAGGATGTGCCCCCGGGGCGCACCCAGCTTCATCTCACGCAACTCTCTCTCTTCACTTCTCCTCTCTCGGAACCCGACTTGGTGGACCTCTTTTTCTCTTTCTTCGTGCACAACTCTACGCGTCCCTTTCCCTCTCGTTTCCCTTCGACTTGGCGGACTCTGTCGGTGGATCTGGCCTCTCTTCGTCTGGACGAAGTACGCTGGGCCGGCTGGCTCGGCTCTGCTAGCTCGCTCGCTCCTTCCCTCTTGCCACGTTCGTTTCTCCTCTTCCGCCCATCCTTCTCACCAACGCGCGCGGTATCCTTTCTCTCTCTCGCTCGTTACACGTCTCTTTTTTTCTCCGACGGCCCTCACGGCACTCTCCCTTCCTCCTCTATTCACCAAGCCCTTCCACCACTACCCTGCTTCTTCCTCCTCCTCCCTTCTAACCCTTTTTTCCTTCTCTCGTTCTTACCCGTACCTACTCGCCATTATCTCCTTTCATTGGCCTTCGTTGCCTCACCGCGGCAATAGTCGACGAGGTTTAGAGGGACAGAGAGCGCGAAAGAAAGAAGCTAGTCCCTGGCCTTTTCTCCCTCCGGATAACTACGATTCTTTCTCGTTTTTCCCCCTTCTTTTCTTTTCTTTTTTTTCTATACCGCACAGCTATGGACGGTGCTCCGAGGCACGTGGAATTTTCAAGAATCGATACTTATATCGCGATCTTATCGATTCGTCCAACGGAGGATGGATCTCGTCGAAAGCTTCACCTGTGCGTGCAAAAGTTTCACGTAGGTAACGGTCCGTGAACGCGAGTCAATTTGACCAAGGGCTAGCCTTTTCAGGGCAAACGACTCCCGTCTACCTGAAATCGAGACCCTGGCCCTGGTTCGTTCGGTTCTGCAACTGTTAACCATCCAAGGATGTGGAACGATTTTACGGTGTTTTCCTTCGTAACAACCTTTCTATCTTAGTTAAGACCGTGTTTTGACTAGACAGACGACGGTAGCTACGTCGTTTCCGCTCTAACTCCCGGGGAAAAGCAACGTAGATTCCGCTGAAATATGCTCGAGAGGTGGATTTCTCCTAGCTGGATAGAAACCAGACGCGTTTCTTCGGTATTGGTGCATCGCGGATAAGAGGGAAGGGTGCGCGAAAAGTTTGAAGGAGTGGAAGCGAAGCTTGGCGAAGAGAGGCAATGCCGATTGGATTCGCTGGATTACCGTACGAGCGATCGTTCCGCGGATCTCGTCGACGAGAAACTCCCTCTCTCCCTCTCCTCTAGTAAAGTGAATCGCAAAAAGGAAGCGGCGCGTTCTTCTACGAAAACTCGCTCTAACAATGGTTATCTCGTAAACAAAGTCTCGAGGGTCTCCTCTTCTCTGCAGGCGAGAGATGTCCGTTCCACTGGTCGAATTCGTAAATTCTATGAAACCGCGGAGCGATATTCTTTACAGATATTCATGTTCCACCATCTATCTCCCTCTAGAAGTAGATTTATCTATTCTTCCCGGAATTTCTTTATCGAATTCGATCGAGAACTTCGTGAAGCAACTCGCTGGAACGAACTCCGGTCGAAGTTACCTTCCTCCAGTCATCCTGCATTCCTTTTGCCTGTAGTTCAGAAGTGTCCTCCGAAACGGTTCCTCTCCTCCCGCTTCTCCGCATCCCACATCGACCGTTTTATTCTCGAAAATTTCCAAGTCAGCCCCGGTTGGATGGCATGATCAAGGAGCCAGCTAATCCCTCGCGCGGGACAAAGATCTGAAACTCCCGAAGATGATACACGTTGTAGGTGTATCGCGATAAAAATAGCGCGTGCAGAAATCACGGGGGATCTCACCCCTTCCGGCCACGTAGCCACCCGGTGTAGGGCTGACTTTGATGTGAAACGATCAACGGGGAAACCGAGTCAGCGATTCCGCGGCAAGAAGGTGTACGTATACGCGCGTTGCACTTTTTCCACCAAGAGCACTCTCTTCGGAGGTGTGCTCAAGGCGAAGGTGAAGGAGAAGCGGAAGAGGCAGCGCGTGCCAACTTCTCAAACCGTAACACGGCTTGTCTGGTGGAAAAGAGAGCGAGAGAGAAAACATACATAGACTAGGACAGAGATGAGAGAAGACGTAACAGAATCGACACACACGAATCTCTTGAGCGATTGAAACGATAACAGAAGCTAGAAGAGAGAAAATCGATTTCCCCCTACCTTTCTTTTGCACCCCTATTTTAGGCGGTCCCTGTGTGTCGCGATAAACTCGCTTTACGAGCCGATCTTACGAATTCTCAAGATGAGATCCATAAAGTTTGCCGTCTCTGACCCTACCGCCGCCTCTCCACAGTCAGGCTTGGAATCTTTTGTTTCAATTTTCCAAAGGGGATTCGAGGTACGCGCGATAGCGTAACGACTGTCGTATGATAAAAGAACGTTTCCACGGTACACCCCAGGCACAGCCAGCCACGGTTAGATGATTCCTGCACGGAGCATACGAGGCAGGACACGATAATAGGGGAGGACTAAGGTGGATGACTGTCGCGGGTAGCTAGGGTGACACGCACGGCCAGAGTGATTATATCAATAATAGCTCCCCGGAGGATCGATCTGTGCGACGTATGCAACGACTAAGCCTATACTCCCTTTACACCCTGGTTTACGTTAAGATACCGCGGCCTGATTTCGTGTGTCCTATAGTTTGCACCCCTGTACACCGCTTCCTGTATCTGATCGCTGGATGAGTTAATACCTTTCCTTTTTATCGGGCCTGTTAATAAATTTATCGTTATCGCGCGGATCTCTCGTTACTCCTCGGCTTTGTTAGCTTTCGAGATTAGCTTGTTTCGGGGGTGTGTAATTAATCGTGTCGCCCGTCGAAGAACAAAACGCGAACCTTTCGCTGCCAGCACGCATCCCGGCCGCGTTTTCTGTTGCAGATTCGCCTGTCAGATTTATCGTTATTGCAACTGTCTTATTCCCGGTCCTAATGCCACCGTATCACCGTCGTACACGAGTTTATGATGTCTCGAGAGCCCAGACGAGATGCACCCTAAATCAAGCGACGGGTTAATAAAGCCTTCCCTCGCGGATCCAGCCGCGCCGCGAATAGCATTCTTCCGCCGCGGCATTCGCCGGCAATAAAGCGTATTTACGACGACCTCCCGGCTGCCGCCGCCGCTGCGGCCACGCTTTTCTATTCTCGACAACACGATTTTCCGCGACCTTTCTCTGCACACATACGCCGTGTGTTTGGCCCACTTCTGCGAATCGCGAGACCACACCCACTTGAACGACCCCTGTGGCAAAGCTAGATATTTCCGGTGACAGACGAAAGAAAAAGTCTCGTGCCCGTTTGACTTTATACCCGCGTCTGATTGCATTAATATTCGAGGATCACCCTCGTTCAGAGAGATTTACGAGTCGATCGATACCGGCCAGACTCTTCCCAATGATGCCCGTTTCGCTGGAAATGTTCGCCAGCCATTTGATCATAACGAGGTGAACAGTTGAGAAAGAATTATGGTGTAGATTTAATCTGATTGTTGGGGGATTAGCCTTGACGCGTGGAATCATTGTAGAAGAGAAATGGTACTTTATAGAGCGGGTCTAGGATGACAGGGAATTTACTGGTAGTTTGGAAGGAGCTTAATGGTAGCCACTTGAATATTGAATACTTTTTATTTATAGAACACCTTCTGAAGAGGTTTCTTCTTATTGATTAGATTATACAGCGGATTCTTTTAACCCTTTCTCTTCACGGAAATGCCAAGAATCATCCGACAGCTAAGTCACTCGACCTGTAACAAATAAATGAAATTATTAAATATACAACACAATAGCCTAATAACAAACAAACTGTACAAATCTTACTTTACTTAAAACCGTCATGTCAAATTCAATTAAACGTAAAAACAAGCGTCTCTACAAATGTCTCGACGTACTTTTTCAACCCCGAAAAAAAAAACAATTCGTAAATTTCCCGACATCGGTTCTGCAAGCTGTCCGGGACACAGAGTTCATCTCGTCGAAAGAGCAATTTCAGCCAACACTGTGGCCGCTGACAAACACTCCACGGCGGTTTTTTCGCCGAGTCGTAAACGGGAAGTGGACAGCGTTGTGGGTCCCGGTGTTCTTTGCCGCGAAGAAGAAGGAGGAAAAGGTTCGCGCGCGGCAATTACACGCGAGTAACGAGCCGTGCTGCGGCGACGCGCGAGATTTAGAAGGCACTTCCGATTCGACATTGACGAGCGTGGCGAGCCTGGTGAACGTGTATACGCTCGCGCGCGCGAACTGGATGGACGCAGTTGACCAGCAGGGACGTGTGAAATAGTGGCGTCGTTAGTCGCGCGAGCTACGACGAGGATTCCAGGAACGAATACAGGGTTTAGCGCGACGTTCTCCGGGAGTTTTCGTCCTCCGCCGCCCCTCTTCGAATTCGAACGGCAAATATTTGCGTCTGGCAGCGCGAAAGAATTTTCGTCCGAGTCGCGAAACGCAGCCGAACTCACGAAGGAGAAACTGCCGTTCCGAGTTTACGCTCGCCTCTCGTCGTAAAGCACGACGAAAGCTTCTCTCTCGTCCTCGTTGAAAAGGGGAAGTTCGTCGTTTCGACGGCCCCTATTTTTACAGGGAACGCCGTTGAATCTGCAAACGGTTCCGCGTCGCGTTGTAAACTTATTCAAGCGGGACACGCGTCGCGAATTTCGCGATAGAAGGGTCCTCGTAAAAGAAACGTTCGGGAAAAGTGGCCGGTACTGCTCGTACAGCGGTGTATTTCGCTCGTTGTTCCGCGGCGGATGCACCGC
>NW_017100218.1:174287-187637 GCF_001263275.1 Habropoda laboriosa
ATTGGCATACATGATTATTTATTTCCTTCAACGAAAGCGGTTCGTCTAGGTTTTAGAGAAACTTGAAATTCTCCGGAACGTACAGGACGTTTCAAAAGGGGTTGTAAAGTTTTAACATCGAATAGGATAGTAGCAGACCATGAAAAATTGACGCGCAACTTTCGAACGTACTGGTAAAGTGCATAAATTCTTAAAAATTTGAAAAACCTGCTGTATCCTTTCTTTTCAAGGATCCTCTACTATCGCGACGAACATTTCAATCTTCCAGTGATCGATTTAAATTGCAAAAAGATTACAGCATCGTTCTCCAGCAAACAAATCGCAGTCCTCCCTCTAGTCTCTATCGAATCGCACGGTAAAACCCGAGTCGAAGAACGGGCGGAGCGTTTTACGGAAGCGTAAAGTCCGCGTGCCGTGGGGGAATCGTCGCAAATAGCGCGCAACTAAAATTCAAGCACCCTCTTAAGACTGACGTCGTAAAGAAACGGATTACCTGGCCGGCCTTTTACATCGGCCTTCTGTTCTCCCTCGTTCTTCGACAAATCCTCTTTCTCCCCCCGTTATGTATCTCGTATTAAAGCGACGCTTGTCCACGGAACGAACGTGCAAAAGTGGTATAATCGATCGCGCGAGGTAAACGGTCTCACGCGTTTTTCTACCGCAGACGTTAATTTAGCCGGCCACCCTCGTCGTTAACAGAAAGACACGCTATTCTCGCGTTACCTCTTGCTCGTGAGAAGCGTAGAGAGCGAAGAAGAAGAAGAAGGAAAGGTGGCTCGAGGGAACGGAAAGCGAGCGAACGAGGACAGAGAGCGTACGTACAGGGTGGGGCCACAATGTGCCGCGTCGTGTGTTCCGGTCAGTACCATCTTCTCTCCATCGTGGCCTCGGCGTGCCCCTTCGTAATTTATGTTTGCTTTATGGCCAGGAGAATAAGGAAGCGTCTTATTAAAGACAGCCGCGTTGCTGCTCACGGAGGAGAAGAGCCATCTTGCGAACGGAGGGGAGTAACGGAGAAAGAGAGACGCGTGTACCAACGTCCCCTGCGAAATTCTGTCCCCCTCGTCGTCCGTCTGTTGCAAGCGTGGTCGCGGTTTTACGTGCCGTTTCTCTCCTTCCTTCCTCCTCTTTCTTCTCGTTTCTCTCTTTTTGTTTTTCGCGTAACTGGCGTTTTGTTAGCGGCGCATTTACGTAAACGCGCCGTTAAACCGTCGTAAATTGCGTTCCTCTGCCTCGTTGTGTACCTTACGAATATTCCCTCCGAGGCGCACCGACAGCAACAGTTCCGCCTGGTGCCTTGATTTTTTAACATTGTCGCGATAGATTCTCGCTGGCTGGTTCACTTAAATCTTGTTAATTCGTTAACACTTTGACATGGCGAAGAAAATTATTCGATTTTTAACACGTTCAAGATGGTTTTCTATTGCTGATGTTTGCTACGACAGGGTGGTTCGATTTTTATTATCACTGATACTTAATTATTCAATTTTTTAATTTCTCACCTGTTAAATATACGCGTCTTTTAAGTGGAATATTATTCCGGTTCGTCGCACTTTTCTGAACGTGTTAAAACAAACAGTATACAAAATGATACAAAAACTCCTCAAAAATAGCCTACGATGAAGAAGCGTATTAATCAAGTTCTAAAGATCGATACCCAAGAAACGAATTTATCCGACGAAAGAACTGCGCCTATTTATAATTCACGATCGCGATGACGTGCACGGAGAGAGATCCTCGATTTTTCGAGACGAAATTTCGGATGACAGTGAGGGAGCGGGACAGAGGAACGGTGTCGGGGATTGAGATAATAGGTTCGAGCAGTATGGCGTGGTGGGTGTGTTTTATCTACGCGCAACGACGCATTAATAGAGGACCAGCGACGCGACGGTGTCCGTTTAATCGGCTATACGGACGATCCGCTTTTAGGAGAAACGAAAATATCGAACGAGCCGCGCGCGGCGTCGAATGGCCAGCCTTCGTAAAATTGATGGCCTTCGGTGAAACCCGCGATAACAAAAGGTCCCGCGCGGACGTTATTGCTCCGTCCAATGGACGAAGGCAACGGGAACGTCATTATTGTCCAACGATTAACCCAACGGCGACCAGGACGAGATTCTTCGGTGCTCCTTTTCCGGGGGGAAACTCACCATTTACCGGCGGATCGTAACGTAGTATCACCCAGGCTCTCTACCAACGTAATACGTCGGGAATATTTCATGAGCCTGGGAAATCCTGTAGAACGTACTCGCGAATTCCTATTTCAGACCGTCGAGATTGCTTTTCTTTCATGCTGTAACGTGTTTCGCGGGAAAAATAAAACCACGTTCACGGGGGGGGGATTTTTCGACTGGCACCAGGTATTTCGAACTGAAACTTTCTTTCAGCTGTGTCACGGCTCCCGACGAATAGAGAGAAATTTTCCGCGCAAATTAAACACGCTTCGGCGAATGAAATCAATGTCAACGACGACGTAACCTTGATCTAACCTTAAATTGGCGGATCATGAGGTAACAAGTTTCAGAGAGGATCAAAGAAAAGGTACCCCTCTGCGAAGTCACGGAGGAACGAACGCGTGAACCGTCGATTCTCGACGGGTGTACCTTGTCACGGAGTGATTTTCAAACGCGAATCACTGGAATTTCATTGGAAGAATTAAAATTTGGAATAGTTCGAATTTTCGACGGGGTCAGTTTTTTGGTTTCAGGCGAGCGAACGAACGGGGTGAAATAGCCGGTCGCCAACGACAAAATCCGCGTCGGTGATGAAACTTACGTTACACTTCGTTTCATCCGTGCTAACTCGAACGAGAGTACCAATTTACTTTCGCGGAAATTGGCATGGCCGGAGATTTAAAGGGAGAGAGAAAGAGAAATGGAAAGAGGGGAGAGGGCACGTTTGTTGCGACGCAGTTTACGTCTGCCGGTTCCGGATTTTCGGCATACTTTAACGTTGTCCCGTTTACCTCGAGGGAGTAGCGACGGTTGTTTTCGAAAAAGGCTCCACCGGAGCGCGGCTACGGAGGCAGCCAGGATTACCTGAAATCTACCTGAGAATTCCCCCGTCGGCACGTCAGTATGTAAAGTCCCACGGGAAATCCATAGCTTTGTTTGCTGGACGTACCGCGCGAGCGGGGGGATAAGCGGATTTATGCTCGTTCGTTTCTGACCGAGCTACCTACTTGCCACTTTTGTGCCCTGACTATCACCTGCGCTTAATAAGCTGGAAAAGCGTTGAACGCGTAATCGGTGTGTAACTGTGGTTTCGTTTCGCGCCATCGTTTACCTCGATCGGTCGATCGATCCAACGATAAAGAATTTTCGTATATTTTGGAGAAAGTATCGGTACACGATCAACTATATTCCTTTGTACGGTTCTCTATGAAAAATTTCTCTCTCGTCTCGATTATTGGCGCGAATCGTCGGGCGATATTTATACAGAGGAGTGGGATGGAGAAAAAAATTGACGGGATAGAGAATCGAAAGCCAATAAAGCGAGAACCGATGGCGAAGCGAGAGATTGAAAAGTGGCGACAATCGAGGCTCGCCAGTCGAACCTATAAAACATGCGCGTGCTCTTATTCGTCTCGCCCTCTATCTGTCTATCTTTTTCCGCGGGTATATGTACAAATTAGTTTTCCATAATAGATCGGGGATCGAGCGGCAAATCATTTTTCCATTAATCAATTCACCCGCTTCGTCGAGAGTTCAACTGTGAAACGGAGAATCGACCGACTTAATTATCCACGCAATCGAATCTCTCTACACGCAGGATTACGTGTCTTTACTCGATAGATACGTTTTCCAGAAAGTGTCTCGTGTCTCGTCTTTCCAATTTCCCAAGCTCTACTTTTCCTCGCAGGAATTCGACCGATTTTCGAGAGAAAGAAGAAACACGCCGCTCGATGAGCATCGCATTCCACCATCCGCGGCGAATCGTATATTCCGCTAGTGTCTACATTTTCGAGGCAGGCTTATCCGCGCACCGGTAATGGAAAGCATTAAAAGAGTCCCGGACGATCGAAAAGGAAGCATAAAGAGGAGAAGAACGGATCAGACGGGGAGTAGAGGCGGGAAGATTCTCCCGCAAGCATTCCACCGCGTATATACGAGCCGTTTAGCCGAGAAATCGTCATTTAGATACTTGCTAAAAGCGATTCGCCATAAAACTGAGAGCACGCGGCCCTCGTCCCGGCCGATAGGAAGTCTAATGGGATCCGTTGCACGCTCACGCTCAGAAAATAACTTTGCCGCGTTTATGTAAAACGCTCGTGTGCGTCGCTCATAATCCTCGTGCCGGACGACGACTCTGTCCACTTCAGCTTCGAGGTTCACGCTTAAATCACCCAACGACCTAGCGTGAACGACTGCCCGAGAGGAAGGATTTTCGTTGCTCGTCCTCGAATATCCCGCCTCTATCCAACACGCGGCTCTTGTCTCCGTTGTCCTGTAAATCCGGTCGATGACGACCGAACTCGTCTTGTAAATTCACAGTCGGTCCTTCGAATTCACTTCTCCTCTTCGTCTATAATCCCTGGTCGTCCGAGATAACCACCGTGTCAGCATTATCGCGATGGTTTTTCGCGTGGTAAAGAAGAAAGAGGACTATTTCGTCTCCTACCCACGATCGCAATTATGATCTCGTGGGTCCTAGGGAGAGCGAGAACGTTGCGCCGCAGAGCAGGGCCATTACGTTGGTCCTCGAAATGCTTCTCGCGACGCCGTCGCGAATTACAACCGGCTCAGAGAGTAACAGCACCAGGCGAGATGGAGAGAGAGAAGAAGAGAAATCGCGTTCCTGATCGGTCTCTCCGCCGGTCTATCGTCGGCGAAGCTATTAAAGGGACGTTAATCGTCGCATCCGACGAACAATGGCGACATCGAAATTACAGGTATACGCCCGACGCGCCGCGGCGTCCTCTCTCTCTCTCTCTCTCTCCTCGTTGGTGTACCGGTACGCGCGTCGTACACAGGTGTGTACGCTCTCTCCGCGTGTGTACACTCGTAAAGCACGGGTGGAACAGGCCGGCGAGAGGATTTTACGCGTTGCTACGCTCGTACGTGCGTGCACGCGCTTGCTCGCTCGCTCGCTCGTCGCTCCTGGAATGTCGGAGCTTGCTCCCTCTCGATGCGATACGTGTCCTGCCGCGTCTAGCCCCGTGCGAGAAGCACGAGCAGAACGCGTCCTCGCTTGCCGGCGACGCTGGAATTTCGGGCTCGAGGCTTTCGAATGTTTGGGAATAGCGTGGAATCCCGCGGACCGTACCGGTAATTGTCCGCGCGAGATTTTATTAGGACGGTACACCGCGACATTCTCAACGCTGCTGCTCTTTATTTGCAACTGAAACGGTAGCGCGGCAGGAATTTGCCTTGAATACGGTTGGAAGTAGTTACTTTGGTTTTTTTGGTTACTGAATTTTGTAGGAATGATCGGTAACTTAATTATTCTTGTCGACGTGAAACGTAAGAAATACGGATGCTGTTTCACAATTTCCGGAGACTTACTGTTAGACGTGTAGCCATGAATCGTCGAGCACCTTTCTTCGTTCGAAGCTCATTAAGGATTTAATGGTATATTTATTACCGAACGTCTGACGAAACGTTAACGAAGTGCTCGACGATGTTGCCTAGTTTCGGCTTTAAATTAGGAGACGAGATAGATACCAAAGGAATTTGTGAGATGGATCTAAGAGCATCGTGGATCGATGCGCAGCTTCTTCCCAAGTCACGTCACGCGCGAAATTGAATGAAACATATTGAAACGTACCGCGGCCATTCATTCTTTTCGCGCGCGCCGCTCGGATTCGAGGCGAAACAAGATTAACATGTCGTCCAATTTACCAATGATTTACGGCCGTTCCGTTTGTTCGAAAGTCGGCGAGGGGTGCCCCCCGGTTATTACGCAGCTTTTAATAATAGAGACGCCCGTATACGTACGCCTTCCGCGCATAAATCTTGGCCCGCGCGATTTTGCGCCAGCGATTAACGTCCAAGCGTACCTCTCGATGGAAATTACGTTTCCTTCTTTTTTCTCTCCCTCTTTCTTTCTTTATTTCCCCTCTCTCCACGCTCTCTTGTGCACCCTCCTGCCTCCTCCTGCCGCCACTCGATGTTCCCTTGTATCTTTATACGAGGAAAGATTGCATACAATTGGAATAAAAAATGAGGATATTTGCCCGGAGAGAAAGAAAGAAAGAAGTATTACGCTTTTTATTCGGTATTTATACGTATGTATATACAGCGATTCGCTTCTTTTGTACTCGGTATTCTAATCAGGATATACTCGAGAAAATTGCTGTTCCAGAATTAATTAGCGGGATAATAGCGGAGAATAATTAAGTGTATCGAGTAACGAGTAACGTCGGCGAATGGGGTTGATCGTGACAGAGCCATTTCTCAGTCCGTGCGTTCACCAGTCGGCCAGGTTTACGATGTTTCTTTAATTTAGCGATGTTGTTTCAGGGTAATGCTCTGTATCGTAACGAGTACGGTCTATTTTTCAGCAGCGGGTTTATGGCAATCCTTACTTTTGCATCGAAACGAATCTCCCTCCGAAATTATCTCTCCTAATTTTCTTACTTTTCCTCTTTTCTACAATTTCTCTGGAATAATTCAACACTGTTATCTTTAAAATGTAGAATTCTCGATTCTCTCTTATTTGAGAGATAACTTCACTCGAACGGTAGGTACACCGTCTTAATTTATGCAAATCTTCGAGAATTTTCAAAGATATACAGTTTGGAAAGTTTAATTTCCACATGTTCGACGGAATATTCAATCACATCACACATCCACGCAAGCGTCCTACTCCTCCTTCCACTTCTCTGTCAAACAGTTTCGTCGACGGACGCGTAGCGACGCTGGCACGGCGCGGCGTCGGGCGTATATTTACCGCGGGCGGACGAGTAGCTGCTCGCACACGCGCGGATACACGCGAAGGCACGACGGCAGGCAGGCAGCGTGGCCGTGTTTATACCGTCAACATTTGCTCCGGCCCCCCGTCGTATTAATGACATTCGGATCGCTGCTCGAGTCGAGTCGAGTCGAGACGATATCGGGCCCCGCCGCTCCTCTTTCTCCCCGTCGCGTCGCGTGTAACCCTTTCGCAGTGACACACAGCCACCCTGAGCACCGGCGTCATAAAATTTCGAACGTCCCCCACGGCGTATGCCGTGTTTACCGAAATGCTTCGAACTCTTCGAGCTTGTGGAATCCACTGGCATTTCGTAGTTTCGTAATTTCCTCGTCTCTCTCTTCAGAGGAAGAGAGAGAGAGAGAGAAGGTGGTAGCACACACGGTTCTACTGGCAGTACGAGGAATTAATTCACGACTTTGTCGCGTACAAAGCGTCCGCGACCGCAGCAGGGCGTAGGACTGACGGATACAAAGGGAGGAAATTGAATTAAGGAATTAAAATTAAATTAGGATTAATTAAGTGCCGGTTGCTGCTGCTAGCAGTCCTCGAACGCGGAATTAATTCGTCGGGTTTGGCCACGTGAATCATCGAGGTTGCTCGAGGGTTAGGTTATGGGGCCTCCGTGTTTTCCGCTGCTACTCGAACCCACCGCCTCGAGAAAACAGGCACAAACCAACCACGTCGACAGTGTTAACGGTGAAGCAACGAAGAGAGAGAGAGAGAGAGAGAAGGGAGGACAACGTTCCTCCCACAGGCGGGTGTAATTCGAATGGCCGGCCGCGCGCATACATATATATGTCCGATCTGATTGCATGCCGCAACGATATTAATCATAGTAGGCTGACGTACCCTCGCCCCTTCGCATCGCGTTATTTACCTCCTTTCAGCCCCCTACCAACCCCTCCGGGGCCGTCCAGGGAGACCGTACCTACCAAGAGGTCCCAGCAACCCCCACAAAGAAGGGTCCTTCCTTGCACGTATATGCACCTTGTATACAAGTGTGTTCGTGCCTCTGTACACATACACGTGACAGCACATTCTCCCATACATATATGAATTTTTCTGCTTAGCCCAGCTATGAGCGAGCACACGCGCCTGCCTCTACACGAGGCTCCGTTGTAAGCTGGACGGATCCCTGACACGATCGTGGCGCGGAATTCTCATAAAAAATACTCGGGGATTAATTAAAAAATGCCACGTCCTGGTAGCCCTGACAAAAAAAAAAAAGAAGAAGAAAAGAGGGGCAAGGGTGTGCGTGGCTGGCGTGTATACCAGCACAGTAGTATTCTCTTCGATCTTTCTATAGACAGAGAAAGAAGGAGGAAAAGTTGAAGGGATGAGGTCGAGGATTATGTAGGGGGTTCGGAAGATTATATTTAAGTTCTCCTTCCTACAGCCGCTAATCGATCCCTCTCTTTCCTCGTCTTTCCTCCCTGCAACTCCTTCTCGTCAGTTCCCCGAGATCCAACTACTTACTATCTATCCTCTGTCTCTCCCCACCCCGTTTTCGTATTCGTCGTCATCGCCCTGCCATCACCCTGCCATCACCTCACACCCCCTTTTGGACGTCGATTGCTCGCGGCCGCCTCGAGTTCTGTTCGGTTCATTTGCGGCTTAGCCTCTCTCGATTAAATCGCTCTCCCTTTATCGTCGCTACTCCAGGGATCGAACGAACGGCTTCATTACGATTCGCTGTTTTCGAGGGGACAGGTCACGGGAAACGTCGCGAGCCACAGGAAAAGGAAAGAGGGAGAGAGAGAGAGAGAAACGTTCGACAATAAGAGGAATTGATTCGTTACGGGCCCTTTCGTAGCCGCAACTTCCCTCTACCACACGGATAAGAACCGCCACGAGGAGGTAATTCGTGCAGTTCGGATCCGTAAATCACGTATCGAGGTTGGTTCACCGGAGAATGGCCCTTAACAAAGTAGAAACGATACCTTGGATTAGTCTCGGTCGGCTAAGTTCCTCCCGCGGTGGAAGGAAACGTATGGCTTCGTGTGTACGTATGTATGTAACGGTGTGTTTCGATGGAGGGGAATCCCGCGGCGTCGCTTGAAAAATGTCCATTCAATGGCCGCATTCTACGCGTTTCAACGGATAAATAAAGTGAACAAATCCCTGTGCAGAGGATATTCAATGCTCGTGTATGCAGCTCGTGCCACGTTGATACACGATGGAAAAGATGATTTCGTTGTTGTTGTACTCTTAGTTAGGATCGCTGGATTTCTTTCCTATCTCTCTCGAGGAGAGTTACTCGTCTCAAAATAATAGAATTTCTTTTGCAATTCTTCGTAATAAAAGGATTATTACGGGAAAAAATTGTTTCGTCGAAGAAGATAGCGACGATCGTCGAAGCGTGAACAAATTGTTCCTCCCTCTCTCCGTTAATTAATGGCAGAGAAGCGACATGGAATAAGCGATCCGCGTGCCGCGGTACGCGTACATTATCGAGGTCGCTGTGCGTGCAATCGATTCGAATAAATAACTCGTAGAGAATCGACCAGGGAGAGAGAAACTGCGGGAGCGAGTCGAATAAAGTGGATCGAGTCGATAAATCACGAATCGCTTCTCGGTCCGCTGGAAATGGCCCTTAATGAAGTACGAACGATATCGTGGATTAGCCTCGGTTCGGTTGCCTTCAGAACGAGAGGAAATGTCTTTCGTCGTCTCGAGGGGTTCGGCCCGTTGACGCGACACCACTCCTCGGGAATCGTCCGTTAAACGTCGAGAAATCGATCCTCGAGCTCGGTGTACATAGTATATGCACGTATATAATATATATGTGGGTGAACGATTTTCGTGGCGAAATTTTTGCGCGTATCGCCGCGGATCGAGGCGAAACACCACCACGAACCACCAAGCCGAAAAAAGAGAGGGAAAAAAAAATAAAAAATATATGGGGTAGAGAAAGGGGGTGTGGGCTATAGATGGAAGGAGAAAATGGAAACAGTAGCCAAGGGAGGGTAAGAACAAAGGGGCGACTGTGAATGAATAGAAACGTTTTCGAGGCTTTGAACGTATACGAGCTCGTATATTAAAAACTTTATTCGAAAGCCCCCGGAGATCGCGCAGCCAGAATTATTTCGACGTTTATTTTTGTTCCTTTGAGCTTCACACGTCGAAAACTTCGCCTGCCACTGTTGCTTCTCTCTCTCTCTCTCTCTCTCGTGTTACGCGAACGAGAGAGAGAGAGGTAGAAAGAGAGAAATAGCGAGTGGGGCTTTCAAACAAGTTCGAAGATTTACGGACGAAAGCGGAATATGGAATGGAGCGAGCGTAGCACCGGGGCTAAGTCGACCATATCGGATCGAGTGATTACGATCAAATGGAGTAACGACAGCGCCGAAAAGGGGATCGAAACTTCGTTCGGACCGAAGGAAGTTAGCGTACTCCCCTGACAGCGAAGCTTTACAGTACCGGATGGGTAAAAAAAATTGTTTTTCTCGTTCGATCGAGCTGCGTGTATTCCGGCGTGCGCTAGCTATCGATCATTCGATCCGTGTAACACACGGAAGATCGAAGCACGCCCATTCGACGAAAAGCACTAAGTTTCAGGTTATTATTCAAAACGGGTGGGAGACGATCTAAATTCGAGTGTCACGTACTAACCTACTGGGCGAACTCTTCCAAGTTTAACGACTTCGAGCCTCCATCCGTTATCGAAATTCCCGCGGAACTTAATTACCCCTGACGCTGAAGAATTCACGTTTCTAAGCGCGACGGTTTTTCGCCTCGTAAATCTTGCCAGCTGGAAGAGAATGCCAGTAGGAAGAAGCGAGAATACCCGGGGTTGTCAGATGGAAAAGAAACGATCGTGTATAGCGTCGCGACACGAATTTCAAACCGGAGGGAGAGGTGAAAAAACACGGTTCACCACTTCTTCTATTTCTATTCTCAACGCCACACGCGAGACGCCCGATCTTGCAAGACTGTACGTACAAATTCATTTTCAAAGTCCCCTCCCCTGTTAACGTTACAACGCAGAAAGAGTCCTCTTTAGCCGTGTAGCACCGAAAGCCTTTTAATGGCCTTTAAATAACGGGACTTTTTCGTCCCATCGACGCCTGACTTTTCGTATTTCACCCGTGTATATACCTCTACCTGTACACACTCGTCCCTCCGCTTTCATTCCGCTTTCTTGTGCCCCTCCATCCTGGGCCACTCTAACGAGCGACCATCGTTCCGTTCCGCGTGCAAAATGTCAGCCGGTGAATCCTGGCGGCGGCAGCGTTGCGGATGACGAGGATGGAAAAAGCTGGTCATTATTTACGCCACTTCGACGCTTTACACACTGCACACGGGCTTCCCTTTTGCCTTGGAAGTGGGTGGCGCCTGACACACATTCTCTCTCTCCTCTGTTCTTCCGTCAGGTTTCATTTTCTGCGCGCAATTATTCGAAACGCGCGCGCGGCCCGCCATCGACGCGAAAACGCCGCCGGAGAAACAATAACCGCCACCGGTACCCGGTTGTGTATCGTTATCGTGCCGGTTTGTAATTGATAATTAAACACAATATGTGCCAGCACCGGCGACGAATATTATTTCTAGTTCCAATTAGTGTTGTTCCATCGTTGTAAAATTAATTGGGAGTGGCGTATCCAGGGGAGGAGGCTCGAACACTCTCTGGGAACTATACGCGGCTTCTTAGCGGCCGGGGAACTCGAAACTTGGAAAAAGTCAAAGCGTATTATCTTTTTGTCGAATTGAAACGATCTGCAGAGTGTTTCGTTTATAATGAACGTCGAAATTGTTTCCTCTGCTGTGGAAAGTAAGAAAACGTAAAAGGAGAGTAAGGCACTTTATCGTTAAAATTGTTTTTGCACATTAACATACTTGTTTAAAATCATTTCAAGGTCATGACGTCACAGAATTCATTATTTAAAAGAAACATGGTAATTTTCCAAAAAATGTCGATGACCTTGTGACGACTTTTCTTTATCATTACCAGATAAACTTCTCTTAACTACTTTTTCGTTTTTCACTTTTAATAGTGGCGAAAATAATTTAGATGTTCATTCGTACAGATTACCATCGAGTTCTGTTGAAGTTGGACGTTCCTGGGAACCCAAACGATACGAAAAAGTGCCTCGATTGTTTCACATCAAAGGTATAAAGCTACATTCTCGTATGACATCATAGTTCAGTGGCGAAATTCAAGCACGAAGCATCCTCGACGTACGTCCTATCGTACGAATTACAGCGCGACCAGACGATCGCCGCGAAAGTTGCTCGAGGATTTCCATGACGAGGAGAAAATGGCCGCGATGGCTCTTTAAACGAGAATGAAACTAATTTGTCGCGAAGGTCGGCTGACTCGACGGTGTTCCCTTTCGTGTCTCAGTCGTTCGTCTGAATTTCTGTCAGCGCCGCGAAACGTCGTCGAGTGACGCCGTCACGTGACGTTCTAGGCGTCGCCGTCGTTCCTACGACCAAACACACCCTCTCCGCAGGAGTTTTCCTTCATTTTTCAGCTGTCGTCGAATCTACCCGACCGAATTACGAGGTTTCCTCTCTTTGAAAAATAACTGCTCCTCTCCTCCTCGCAACTATCCCAACGATTTTTCACTATCCTCTCCCTCGGAATCTCCTCCCGAAATTACCAAAGAGAATAGGTTAATTCTTGTTTGAGGACCGCTGGACGAGCGGCAAGCCTGATAACTCAATTACAAGGGCCAGGATCGCCGATCAATCCGCGGCGACACGACACATTACCCGCGATCGGTTTCCCTAACGAAGCAATAAGCAGCGGAGCGCGGCCGTAACTCGAGGCGATTCGACACATCGATTAGCGTTGCTCGCCTAAGTGGACAATAATCTTGGTAAACACACTTCTGTATTTACTTCCTCCTATATACTACACTCTGAACGAAATCAAACTGAAAGTCGACAAAAATGGTGGAAAAAATTGCCATAGCAAGACACGATAAAAGAGGGAAGAGAAGATGAAAGTAGAGGTGTGGTGCGCGACTCGAGGTCGTCGCACACAGTAGTGATCGTAGTTGGACTGTAGATGAAATGATTAAGAGTGATTCACAGGCCGCTAGGGACAGATGGCGGTTGCTCTCCTAATGAGTAGTAATTAATGGTTCGGTGGTGCGTGTTATATAGGCGACGGCCGCGTTGCTCGGAAGCGCGGCAGCGAAATCTCGCGCCTCCTCTCGAACTCCTTTCGCAGGATAAGGCGAACGAGCAAACCGATGTACGGTGAACTATTAATAATTGGAAGGATCGCAGCGAGGTACGGTCTGGATGGGCGCGTATCGCGACGCCTAACTACCGTGAAACGGGGCACGCTACCTTTGCGGATTAATGGGCGAGCGCGGTGGTGTGTGCGCGATCGCGGAAGTCGCGTACGTACATGGTCTTTTTGCGGCTGTTCTCGTCGAACGTCGTTAAGGACGCCGCTCTTTTTTCTACCGCCTATCTTCCCTT
>NW_017100218.1:187837-189743 GCF_001263275.1 Habropoda laboriosa
GCGTGGGAAGTGTTCGATGCTCGCGTGTCGACGATAGGGGCAATTTGATTTTTCGTTATCAGTTTTAACGATTGAATTTATTCGCTGCTCTCGATCTGTGTGAATTCGTATTTTTAACCCTTTCGCTGCTATTGGCAACTAGAATGCTACAACTCTAGGCGAAACGATCGCTTTACTTTCTTCTGACCTGTAATAAAAGGGTGTCTTAGACGTAGAAAACTTGGTGCGCTATAGGAAAACGAGGACAAGTATAAAATTGTCATCGTTGTTGTATACATACTTTTGGTTACAGTTTTTCGAGATTCTAGTGGGTCGAGTAATACGAAATATCGGATTTCTAATTATTCGCAAATTAATTGCTCGAGTGATTAGCCGAGTGTTAAAGAGTTCTCAATTTCCTCGTGTCAACTTCAAATTCGTACAATTCCTGTTACGTACAATTCGTGAATTTAAAGGGGTATCAGGTATCAATCGAAACGAACGTGACCTAATATTTGACAACCGCATAACTTCTTTATTCCCCGCGAAAGGCAATATTCGAAGAACGTATCGGCCCGTATTTACCCAGGTTGGTAGCAGCATAAAATATACCGACGTTCCAGTTAGGCTCGTAGCTTCGAAGAACGTAATCACTCTGTACTGGCTGATTCCTCGAACGAGAGAAGCTGGAATGGCATCGATCTGACCGCGTCGATCGACCTGTATGGAATCAGCGGCTGACCTCCGGTCGATTTCGGGAAATCGCGCGCAAAAGCGCAGCTGCGAAGGCGCATTATCTCTCGCGAAGCGGGCCCGACGAGCGAAAACCGAATGTATAATTAATTCGAAGCGCGAGGCGCGGCCGTGCTTAATGAAGCCAGAGGTCAATGCGGCGCACCCGCTCGAAAATCAATTTTGACGCGTCGTTGCTCGTTTCGACGGGGGTCGCCGCGTGCGTCGCGGTTTTTCGTTTTCGACCGCGTAAATTCGAAATAGGATTTTAAGGTGTGGAAAAATCTGCCGAGGCAATTTTAATATCTCCATGGTGAATTATTCAATTTGCATTCGAAACAGAGTGCCGTTCTAGCCCTTGAAAAATTTCCACGAGCAAACTTTCGTTTCTCGTTCGAATAAGAGAGAGATGCGATCGAAGGTGGAGAATTGAAGGAAATTTTAGACAGCGTTGCTTTTCGTTCGATGTGCCTGATACATTGTTAGCAGACGGTAACAGATGAAACCAATATCCGGAGAAGTTGCGTCCGCGAAGTGTCTGACGTCTACTCTGAGGAAACTTAGGGTATTTGTGGAGTAAGCAAAATTAAGGGTCACGTGTATCTTTAGCCGCGGAAGCTTCTGTTTACTCATATTACACGTTCTGTTTCTCGAACATTCCGTGAAGTTCGAAACAGGCTGTTTAAACACCGATCCCTGCTCGAATTCGCAGAATCCACGGGTCGCCATTTTCCTCCCATTAGACGTACAATTCGCATACTGCTTTATACAGTATCGTCACTTTCCTCTCTCTCTCTCTCTCTCCCTTCTACATCTCGTAAATTTTGCACGTTGTATAAAGTGTACGTGTGTCTGGAAATATCCGTGTATCCGTCGAAAGTGCGACTTGGTAGGCGCGACCCAGAACGAGCAAAAGACGAGAAACGAAAGCGGGCGAAGAAACGTGTATAGAGGAGGAGCAGACCAGCCTCTAACCATAATCTAGCATTATGTCGAGTGGTGTGTAGGGTCGGAAGAAGCGGTTGGAAACGAGTTTGTTCGTTTCGGCGGATTATCCTGCCTACAAAGAGAGAGGCACGGGCATATTTTCACGGTTGAAATTCACGTTCGAATCCACGGACGACGTTACGCCGGCTTACCGGCGTGTATTCGTTTAATCTATTCAACGAGCGGCACCGTGAACGAGCTCCACGCG
>NW_017100218.1:189773-198023 GCF_001263275.1 Habropoda laboriosa
AAGAAGGAGGAGTAGAAAAGATCTCGAAGATCGAGGACATTTCTCCTCCACCCTTCACCAATCTTTTTCTACCACTTCTCGGCGTCTTCTATTTTTCTTTCTTTTTTTTTCCGAGCAGTGAATGCCCGCAGGTTAATGAATTCCCAAATGGACATCGATTCGTAAGGTTTCCAAGAGCGACTACGTGTACCCACAGCTGTCAGTCGCAAATAACTGCCTCTCCCATCGATGTGGCTTCGTCGAACGCCGCGGTCCGTCACGGCCATCTAGCCGCCATTTCACGAATATCGAATTCCTTCGGGCAATTTTTGAATGATACTTGATAGCGGGGAATTCATACGAGTGCTCGTTGCCTATAGATCCAGGCTACGCGTCGGTGTACGAAACCCTCTTCATCCCTCTCCCACGTCGTCTCTCCCTTTCTCTCTTCGAATAAGTTTATCGTTTCCATGGGATATTACGCGACGGTGCTGGTAATAAACGATCCGACAGACACCGCTGAAAAATGTGATTGAGTTTCATACGGTAGCTGACATCGGAGATTGTGTTACGCAGACTCTGTCCCGTTTCTTCCTTCCTTCTGCCACGCGCGCGTTCACGTTTCAGAGACCGATACGTTTCGAATGCACGGGGGATCCCCGATGTTCGCGTTCTCGCGCCCACTTTTATTCCTGTCACTCTCGACGATCGATCGCCCACACTTCAACCCCACACCTATCCCTTCCTACGTCCCGTCCGTCTCGGTGAACCGTGAAAAACGGTTGTAAATGTGGATTTTTCACAAACTCGACGTTCCTTCGCGAATATCCGCCAAGGAAAAACCGTAGACATTGTCGTAGACGTATATACAAGCGATACACAAACCCCTGTGGAAGTTTGTGCAGCTCTTCGCTATGGCGAATTGGTTAACTTCGTTTATCTTACCGAAGACACTCTACCCTCGAGAAAAATGCGAGAAAACCGACAGGCCATTGTGTCCCTGAAATTCCCCTACTCAAACGATCACGTGGCCCTATTAGCTCGGATAATGGAGAGTCTACGGTACATTCATTTGTCCGGGACTCTTAACCGAACTGCTTAACGCTCTACTAAAAGCACGCCCCGAAGAAGGGAAAGTGCCCTTAAGGGTACGTGCTTCGCTGGAAGATGGCTGATTCGTCATGCAGCCTATCGTAAACATGTGCACCGGATAGAGCTGTCTTCGAACAGCCACTTTACTCTTGCCATTCACCAGGCTAGATTACCATTCCAACTAACCATCCTGACGCCAGAACGAACTTTGTAGACCAACAAGGGAAAGGTATAGTCGGTGGAAGAAATATAGCGAGGTTGTAAATTGAGTAAATTAGTTAATTAATTACTTGGTTAAGTGAATTAGTAAATTGTTCATCCGACTATACGCTATTTAATTCAATCCGTGTTTCCCTTTTTTCCCTTCTCTTTCAAACGACCCGATGTATTACGTTGCCACCATTGGTGAAAATAATGGGCAGCACTGCCCTCTCGGTTTGTCGCGACACATGCGTTTCATTGCAAAATCACCGAAAAGGGAGACAAAAAAAAATGGAAGAATAGATAGGAGAATAGGAGAAAGCGAGGGTGAACGATGCAAAGAGAGAGAGAGAGAGAGAGAGAGAGAATGTACGTGGAGTGGTCCTTCACCCCTTTTTTTCGCGCCTGAATTTTAAACTAAGGCCGAACGCGTAAACGCGAAAGCCGCCTTTGAACGAGGGTGGCGGCGAACGTTTTTTCCCGAGAAAAACGAGCGCGGAAAACGTTTTCCCTGGCGAGATCCGTGTCCGGCCGTGCAACCGTTGCATAAATATGAGGGAGCCGCGCGAGGAGCGGAGCACGCGGCGACATGAAAATGCGATGAAGGCTTCGCCGATGACAGCAGCAGAAGTAGGAGGAGATAGGCGCTGACCGGTGAGAAAAAGAGAATGCAGGAACGTGAGAGCCCGAATTTCTCATCCCCTGGCTTCTACGAATTTTCCTCGAAATTTCGACTGCCTCTTGAAAAATTAAACTCTCGCTCCGCCTCCATTTGCCCGAATCGTGACCTAGAAATTCTATTCGACATAGCGAAAAACGCGCAGGAAATTGAATCCCTCCGAAGATAAACACTTCCGTGGAAAAATAGGAAAAGTGGTTTGTTGTTTGACCGGGGTGGAAATTGATGGGTGAATCATCGACTGGCGGCGTCCGTGTTCCGGAACAATTACGCCGTATAAAATCTGGGATTGTGGCCCAACGGTGGGGTTTTCGTTGCATAAATATGAGGGCGACGCGCGAGAAACGGAACAGCCGAAGACATGAAAATGCAACGAAGACTGCACGGAGTCGAGAGACTAGACAAGAAGGGTGGAGGAGGAGGAGTGGAAGAAAGGAGAAACAGGAGCGAATCGAGCTACCACGAATTCGTCATTTGTGTGCAAGTTAAAAGGGTGGAACCTCGCGAATTTCTCCAGACGATGGAATATTCGGTCGGGTTTTGACACGAATGAAACAACGAGACATCGGAGCGTGATTAACAGAAAGAGGGAAAATCGAACTACATAGAAAGAAGTAGCAGATAAGGGAGGGGAAAAGGGTAGATGAAAAGAAGGCGAACAAAGGTGGCGATGTTAGAGCGTCTCCGCGGTTAAATTATTGTAATTTCACGGGCTGGCCGTTGGCCGCGTTCAATGGCCATTTCTTAGCGAGCCATTCTTCTCGTAATTGCAGTTTTAATCTGTCCAGCAGACCGGGAAACCCGGTTTCCCCCTATCGCTATGCGAGACATTCACTCCTACCCACCCACCTTCCCATTCTCGTGGCACGCCTTTTCTTTTCTTCCCCCGGACGAATTTTTCTCCGCGAAGAAACGCCACGGAACTGGATGGACGTTTTTCGAATGGTCCCCCGGTAATCGCCGATCATCCCCGGTCCAATAGGGAAATTGCTTCCGTCCCTGGAACCAATTACGAGCGTTGTTACCGACTTGCTGGATCTCGAAAGTGCTCCGAACCTCGAAAATTTCTTTTTCCCGTGGTCCTTTTCGATGGCTAGCCAGCCAGTCCCTCCGCGGACGCAAATTACCGAACCTATTCTCTCGGTGACTTTCACAGTCTCGCAGGAAACGGGGGAAAAGGATCGTAGGTGGATCGCGCGAGTCTTTTCGAATCTCGTTCCTCTCTTCATGCACGATCGAGGGAAAGGGAGTGAGCAAACGTCGCGTGAAAGGAGAGAGGGAGAGACTCGAGTCAAAGGTTCGCGGACCAAAGGAAAGAATGTTTCCGGTTCGCTCGAAAATCGTATCCTCCTTCCATCCCACGAATGTGGTAACACACGGTCCAGGTCCACACGCGAATCGCTAAATGGGGAAATATCATTTTCCCGCTCAAATATTTGAGTATCCCCCGAAACGAAACGAAGACCTGCCCGCCCCTTTCGCCTAGCCGCTTTTCGACCATCCTGCCTTTTTTTCGGGACGGTGCACGCGTGTGCTGCATCAACGAAGATTGTGCGAGTCAGAGAGGAAGGGGAGAAATTCGCGATGGAAGGATCGACGGAGAGGAGTATCGCGAAGGTTCGAGGTGGAACGGAGAGAGAGAGAGAGAGAGAGAGAGAAGGATAGAGGTGGGCCTGCACTTTAGCCCGATTAAATAGTACGGTCCTGGCCGGGTAGCTGGTAATTACGCAAAGTGGTCGGTGGTCCCTGGTTACTTCGCGTTTTCCGGCCTCTGCCTCCACTTTCCATCTCCTTCCTCGCTTGCCCCGCTCGTTCCAGTCGCTCCCTTCTTCGCCCCCGTGATTTCTCCGCACCGGAGGAAAAACGAAAAATTCTCCCCACGTATTCGAAATTTTTTTCCAAAGACACATATTTTACCGTTTAAAATGCACGTGTAAAATAAGCAGATAACCCCCGGTTCGAATTCTTGTAAAGGTATGTCCGACCAGGATTAACGTGGAAGAAAAAGAATCTGTCCGTCTAGAGAGGATGATTATAGGGATCGTCGTTCTCCCCTCTAAGACAAGTTTATGTCTACCTAACAGGCATAAATTTCCACATTTTACGGGTTTCCAGTACATCACAAGGCGCTGCTTAATTACGACCAGCCTATCGTCGTATCGATGATTATTTATACCGTGTATGGAGGACGTTTATTGCTCGATCCATGGCCCCGCAGTACCGAGCATCGTCGTCGTCGCCTGGTTGCCCCAAGGGTGCAAGCGACTTAATGGTCTCCCACGGTGGGAAGTAAAAAGGTATTTTATGATTTACATGTCAATCACGACACCATTACCGGGCAAGGAGCCTGCCGAGTAATCTAGCCGAGTCTCCCATTGAATATTTATTAGGTCACGAAACTCGTTTTCTCCGATAGCAGTTTATGAAAAATACCCCCGTCGCGCCTTGGACCGTCTCCTTGGCGATTTTAACCGAACGAAAAGAGGCGACAGCGCGACGACGCCCGCCTCGTAATTGATTCAGCCTGATCGCGTAACCAAATAAAGCTACGAACCTTTTTAACGTGTAACATAATTACGAAGGAATCTCCTTTGATCGGAACGAAGCAGAAAACTTTCCTTTCTTCGTACGATCGGTACAATCGACTCTGGCTTGGTTCTCCCTACCTTTCCGGGCCAAGTCTTCGATTATCGGACGCGAGAGGAGAAACGGCGTCGTTAAAAATGAAAAAGCTCGAGGAGGCATGGATCGATTCGTGTGCAAAAAAGAAGAAGAAGAAGATGCAGAATGGCTGGGTAGCACACGGGGCGCGAAATTGATTTGATTACGCGGCTTCCTGTTTCTTTTGGGCGATTCGCGGGGACAGGATGCAACGAAAGTCGATTCACCAGACGTGTTGGAAGACGGATCACAACGTTTCCACTATCCTTTGCCACGGTTACCGTGTGCCAAGACGCCACCGAAGAAGATGCGTGATTCCATTTGCCTGGTTGCAAATCAAAACCGCAGTCTGCCACGGACCGCAGAGATGGGCATGAATTACCATCGATCGAAACGTTGAAATCGCATCTGCTTGGCCGCGCCGCGCCGCTCTGCCGCGTTATAATCGTCTTTTTCGAACGCGTCTGCACCAGTCCCCTGGATTTCTTTCCCCTGTAAAATCGGCCTGCTGTAGAGAGTAACCCCGTGTTCCATGCACGAAACTTTCGCGAAATAAAACGAATCAAGCCACATCGCGTGTTACTTTGTAATCTAGCGAGATTGCAGGGACAATCTCACGTTTCGTCGATCGAAAATTGCCCAGACATCGTTCCTCCGCCTCTGAGGATATAGCTTTTCACCGGGCGGCAGCGGGGATATATTAGGTATTCGATGGGAATGATAGCGTGTAATCGCGTTTGCTGAATTTTTCTCCACGTTCGCAAAGAGGAGTGAGACGATCTTCGCGAACCTCCCCTGCCACGCTCCTTCTTTATTTTTTCCCTCTCTTTTTCGCCCGCGAGCTTGTAATCGGCTCGAGCAAAAGCCCATTACGACAGATGGCTTTGTCACGCCGGTGCCACCGTCCCAGAATTAATAACCCTACTACGCTCTCGACGTGTACCATACTCTCTCTTCTTCCTCTCTCGTCCCACGTCGCCCCTTCGATGTCTCTCTTTCACTCCTTCTCTCTCTCTCCCTCTCTTTCTGTTGTAAGCTCGTTCCTCCCCCCCCCCCATTTTATCTGGACTCACCGCTCTTTGTAGCCGGCCGGAACAACTCCGCCGAATTATTTGTTCGACACGATTCGATACGCGCGTTTCTGTCGTATCTTATCTCCGATCTAACGTCGAGCTCCCTCGACGAGGAACGAGGGTGCACGCTATGGAGCGAGGAGAACGAACACATAGCGGGGGGATAAGATTGTTTCATTAGTATAGTGGGATGCGATGCACCTTGCGTTCCATTGCATTCTGTACGAGAAAGAAGAGAAAGAAAAGAAAGTATTTCGTTTCCTCGTTTTCTATTTCGAATATTTCATACCACACGAGTGTTCGGAATTTTCTACAGCATATTTGTGTTTCAATTACACGTATCTCGGCCGTTGGTGATTCAATTCCAGCTAATCTACCCTGGCGAGCAATTAAGGAGCATTAGAAGGGATTCGAAGAGTCCCCCTCTGCAAAGGGGTTAATTTAAACGAGATACAATGCCCGAGAATCTCCAACGACCTCCCTAACTTCCGTGTCTCTGATTGAAATCGTGAAAAAAAAGGAGAAGAAAAAGTGAAACGGGGTTGCGAACAAAAATGAAACTATCAAACGTAGCCAATAACGAATCCCTTCTTTCTCGGGGAACGGTCGAACTGCAGAAAGAAACCGGCAAAAGAGAGAGGGGTGAAAGAAAGCAGCGTGAAATGAAAGGTGGAGGAGAGAGCGAGACAGACGAGGCGAGTCGAAGGAATAATTTGTCGATTTAACGGCGCGAAACGGGACGGTCGGGAGGAGGTGGAAAGGTGGGATTCGACGGGAATTAGCGGATCGCGGGCGAAAAAAGAGGCCTTTGTAAAATCGGTGGGAGTGTGTGTTTGCGAGGTGGGTTTGCACGTGTGAGCGCGGAGTTAATGCAACTGGCGCTGCCGCCGACGCCGACGCTCTACCGCCGTTGCAGCCCCGTAATGCAGTTCTGCTTTTCGGAGCTTTCATACGCCCCCGCAGCTCGTGTGTGTTCATGGAACCGTGGCGTGTACACATTACTGGTTTTCCCCGGTTACCGCGTATCGAGTGTATCGCGCTCTCCTACACGTAACCGCAATACTGCGGATCATTGTTTTCGAAAATACAGGCCGGGTTTAGGTTCCCTGCGTATCGGCAGAAACCGCCTGGAAATTCAATCGGCAATATTCGAGTATCAACCCTGCTGTCTGCTATTTTCGATCTCCTCCGATGGTGCTTCCAGATTCTTTATTCGATTTCAGGCTATTCGCGATCGTCGAAGGGCGGGTTTCGTAGGATATTCTTATTAATGCGAGATTTTTCGAAATGCTACGCTGTAATATTGATTCGTTCTAAATTTGTCTGGCGGTACGTGAAGTACCGTCACTGGCATAAATTAATGCTCGAGATTTGCCGTATTGATTAATTTATCTTTAGACGAACCGAGAGATCCAGATTTTCAGTTGGTTTATTAGTTGGATAAAATTTGATACTTCGAGCTACAGAGTGAAAGGATCGACGAAAGCTAGTATGAAATATTCCGATACACCTTCCCTTTGCAGACAGAAACGATCCGGTCCGTTCGATTCGAAAATCCGTCGTTAACAAGTCGAAGTAAAGAGGGGAAAAATATTTGAGCAAGAGCGGATCGTTTGAGGGAGAGGGAGGAGGAGCCATGATAAATTCGCTCTTCTCCGCGCGGGATTAATCGTATCGAAGAGTCGGCAAGGTGGATTAAAAGCTTTTCGTATTCCCGGTAATGCCCGGCCTTCTCCTTCGACTCCACGCGAACCAGAGCCATTTCGTTCTGCCGAATTTAAGCCTGCCGACGACCGATCCGGCGCCAATGCACATTTAAATTGATGGCTTCACGGTCCCTTGCATTTCGCGCTGCGTGTACCCGATATCTCGCCCTATCGTCTCCCCGTGGCTGCGCGAGACCTCTGCCGCCCCTCTTTCTCCTCGCTGATGCCCGTTCCTTCCCTCCTCCAACATCGCGACTCCATCACGAACGACAGAGGGAGAGAGAGAGAGAGAGAGGTTTATCCTATTAATCAATGCGCATAAATTGTTTTAAGGGAATCGTTACTGCCATTCAGACACGCCATATAATGTCGACGGGGTTAATGTCGCGCGCGGAACAAGAGGGAGTCGGTGAACCGGAATCATTAGATGTAACGCGGAATAGACGCTGTTCCCGAGGATTTATCGCGCGGAAGCGGGGAATTCGCAGGCCCGTTTCGACGACGTTTCCTATTCATACCGGGACCTCGGAGGAGAGTACCGACCTTCGCGTGCGGAACTCAATTTAGAAATAAACCTTCGAATAAGATCGAAACCACCCTTGTTCCATTTAAAAAAGATTTACGGTGCTTTCAGTCTGCTAGAATTTCCAGTCTGCTGTTAGAGAGGTTGAATAAGGGAGGTTGAAGAGGGAGATAGGAAAGTGGATCAAGTGGCGTAGACAGAAGAGACAATTGAATTAGTTGGAATAATTCTAGAAAATATAGAGTACCGGAATATGTATAAATGTCGAGTCGTTATTTTTAGTAGAAATCCAGCTGCGTGGGTAAACGAGGAGAAGATCCTCAAAGTCAGCTGTAT
>NW_017100218.1:198043-223487 GCF_001263275.1 Habropoda laboriosa
GCGCGAGTACATTTTTCAAAAGGTGGATCGACGGAGTCGCACGAGTACGAGAAACAGGAGGTCGAAGGTGGCTTAACTCGCGTTATTCTCATCGTCGCCGGAGCAAACGACTAGCCACGTCACTGAAGTCGCTTCCCGCGTAGGCCTCTCTGTCCTCTTCCGGTCGCTGCTATCCCGACGGAAATCTTACAGCCTTAGGGTAGAGAGACTGGACCTGGAGAGAGAATACGAAAACCAGAAGAAGAAGAGGAGGAGGAGACGAGATTCGGTCTCTCCCGGAGATTTATCGGCGATACCGTTTTGCCCGGCTCGCGTCACGCACGCGGTAATAACGAATAATGCGAAGCAGTTAGAGAAAGGGAGGAAGAAAGGGGCGGCGGCAGCAACCCTTGGCGTTCTTAAGTGAAAAGTGAGCCCTCGTTCCGCTTGGAGGAGGAACCCTAAGCCGGGATCGCGTACGCGGAACACGGAGATCGGGCAGAATTTTCTAAAAGGGACCGAATAATACAATCGTTACCTCTTCCTTTTTCGTCCCATTTCTCCACTTCTCCCGGTAATATTCCCCGTAACGTTCTCCACGATGCCGCGATTCACCCTCGTCGTTTGTATCAATTCGAGACCGCGTTTGTCTCGCTGCTCGAACCCGCTATTTCTCCCTTTATTCTCTCGTCACTCTCCGTCGGCCACTTCTACTTCTACTTTTTAACAATTTTACCTCGTACGCACACCGTGGCCTTTGTATTTCTTCCTTTCTGTGGAAAATGCGCGGAAAAACTTGGTCGTTTAACGAGGCCGAATAAAAGAATGGACGGAGCTTGACGAAACGATGGACTGAACGACGAGTTTAATTATTTTGTCTCGCGAGTCGGAAGTACCGTGTGTTCTTTTAATTGTTTCCTTGTCCACCACCCCTCCGGTTCGTTTTCCGTGCGGGCTGTGCTCGATTCTATTTATTTTCCCCGGTGATGTGCCACGCTCGACCACTCTGGAACTCGAGGGATTCCCGCCATTGACGGCAAGCACGATCTTTCGCTACGTTGCACGTTCTTTCCCGACTTCCACCTTCTTCCATTTCTTCCTTTTTATCCGCTGCTCGTTTGCCTCTGTGCCGTGGCCCCTCTTTGAAATTATCAGCGCTTCACGGTGCCCGCCTGTGAGCGTTTCGCGTCCTGCCTCCCGCGACACCGCCGCCCCGCTTATTTGCGCTACAAATCGCGGGACGAATCGACGTGTTCTCGTGTTTTTCGCGTAGCCTCCGCCTCGCATGAACGCGTTTCCAGTCCCGCGTCGCGTGGAACACACTCGTGCCTCTAAAAGCGCGATCACCGGCGTAGAATCGCGAATTTTTCGTCGTGATTTGCGGGGAAAATTCGCGAGATTTTTCGCGAACATGTTACCTCGAGAATTCGTCCTGTTTCCCGGCGGAAAGATTGCAGCGTCGAATATAATAATACATTTTTCGGGATCGTAGGACCGTCTGGCGCGCGGGGAAAGGACAATAAAAAACGGGGGGCTGGATTCTGTCTGAGCCAGGAACGCTCCATTTCGATAATCGAGCGTAGCACTTTGCAGTTTTCATCTGTGCCCGGCTGCAATAACATCCGATTTCTGATACGTACGAGGCTGGGAGGCGGCTGTGTTTGGAACGGAAAGAGAACTGGTTTGTCGTCCGCTAAATTCTTTCCTTTCTCTTGGATCCCGGCTGATCGTATTTTCAGACTGTCGATTTCCTCCCTTTCCTTCCCGATGAAAGGATCGCGCGCTTCACTGGAGTCGAGCAATCGCGCGAAAGGGTAGCAGAGATCGACTAACTTTAACCGGAGACGACGAATAAAGTGGAATTTTTCATTAAATCAATTTCCATTCGTATAATTTCGGAAATTTTCGCAAAATATACACACGTAACATCTGTTGACTCTTAAATCGATAAATTCTACTAGATCTCGATCGTTCTCCGTGTTCATGTTCGCGAAACGAGCAGACGTCGACGATGCCTTCACGGATGAAAGTAGAAGGCTGCAACGAAAGTGCAGAGACTAGAGAAGGGTGATGGTAAAGGCGGCAAGGGGTGAACTGTAGAGGAGCGGGCTCTATACCGATGCACGCGAAAATGTCAAGCGCAATTTCTGAAATTCCATCGTGTCGCTTCCTCCGTGCCACTCAAATGCCGTGCTGCTCCCTCTACCCTGCTCGTCTTCCGCCCCTTGTCCGCCAATCTGTAAGAGAATTTCTCTTCTCTGCCACTGCTCTGATCTCCGCGAAATCGCAGCGGAAATAGACGTTGATCGTGGAGCAACGCGATATACAGAGAAGAGCGACTTTCTCTGAAAATTTCACCAACCGATTCCAACGTTCTTCTTCTTATCGTATTGTCTGTAGAAAAATCAGTCTGCGGGACTCTAGTGTTATCCGTCGCAAGACGAGTCGCGAGATTGAGGTACACGTCACTGCATAAGGAACAACAGTTTAACCGTTCGTTCTTCGTTGCGTCTGGTTATTGGGTAGCAGTGATCTCGGCAGGTTTTCCATGCGAAAATAAAATTTAGTCGCAATACATCTCGCCGAGGGAGCTTCTTTTTATTCCGCTCCATCTTGTTCCCTGACGTGACCCCGTTCCCAATTGTCCTCCCGCGGCTTTCCGCCGCGGTGCACGTGCGCGTCTGGCAGCTCGCGTTCCGTGACGTGCATACATGCCGCGATGCAGCAAAAGGAAGACGTTACGCCGCCGCCACGGGCGGGGAACGTCGGCGTCGTCGACGGAAAGACACGCGTTCCATTTACGCGATAGAAAGGCCTTCTTCTCTGGCTCTGCCGTGATTTGCGCTCCGTGGAACGCTGACGACATCGGAAACCGGATCGGAGAGGCGGTGGTGTAGCTTGAAAATCTATGGGTTACGCAACCTCGTTTCCTGCATCTTCAACCACGTCCAATGTAATCTTTTTTCGTAACATCTACGAGGTCATCTAACGTTGTACCGAGATTTAAATATTAATTCGTTTGTTTTACCGTTGAATTCGGGCTAGTTCAAGGCAGTTGCACCGAAGGTGTATCGTTAGACAGCTGAAGGTGCAAGTTGATAATCTGACCTGGAAAAGTTGTACAAGTTTCCATTGACTGAACAAACAGTTATGAATAGAAGAGGTGCGAAGGTAGAGCGACGGTATTCCTACGAGTAATTCGCTAATTTTATTCAAGTTCAGTTGGAGAATTGTTAATTATCTGACATTCGAGGTAAAGTAAGGCGACAAGACGTAAGCAGATAAAGCTTCTAGGAATACTCGATTAATTTAAAACAAACTGCATCCCGAAGCTGTCCAAGTTGGAAGTTCTCCCACACCGTTCCCATTAGCATGCAAAGCGTATATATCAGCGAATATGATTGTTTCTCGGCGAGAATGCGACGACTTTTCTACGTCTCGGCGTCCCGCGTGAAAAGGGGGACAAAGTCGCGCGAAAGGTCTGAACGGGCGCGCCGCTTCCAAGTAGCAAGGCAGGAGAAAATCGGGACGGTGAAAACAATTGGGATCGGCTGTGAGCCAGGGCTATCGGTTGAAAGGTGTAATTGTTATAACACTCGGATAATTGCACGCGGTGTAACAAAGCTGCAAAGGGGTTTTTCTGTACCCGTAGCAGCACGCACCGTGTCCCCACGTATATCGCTGCGGCTTGGTTTTCTTCGCAGCCGGCGAACGAGAAAGAGACGACGGCAAAGATTTATTTCGCAAGGTGGAGCCAAAGGAGAAAATCGAGCAAGGCGACACACCACGGCGCAATTTTATGTCCCCTCCCTGTGTGCGCATGCTAGCAGCGTTGTAATTCTTACGTTTGTCGGGTCATTATGGCTTTCACGGCCGCGTGACCGTTGGTTCGCGTTGAACGAATAAACAAAAGGGCGCGCGAAAGAGAAACAACGCGTTCGGAGAGGGTGTGAGTCGGTCGGTTCGTACGGTTTCTGGTTTTAAGTGACTGTCGTTAAACGCGGAACTGCCTGAAAATCCGCTTAATTCTCTCTATTGTAGTCCGCGAGGGGCGGGGCGGGGGCGAGCTCGTGTCTTTCGCTCGTTAGGCAAATATTTCGAACAATTCGGTCGTTCACAGTGAAACGGTAAGCGGTATCCATTATAACGACCGAAACAGATCTGGTCGATTTATTATACAGTTACTCTACTTAACGATATGCTCGAAATCCATCAAACAATTTCAAGTGCACACGTGTGTGTGTGTGTGTGTGCGTGCGTACGTGTGTGTATATATAAACCGTCGATTATTTCGATCCTTTCAAACCACGAATGGCATAGACACGCGTGCGTGCGTGTGTGTATATATAAACCGTCGATTATTTCGATCCTTTCAAACCACGAATGGCATAGACACGGAAATAACCGGCTAATCAAGCGCACGGTGCTTCGTCCATCGACGAAACAAAACTCATCAGCGTTCGCGCGGGATATCCGGCGTGTACACACGCCTGGAAGCGAGTGCTGCTGCCAGGAGAGGGTTGCGGGTCCGCGCGAGCCCGCGGCAATTCGCGCAGCACGCGAATACGCAATTATTTTTAATTGCACCGGAGAACGGCGATCGCGTTCGGGGTTTCCGCGGCCGCATTAAAATGCGTCTGGGTGTAAAATTGAAACCTGCAAATCCAACGAGGTTGGGGAACGCGCGGGGCCCCGCCGCCGGTCCATTCGATAATGTGATTTTCAACAAATAATTTCGCGTCGATCGAGCCCCAACAGCGGGCGTCGGTGGTTTTCACGTCTGGAACACGCGAGAGGCTTCCGTACGGGTGACTCGTCGCGCGTCCAGAGGGTCCGGGACGACGATTAACGCGTTTCGTGCTCGAAATCGTGGCGAAATCGCGGCAGAACGACCAACAGGGGACAAAAGCGGCCTAGTTGCCGCGGCTCGTTCACCATTCACCCGGGGGACCAGCCGTCGAAACGATTTTAAGTGGCCCCGCGAATTATCCCGAATCGCGCCCGATCATCCGTGTTATCGCGATTGCCCTTCCCGCGCTTTTAACAGTTGCGCGTTTTCAGCTTGTTCCGGTTTACTGGTCCCCGCGATTTCGCCCAAACCTCAATGGATAATTGTGAATTTTGTCAGAGACAGGTAGTGTGTCATTGGATTATTCACGGCTCGATCCTCCATTACGGAAAGAACATCCATAGATATCTCTCCTCTTCTGAACGTACGCCGCAGTTGAAAGACTTCTTCTCATCAACACTTACGTACTACTCTTGCTCAATCGACGAAACAGTTCACAAAGACGAGCTTCTTCTCTTTTTCCTCTGTACACGAGAGAAAGATCGAGCCGCGAATCGAAGCGGAGCGAAACGATTCGACGAGGCGATAAGCAACGGTGGATTCCTAGAATTTCTTCCACGGTGGAAGAGTCGCGTCGTCGGGAATGCGTTCCGCGAGAGCGCAACCGGACCCCGGGAGGACTCCTCGATTACCGATCTTCAAAAATCGAAGGAGCCAGTCGCGGTCCCCCGGCGGCGGTTTCCAAGGAATCGCATTGAAACTGAAGGGAAAAAATCGCTCGCCAGCAAGATTACGCCTGCTAGCTGCGCATTCGCTAGGCTGCGTCCAATTGTGCATATATCGGATATACGCGGCGGCGGCGGTGGTAGGCGCGCGTACGAGAGAGCCACGGTTGAACTTCCGAGAGATGGGAATCGCGTTGTCATCGGGTTTATCGCAATTATCGTGGCGCTTGTGCAAATACGCGCGTCCGTGGGAATGTAATTAGCTCGGGACCGCCGGGGCAAACAATAACGTTTCGCGGAGGAAAGCGCGGGTGCACGCGAATTCGGGATTTTTCTCGATCACGCCGATAACCGCGCGCCGCCTACCGCCGGTTCTGAGTACACGTCAGCACGCGTTCTACGCCTGTTTATCCTGCCCTTGCAAAAACCATGCTGGCTGTATCCGCGCTTGGGAACGTTGTGGGTGGTTGGTCGGTTGTTCGAGAGGAACACGCATGGATCGGTGTAAAACGGTGGAAGCTTTCGTTTGTTTCGTCTTAACGCAGTTCGCGAGCCTCTTGTTACGAACCACCGCTTCGAGTTCGCCGTAATTCTCGTTTAATTACGTGGCAGTTGTGAATGCAGTTCTAGAAATCATTTTTTCTCGTAGCTGTGCCTTCTTTACTTTCGTTCGAAGACATTAACCATAAGAATTGTCTCGAATTTCACATCTCGTAGATCGAAATTAAAATTGCCGAAAATCCTCGCTTCTTCGAATCGATCGATCAACGAAGATATCGCAACGTTCATTTTTCAAGGGAAAAAACTGCGAATTCCTCGATGAACGCGGATACTGCGCAAGGTAGGAGAGAATAGGAAAGAATAGCAGAGTCGAGGGTAAGGGAAAAAGCGCGGCGGCAGCGTCGATGAAAGGAGAATCGCGCGCGGTTGATTCTATTCACGCGGCGAACGCGAACGAGCGCGGATGCAAGGTTAGAAGAGATAAGCATCGTCGGATTAATTATGCGTAATGCGTCGAACGTGTGCACCGCGTGCGGCGCGCTCTCTCTTCGCTGCATTCAATTATCATTGTTACTCCGGGAGTTTACAGATGTTTCCGCGATAATCACGCTGCCGCGCGATTGCGCGTTTATCCTGCCGGCTCGTATTAACCGCCATTGAATGGCAACGGTAACGGGAACGAGAGAGGAGGAAGAGAGGGAGAGAAGGGAACGGAGGTTGTTGCTGGTGCACGTTGTCCAGCAGCCGGTGAACGTAGCGACGCTCGAAGGGGAACAAAGCAGAGAAGAGGGCACACACTGCGTAGCCGCCACGCGACTTCATTAGGCTCGTTGGAAAAAATTCACGCGGTCGGTCCTGGTTCGCGCTCGTACCGGCAGCGTGTCGTTCTACCACTGGCAACGCTCCAGATATCCTGGTCGTTAGTCCTTTTGAACGCTTCCACGGGATCGTGCAACGCTTGCGGACTCCGCCGTAACGCGTGTAAATCGAAACGTATAGTCGGTCGAGACGATATAGGGAGATCGTAAAATCGGTCAGACGTCGTGGGACACGTAATTTGCAGGTTGAAACAGCAGTTTGCGGGATATAAGGAGCCTGGGACTGATACAGAGCTATTCTATGTCTATTTCAAATTGGCTCCTCTTTTTGAAGTGTATTTAAACAAATTTTTCTGCGTTTCAACCCTTTAACACTCGTGCCCGTGTCTTACCGTGCACAATTCATCCTCCAAAAAGTGCAATTTTGTCTAATTATTTTCCTTCAAAATAAATGGGAAGCTTATTTCCTAATTTAATTAACGACCTCGCAATATCGCTTGCTCTAACTATACGGTGCGGTCAGCGGCGACCATGGGAACTGGCGTACGAAGATGGTCTCAGGTTAATGAAAGGAATTTTTTAATTTGATTTAGGGTTTTCGTTTAATCTTATAAGGGTGGATCGTGGTTGCTTGTATAATACTATGCATAACTGGTACACTGCTGTAACTTTCTTGTCAAAGTGAAGCACAAGGCGCGTGTGTACGTATATACACCGTCCTCAAAGGGTTAATAAAGTGTATTGTACTATCTTAGAAACAAATTTAAATAGCAAAGCTAAGTTCAGAGATTGTGTTACAACCAAAGTTAGATTACATCGTAATGTAACTCTCGCTGGTGAATTTTAACTACAATTGCATACTTCAAAATTCTACTAGTCGAGCGGAATGTACTTGTCTACGTAAGATTCTAGGAACGTTTTCAAACCATATAATCCTCGCTTACTCGTTCTTTCTTACCTTCGATACGAATTTGATAACGAAACACCCTGTACAACCTTGCAAGATAATCAGAATATGAACGCAATCTAATAAATCATCTTAGAACACACGACAATTCGTACAATCGTGTCAAAAATAATTCCTCAGGCCACGTATGATCGTTTCTCGGGGTTGTTTCTTCGAAGTTGTAGGTCGAGGTTCCCCGCGGCGCAGGAAAAACGAAAATGAAAGCATAAGCGGGGCGCAGCATCGAACGGAAATAAATAGTTCGGTAGTTTCTGCTAGGGTTCCGGTTGCACGGCTCCGGAAAAGCGGTCGTCGGCGGCGGGGGATGGAAACACGGTATTGGCGTTGCCGCGCTCTATTTCCGTCCCTCTGTTTTTCGGAGCCCTTTTTCTCTTTGCCGCCGCGCCATTTCGTTTCGTTTCGTTTTCTCTATTCTTCCTCTCCGTTCCTCTCGGCGTCCGCTCGAATGTTTTCATTCGACGGCGTCCCATTGTGCGGCGCCCGCTAAATGCCGAAACGCTGATGCGAAAACTGTTTTCCTTTTTTGCCTTCGTTAACCCACATTCACCGATGTGAACGCGCGCGCGCGTTCCGCTCGCCTAACTCCCGAGAGTTCGCGAGGCTGGCACACAACCCCCTCTTCACCCCTTTTTCGAGCACGTTTATTCTGTTCGTTCTCTCCGAATTAAGCTGATTTATGGCGTTCTACCGACAACAACGTTGCGATTCCACTCTTAACGCTTGCAGCAGCGTATAATTCGCGAGTTGTTGTCGTCGTGGTTGTTTTTTGAAAGATTGAAATCACGAGAAGGAAACTGATAAGGTATCAGTTGGACGAAATTTGTTCTTCGAGGAATTTTGGGGATGTTTTGGGAACATGCAGGGGCACAGTTTCTCTGCTCTGGAAAAAAATCCACGAGACACCGCGCTGTCGCGAATTTCAGCGGCGATAGGAGGGCAGGTGCGCCGGCTGGATTAGGCGGGAAATCGCGCGGATAACATGTTTTCCTTCGGTAATGCCGCGCGACAAAGGGATTTCGCTGGGACCCGACTGACATCGAGTTTAAAGCTCGACAGGCGCGCAAAAAAACAGAAAAAAGGACGAACAAACATAGAAAAAATGCGCGCGTGCGATGTGTGTCGGACGCGCGTAAACACGCGGTGTTACCAAGGGTGGTTGTTGGACGCGATTATCCCTTCCTACGGATCGTGGAATTTAGAAAAGACTACGCGAGTTTAGTTCAGTTTATTCCGCTTTTCTGTTCTAATAGCGCAGGGGAATGTCGAATGAAATGTTCAGAATGTTCGGCAAGGATGTAACGTCGAATAGAAATTTGAAACGTTAAGCTTAACGAATGTTTGCAATCTATAAATATTTTTCACAGCGTTCGAATATCGCCGTGCTGTAACATTCACAGCACGCGTTGCTTCGTGGAAAATAAATTTTTACAAAAAACTGCACCGTGACAAAGTAAAAGTTACATCGAACATTAATCTTTCCCCTGTGACATTCGACTATAGTCGAACACCGTTCAAAGTGTACACACGTTCACTGTTGCGTTCAACTTTAACCCCTCGGCCGGTGCCGTCAGAATTTAGACACTCGACAATATTTTCCTCGCTGAAACAGCGAAAAATACCGAGAAAAATATGTGTACACGGTAAACACACTACTTTTTCCCATTTACGCTACAAGCAATTCTATTTACAGATACGAGAAAAAAAAATAACTGCGCAACGAAAGGGTTAAACCTACACCTCTGCGTACATCCTTTAATTCACCACGCCCTTCGCTCGTTAAAGCAACACGATTGCAAAAGGCTAACCCTCGATACGTGACCCCGGGACCGCTCGTGAAACTGCTCGTTCGCGGAAAACGTTCGAACGTAACGAAAAATCGCGTGGCCAAAAAGAAGGAAAAAGAAAAAAGAGCGAACGCGGTGTACCGCGACTCGGCGGCAATTACTCTCACCCCTCCCACTAACGATCCTGTGTTGTTTTGTTTGCAGGCGTAGTCGGAGCTCGGAACTTCACGATGGAGTGCCGCAAGGGTCGACGGAAAGGTCTACTCAGTGGCCTGGTGTTTGCGTGGCTCCTAACCAGCGGTTGTACCGTCGCGGCGCGAAATATAGGTGAGTGCGAAACAGTATTTACGATTTCAGCGAGCGAGCCCGCGCCGATTCCTAACCGGCGACCTGTCCACGAGTTGGCGCACTGTCCTTGTGCCAATTAAGCCTCCCCGCACGAGCGGAGTACGCGCGAATATTTACGCGCTGCACGAGACTGTGCGCGAGGCCGTGTTCCTCCGGCTCGGTGAAAAATTGCTGCTCTCAAGTCGAACGCGAGGCTTCGCGACGGATAGTCCTGGTGGACGGAGTCGAGCGGCCAGGTAGTCGGCGTTTCTGCTTTGTTGCATGGTGGATAATTGGTAAGAAGGAAATATTTCACGGGTCCAGATACCATTCAGTCTTTTCAGCCCTGTTGAGCATCCGGTGATTGGTGCACTCGCGTCGTTCATTCCTTGCGATTCTCGAGATCTTTGAAAAATTAGGCAAGCTCGTTGCTTTAAGATTATTTCACTGCAGTTTGTAGAATATTTAAGTTCTTCACGAGTAGATTGAGGATGTCTATGCAAAATACGTAAGGTAAAAAATCTGAAATCCGTCGTTTCAACGAGTTTAGTTGTTCCAGTGTAACAGTTGTCACAATTACATAAACACCCACAGTCTACTTACGAGATTGTCAATCGTGATACGACTTCTTGGGTAGACTATATACAGTATTATTTGGATACTTTATCAAGACCATCTAATATCTACAACAAGATTCCCCTATTCGACGATTTTTCACTTAGAATTTACCACCAGCGGAGCGAACGTGTTATCTAATTTGCAAAAAAGCTGAAATTTAAATTGTGCACGAGTTAAGTTTCAATATGCCACGGGGAAAAAAATATTCGTCGGTGAATGTAGATAAATATACGCAACGTAGCCAGGGGTGGGTTTTCGAGCGAGTAGCGAAGGGCGGACAACGCGGATCGACGCAGTGCATATCCGGTTGGGCGAAACCGCAGCACGGTGGCCGCGCTTACGGGTTGACCGTTGAAACATTTATCGGAAAGCAAACACGGTGTGTTTAATAACGAGGATGGAAGTAGCCCGTCCGGTGTGTACACTGCGCGGCCTGCTAGATTCTACTATCGCGACGAAGATCGTCCCTTCGTCCCCTCGAAAGACCCTTAGGAAACGGACCACGAGGACGCCGCCAGTTGTGAATGCCTGTTTAGCAGAAGGCCCTGGGTTCCTCCTCTCTGTGTACGGAACGCCACATCGAGAATTAACTCATTCGCCCCGCTAATCGATTTAGGAGAAGCCGCGTGTGAAGTGATATTGTTGCGGGAAGAATCGACTGCGGCTTGTTTGCCATGGCTATGGCGTAATTAGAGGACAAACACGCGTTACGGGGCTAACTGTGGTTAAATATTTGGAAAAATATCGCGGCAGATGTGACGGCCTCTTCTATAATTCAGGGTCGGCTGACGAATGGAGGGAGAGTGGGCAAAGTGAATTGCAGTTTGTAGGCAATATCGGGGATGCTTTGTGAAACTTCCTGTTTCTTCCTTTTCTATAATTCACGTTCAGACCACTATCTTCTGATTATATTTACAATTGTACAGTTCCTGAATTTGTGCATATTCTATACGCTACGCGGTATAGTCGGTGGAAGGAATATAACGATGTCGTAAAATCGATAGAAACCTGAGGATACAAGGACTCGTCGTAACAGCGAGAAGTATGTCTTAGCTTTCGATTCAGTGCTAATTAAAAAACGAAAAGTGGCAAATTCGACTTTGAGCGTAATTTTTCAACCTCGAGATATTTCTTCCACAGACTACACCCAAGGAACCCGCTAAATATTTCAATCCTCTTTCTATCAATAAAGTTTCCATGTAAAACACAGTTTCCCCGGGGAGTAGCAAGTTGCGAAACAAAAAGTGGTATTCGTTGCACGAGCCACGTTGAAACACAACCGGGTTGCAAAAAGGGTGGAGATTCGGTTGGTTGCGCAACCAAGCCAAAGTTTCGGAACGCGTGTTGCACACACGTCGGAGTGGAACTGAGCATTAACGAGCGGTAGCTCTCGAGAGCGATTTCGAGTGGCGCAAGGGGTCGAGTAAGGAGAGCAAGAGGATAGAGAGGGCAACGGGTAAAAGGGAAACGACCAGGAGAGTTTCTCTCTATTCCTTCGCGATTATCACACACTTCGGTGCGCCTAATCCGCGCGCAACCATCGTCGTCCCCGCGTTTCCACCGTTCTGCCCTTCTTCGTTCCCGTTCGACCTCGCATCGCGCGGCCAAACCTCTACCCTTCGAGCACTCCAAGGAACTCGTGTTCCTCCCTACCCACGCTTCACCTCTCTCTCACCAGAAGAAAACTCACGTAGATAAATCAAAATCTTCGGTATTGTGCGGCGTGCGATCGACGGCTCAGACGGCTTTGGGCCGCGTCTTTGATTCCGGCACGGGTAGAACGGAAGAAACGGCCGGAGAAAAATGGCAGTACGGTAGATAAAAGGGCCGAGAATGATCGTGACGTGACCGTTTCTACCAACGGGCGGCTTTATCTTTTATTTATTCCACGCGATATTATGCGGCTCGATTGGCCGTGATTCTGAAAAATCTCTCAGCTCGCCGTGCTCCTACGGCTTCGTGCAACCACCGCTCTGTTACGGTGCTCGATATTTTCTCATCTGGCTACTCTGCGCTTGCGTTCTGTCTCAATAGTATCCTGTTTAAAATAGACCAAAGCGTCGGTTTTGTCTGTGCACGGTAGAAGAAAGTGACTCAGAAATTTTATTACTGGTGAGATTGTAATTATATTTCAATTATTCTTGGGGCACTTTGACAAAAGGTCGATAAGAGATAAAAAAGTACTTGGACCAGATAAGCCAGCTTTAAACCATTGTCTTCGATTTTCAAGCGTCGCGACGATAAGAAATATAAGAGCGGCGTTCGTCGTAGAGAAAGGTAGTACGGTGCAGCTGGAAACGGAAGTGCGCCAGCTCAACGTCGTTCACCAACGACCGGCCAAACAACCTCGTCCCGTCTGAACCTACGACCCCGAGAGCGTCTCCACCCCTTCTCTTTCTCTCCGGCTTTTCCAGCTAACCCAGGCAACCGTAACTTGCCGCGAACCTTAGCGTCTAAGATTTGTGGTACATCGGCAACACACGGTGGCCCCAATTTACTGCGCATTACGCCGCTTTTCCTGCTTGTTTCCCCTCTCCGTTCGAGTTAGTTCCCCTTCTTCTTCTTCTTCTTCAATCTTTTCGCCCTCTCTCTATTCACCTGATCCGTTAGCCCCGGCACTCGTTCGATTGTTCTTTCGCTATTACTTCTACGGATTCTGTGCTCGTGCAGCGAACCGAACTGCTTCCACTTCCTGGCTTCTCGCGTAAAACATCTTTTCACGATAGCTCGACGAAATCTTGTTAAAAAATTACCTTCTCTTCGTTCAACCCTTTGACAGGCTGATAAAATTACGGTAAGAAAAACAATCTGCGTGAGTCTCACTCGAGATAAACTCTGTCGAAGAGTTTGTAACTTGAACGTATCGTAAAAGAAGTCCGACGATTTGAAAGTTAGTCGATTAACCTTCTTCGTTAATTCTTCTACTTTCACTCACACAGCGAAATATAGTCGTCAGATATTTTGTTTCTAACCGTAGTACGATGTGCATCGAGGCTGGTGGTTTAACCACGTAACAATGCTCGTAGAACGACGAGGCTCGTTCAAAGCCGCCTCAACGTGACTAATCTAATTTCCAATCATGCGCGAGCGGCCGCTGCGAGCACAGTCCGCTAGCCGTCTCTTCTTTCTTCTTCTCTCTGTGCCTTCGGCGTGTGTTTTCGTCGAGTTCATTGAGTTCTACGCGATTAGCCGTTCAGACGGTAACGGCCCGTCTGAGGAGCGAATTTAACTGGTCACTGACACGCGTCATCGTTCCTACGCGTAATTAGAAAAAACCACGATCTACGTGTGTTAACAAGTACACAATTTCCTCTAGCTCTATCCGGTCGATCAATTTAAATCACCCGGATACCTCAAATTGATATCTGTTTTTCGTTCCTACCTTAACGGGACTTTTATGGACCAATAAACGTTACATCGTATTATTTACACGTTATCAATCTCGTTATGCAACGTTTTTTTTTCATCTCCCTCTCTCTCTCTGTACCAAGACAAAGAAAGGATAATTCAATTTCGTTCGAGCTTCTACTATCTTAGCAGTCGAGTGTATGTGTGTGTGTGTGTGTAACAGGATCGTGTTCTTCAAATTACTCGAACAACGGTATTACCGGGAGATCTTTATTACCTCTGGCAAGAAACAAATTACACTATACATACGTAATCTGCGCACATGTGAGAATAATTACAACGGTAGGGGGAAAAAGCACGTAGAGCGTATTCCTGTGTAGGTATACTGGTCGAGAATCGTCGTGTTTCATTGCCGTAAAAATCTCTCAGCCTGATGGAAAACGACCGAACGAAATCCCGTACAGAACTACCCCATTCCGATCCCCACTCCACCGTCTCTACCGCTTCTTCAGGTTCCCCTCTAGGTCGCGTAGAACTTCGTTCTCTTGCTGCTCGCGTTTTCCAATTCGCGCCGAATGGATCGGTCGCGCGGAAAATAAGAGATTGCCGTGATCTTCGCGTCTCTCGTGGTCGTGCCGCACCAGCCACCGTTGCCTCCTTCCTCCATCTCCTGAAGTTGAAAAAGGAGAAAGAAAAATAAGAAGAGAGAGTGAGAGAGAGAGCGTAAGAAAGAGAAAGAAAGAAGGGCGGAAGAGGAAGAAGAAGCAAGTCTTTCAAGCAGAATTCCTCGACGCGGCGTGGGTGGTTCGACGTCGAGCCAGCAGAACGAGAGGACTTTTAATTCTCGTGACGTTTACTTCCGGCGTACGTGACCCAGTTCGTTCGCGAGCGCCTCAAAAATTGCTTGGAACCTTGGTGCGCGCCCTATTTCAACCTGTTTTCTATTCGCGCAGGATCTCGTCCCGTCGTACGGGTTTTGACCGTAATTGAAAATCTTCCCCTACTCTAAATCTCTTCGTGTCTCCCCTAGCGAGCGGGTCTCCTTTTTCTTTCGTTCGTTCTTTCCTCCGGTCTTTCTTCAACGCGTCGGTGGCCGCCCCACGGTGCGCCCCCGACATTTGCATAGAGCAGTCGTTGAGCGGAGCGCTCGACGCTGGATTATCGTTTCCTTTTTATCGGGGTCGTGGCATAGTTCGCGCCACGTTAGCCGGCTCAGTTAGAGAAATAGTTTCCTCCGCGGCCCGCTACGCGAAACGCGAGAGCCCATGTTGCTTGCACGAGCTCTCTGTGCTCGATGAAAGGGGAGGCGACGAAGCAATTAACGGTATCGCGATGGGAATAGTACCTTTACAACCTTTTCAGTCGTTACTTCGCCTCAGTTTCTTTTTCTCTGCACGGTAAAAGATCAATTAACCGACCACGTATTCAGTTATTATAAATAATGAGAATATTATGGGAACGTTAGGTCGCAGACGGGTTTATTCGCAGAAATTGAAAACTTTAGGATGTCTCTGCACTTTAATTCTCGCAAAAATCGAATAGTCTATATATTCAGTTTATTATTCTCGCTCTGGACCCTCAACTCTTCAGTCCGACTTTTACTACCTACTTGTTTCTCTTCCCATTTCTCCACGTCTTTCACTCTAAACAGACATTCGATCACGTCCATCGAAAACCACGAGCAGCCTCCTCTCGTAAGATAATCTCATGCACTCGATCCGTTTCCAACACTTTTTTTCGCCCTTGTTGAGGGGTTGTATTAAATAAATGACTCGTGTGGAGTAAGGTAGGTAAATAATTATATTTTAGACGATGTTCACAAGACGGGCGCACAATTAGAACTGCCTACAAAACGTGGCGACAGTGTGCACATTTATACCTGGGGTGTTCGCAAGCATCCCCAAACCATATTTACCGGACGTGTCATAAACGTACCGCGAAGAAGAACTCGCTTCTTCCAATATTTTAGGATGTCGATTTTTCCACGCAGTACGCATAAAACATTTTGCTTCGACAGCTCTATCACTCTAACTCGAGTACTCTTAAAATAAAATATACTTAAAAAAATTGTCGACGGAGCCTGAGAAATTGGTCGGAAGATTGAAACATCGACAGACCATTGGAAAAGATTAGCTTGGTTGTTCGATGTTTTGCAATTTTACAGAATCTACAGGATCGGTTTGTCGACGATCGACGTAGAAGATCGATCTTGCGTTCCGCGAGAGCGGAGCTACCAGTGTCTTTCGAGCGAGGAGCGCCCATCAGTTTCTCTCCTTACCTAGGCGTCTTCCCGTCCCCCGGATTCCGCGACGTAATCGATTTCCGATTCCTTAGTGGCGGCAATTTTTCAACGCCCCGTGAAAAATAACTCCGGAATAAGCCGTGCTTCCCAGCAGCAGCCGTTCCAATACGAGTTTCGAAGAACCTAGCCGCGAAACCTAGACTCGTTCCACTTTTCCACTCGCACTCGAAGATCCTCTTCTTCCACGATTCTCGTTCGATCCATCCGCGCCCGCTGCCCTCGACCGCGTTTCTGCTTTCGCGGTGCACCGATTTACAACGAGCAAAGTAGCGCAGGAGAGAATGAACGAGGGGCTAGCCTAAGAAGGGTTGGCGTTATCTGTTTAATAGATTACGTTCGGCTTTACTTTCTGGCCTGTGTTAACTGCTTCCGACGGCGAGTCGGCGGGCCCACGATAAAAAGAGGATAATAGGCGGCTTAGGGTGCAACGCGAGAGGGGGTGGAAGTAAAGGCACGCTTCGGTGGGAGAGGCACAGCAACCAAGCTGCTTTTCAGCAAAAAGCCACGACTGCGGAGAGAGGAAGAGAGAATGAACGAACGAGGTGGATGGAAGAAACGGAGCTTTATTAAGACGCACGAAACGCGAGGGTGGAGCCGCGATAATAAAACGATCTCTTTCTCTCTCTCTCTCTCTCTCTCTCTCTGCACGGTGGAACTCGCGATCGCTCTATTGTTCTCCCGCTAATGCACACCCCCGTACGAGTTCGCTTTCCTTTCTCCCTTTATCTTCTCCTTCTTTCCACCCTACTTCGTCTCTAACCCCCGTTACAGACGCTTCAGTCACCGCTTCCACCCGCACTTGACCCGTTTCCTCGCTCTCTCCGGCAGCAACCGATGGAAAACAGTCGACATACTCGAAATCGTTTCCCATTTCGTTCTCTCCGAACCGGAGGCAACCAGCTTACCCTCCTTCCTTCTCCTGTTCCTTTCTCGATCGTTCTCTTTCGCGTTTCCTCTCCTCTCTTTCCGGCTTCTTCCGCTTCTCTTCCGCCTCCTCCTGCTACACCTTTTTTTTTCCCGATCACGCTCTCGTTAACATTCATACGAACGAGCCCGGGACCTTTTTGCTAAGTCGACTCGTCCCCTCAAAGAGAGAAAAGAGCCTCTCTTCGGTCTCTGGGGTAACCACCACCACAGACACACCCCTCTTCGTCGTTTTCCACGAAGGTTTGCCCTCGGTACACGCGCACAATCGCACCTCCGTACACTGGCGGCGGTTTTTTTTCGGGAGTTAAAGTCGCGTGAAAGTCGCTCGAGGGCCTCGAATTCGCTTTGAGGCTCGCGCAGTTGCTAATAAGCGCGCCGGAGAAATCTGCCCTCTTTATCAAAGGGGTGTGTGTGTGGGTGGTATTTAGATCGACGAGTTTCATCGATTCGACGAATTCGACGCGCCTCCTCTTTCGTATAATCCGTCCGAGGAAAACAGACGATACGCCGAAAGATTTCATCTGTCCGTGTGCTCAGATTAAAGTTACCATTAAATAAACCGGGTATAAGTAATTCCAGCGAAGGTATAAGATTCCTTCGATAAACCAGTTAACCAGCGTGAAACCTGTCCGCTTAATCGCACTGGCCAAACAAACTTCGTGGCCCAGAGGGATGAAGCGTGTCGCGTTGCAGAAGAATGTTCTAGCGAGGTGGAGAGCCCAGGCGAGAATATCGATATCGGCTTTCGTGAAATTCGAGAGAATATCGTGGTGTTAAGGGAAGATTGCCGACCGTGACGGAGTTCCTTCTTCGCAGGGTCTATTGATTTTTTAATAAGCGCGCCTTTTTCCCTCGACCGATCGACGTGATGGAGAAATTAAAAAAAAAAAAATGAGGGAAGGAATGAAAAAACACGCGAGAGAAAAAGAGAGAAAAGGAGGGAAGAAAACTGAAGAATGGTAAGAGAGAGTGGCTCGGTAGCTGGCTGGAACTTCCTGTCGAAGTTTCCCAGGCGCATTAATGCGCACCAAATTAAACCCAAGTTTCTTCCTAGGCACGAGGGAACTTCGTTAAACCGCTTTGTAAATTCCTGTCTGGCCCGATTGCACCCGCGAACCGTTGTAAAACCGAGTCCCGGCGAAATATCGCGGCTCCTTGGTATCGATGGACCAGCACACGAGAGAGAGATGTACGATCTTATTTTTCAACCCCCCGGTTTCACCTTCGCCGATGTTTCGAAAGAAACAAGCGAGTGTAGCTCTTCGCCACCCGGCTGAAAGGAGGCACAGCTGAAAAAGACTTACCCCTTCAGCCTCCCTTCCCCACTTTTTCCACCGGGTTCCGGTTAAGCGTTGTTTCTTTGTTCGCGCGAAATTAACGTCAGCCCCGTGGCGCTTTGTTTAATTTCATGGAAAAAAACGCCGACATTATTGCCGCGTTTCCTACTTGAAATTTCGTTTCGTTATCTTGCCCCGCGTTTCGTTTGATAGTCGCCTTCTATCGTTCTCCTTTTTCCTCAGACTCTGTGTCCGTTGTTTGCCGGTTACTTCATTAATATGGACTTTTATAGAAATTTGATATTTTCCGGCTTGGCTCGGACTTGTAATAGTAATCGCAGTTGGTTTCTTTATTCAGAAACGATTACCTTCGTTAAGGGAGAGGTTCTGTAACGTTTTCGAGGAGGAGAGAAATGGTCTTGTACCGAAAACGGTAGACGTTAACGAACACGGTGGTGCGCGCATCGCTTCTTCGAGAGGGAGGGACGTCGGAGTGTTGGTGTTCGAGTGGCGGTAATTAAACGAAAACGTGGCACCTTCGAGCGGGAAGTACGAGGGATCGGTACGTGAGACGCCGGTTTTCGTGGTTCGAGAGGCGCGATTCAACAAATAATCCTTATCGGTCGAGTTCACGGGTACGCGTAAAAAAGCGATGGCGGCGGCTACCGGTCCAACCGGGGATCAGATTATAAGCCCCGTCGCGGTCGCGCGTTACATTAATTTAGCGCGCGAGCTACGTCTCTCTCTCTCTTTCTCCCGTGTACTCTTTCGTGGCTGGCAGCCTGCTTCTCTGCATTCATTCTCCCCCGGAGCCGGTTGGTATGCGCGGATTACAAGAAGCTCGTGTACGCTTCCTGGCTGCACGCGCCTGCTTTTATAAGTGGACACCCTTTTTTCCCCCCGTGGTCGGGACCGTTTACAAAGACGAAATGGATGTAGATGCGTCTCTTCTTGAAACGATATGGAAGTGGTTACATTGGTATAAAGAATAAGCGTCTCTCTTATCGCGAATTGCACGGAGCACTGTGCTTATTGAAGTTACGTTTACAACCGCGATATTTATTGTTTCACTCGGTAACCGGAATTTCGACTCCCTTACATTTCAATCTCCACGTAAAAATATATAAACGCAATCAGATTCGCAATTTCCACGGCAATTATAATTTTCGTCCATCGTTCTTCCGTGTCGTTAAATTCCTCATCCGGTCTAATCAAATTCGTCCACCGCGCTACCCTTCAACCGACGTCCGTATTTATCGAACGATACGAGAATTTCTCACGCTTGAAGTATCCAAGATGAGTCGCGGGTAACACATTAGCATTTTAAGTAACTCCCTTTATCAGCGACTTTTATCACACCAGCACGGAACCAATGGGACGGAAAATTTCATAAGCCCGCGGCCATTTCGATATTTTAACGAGTGTCCCACATAACGCATGGCGGCTCGTCTCGAACGCGGAAGCGGTAAATCACGCGGCGAGGACTCTTAAAGAACCCACGGCGCGGCCGTAATCGGCCAACGAATTCGGTATACGTGTATGTGCATGTGTATATACATATCGGTGGCAATAAAAGACCAGCAGCGTTTCATATCGCTTGCAACGCGATAAAGCGTACAAAAGAATCGCTCGAACGCCTCAGCAACGATTTCATATTTCTCGCTTGTAAATCGCGAGACGGTGTCACGCTCTATTCTTCGTCTCCGTTGTTGGCGCGCCATCAAAGCGAAGGAGAAGCTCCGCGAACGAACAAGAGGGTTTCACGATGGAATCGGTTCGCGCGCGTCTCATTTGCACACCGTTCGCGGATCGGCGAAATTTCGTTCACCCACGTCACGATCGCAATTTTATCGCGATACTAGTTGCCGCCGGGCTTGTTTGCACGCGCCAATTCCTCCGGCCGATATTCGCAAACGAGAGCACACCACTCGACTTCCTCGCGCGCAGCCACCAAAATTGATTCGTGAGCGTAACGCGCGCGCGTTCTCCACGGCAACAATAACCCGATGCACGCGTGTCGCGACAACCGTTTCCGCTCGTAAAGCATCTGGAAACACGACGGGAGCTCGTTCTTGGAATTCTCGTAAAGGATCCTCGAGGATCGTTATCGCGACCGACAAATTACTCCTCGAATATTCGCGAAACGAACTTCTGAATGGGTTGTAGTTGTTTTTTCGGCAAAAAGTGAAGAAGTAGGTGTCTCCAACTGTGGTCGTATAAATACCGCGGTTTCGCGTGAAATTTATTCACTTCGGGCTGCGTCCAGCCGTATTTCAAAAGTCCAGAGAAATTGGCAACATTTTTTTAAACAGTTCTCCACGTAATACTAACACGAAGAAGCGAAATTCTTTCAGAATTCGACATAAAAATCAAGTGTTACTTATCGTGAAAAATGCAGCAAAAATAGTAGATTTCGGGAATCTTTTCTTAAAGATTAACCTTTTAGCTATTGTACGCCACTATAGTGGCTCATTCCGTCTCTGTTTCAAAGTATATCATACACAATTGTATTATTAATTATCATGTCTGCGCGCCGTCCGCGTCGAACATTACCGTACAGAGATTACAGCTCCGCGGAAAGTCCTGCCGTAGCTAAAAGGTTAAGCAACGGACCAAATTTTGCCAAACACAGAGAAGAACTCGAATACACAAACAACAAATGTTATACACATACAGCGAAAGATGTGGCATAGGAGAAGCACGAGAAAAGATTCGACGATTCTTTTCTCCGAAGTTCAAGCAGTGGATCAAGTATTACCACACTCAGAGGTGAGCAGAATTTTTCTCCAAAACCTCCGTTCGTTTTACACGAGCGTTATCAAAGAAACGCCCGGAGAATACAGTTTCCTTTATCGCGCGAGAGTCGCCTCCCTAAAAATGTACTGGTACGCGCTCGCCCGGCTAACGGGCCGATAAAATCGAAATCGTAAAACTGCGAAACTTCTTCCCCTCGCGAAATGAACGTTCGTAACGCGACAACGGGCCGCACCGGCGAAATTATCTTTTAAACTACCCTCTACACGAAACTCCGCTTTGACTGTGCGCTCGCGCTCGCACGCGTAACTCCTGCTTAAAACTGTGCGTTTCGATCGCACACTTTTGCCTTACCGATTCGCTTTCTCTCTCTCTCTCGTGGTCGCGATTACAATGAGTCGTTAGCCTTCTCTCCCTCCTCTTTCTTCGCCGCCCCTCGCTTGGTCCAGGGTAATTTTTATTTGAGAGACTCGGTTATCGGAATCGTTATCGAGACGCATTAAAAAGTTTGTTGCCGCACCGCCATTGTCGGGCTACGTGGCGCGCATTCCGCAAAAGTTACGTAGCCGCTGGCGCAACTTTAATTAATTTCTCGTCGCGACGATGGCCGATTGACGCCGCGAGTGTTCGTGGGACACCGTTACACGGGGATTAAGATTCGATTCTCGAGTCCCTCCGTGTCGCGATTCTCGATACGCCGGACGTTTAAATATGTGGAAAATGTATGCGAGACTCGAGTGACCCCAGACGAGTTTCCTCGAAATTTTCCCGGGTCTCGATCGAGATAATTCTACGAAAATGTCACGTTCGCTATTCGCGGTGATTTGTTTCGTAATTTTGTGCACATATTTTTTACAGCGATAAAACGAACGATTAAAAATGCGAGATGAAAATGGTCGGACTGACTTGCGGGTGGCAGAGCGTTTCCACCGAATATTATCGAAACAATGTTATTGTTTCACGATTCTCATTGTTCCCCTTTATTTCCTCGGAAAGTATCCTTTCAAGCGTTCGCATTTTTCAGTTTACGAGCCAGCCGGTGAACAGAATTTATCCAGCGTAAATGACGAGCGAGGAATTACCGGAACGAAAAAGAATAATCACTATCGATTCGAGCATTGATTTCGGTGTTAATCAAGTAACAAGAGATTTACTCTTGACAATACCAAAAGAACCGAACAGATGAAGAGAAAAAAGAAATTTATTCCCCGAAATGAAAATTTTCCAGTCACCGTTATTCCTACTTATTATACTTGCACCGTTCGACGCGATAATTGTATATCTGGACTGGGGCGATCGCAAAACCCTTCTTCCTCTCTCGAGATTAATACCAGCCACAAAGAAGAATCAAGATCGGCCGTAAAACTAGATCCGCTACTCGGAACACGCCACGCTACGTAGCATAACGCAGGTAATACGCAAAAGCTAGCAGCTAGTGCCGGTGAAAGAAGAACCGATAAAACACGCGGATGAGGCGAATAGAGAAAGCCGGTTAGGGGATCCATCGAGTGGGAAAGATCGATGGTCGGTCGCAATTAACGCGATAATTGAATTACAGTTAGCCGGTTATCGTTCCAGTGGTAATTCCATCGTGAGATGGAGGCGCGCGTACCCGAGTTCACGGGGCTCGGCTATGCGATCGGGCAGCCGCACTGAAGAGGAGATCGCGCGGATTCCTCGGCCACGATGGAGGCAAGTCGGTGCAAACGGCGGTCGTAGCCTGGCGCAATTAAAGCCGGTTACATTGTTCCATGGAGAAGAATAAGTGCCGCGTGGCGAAGAACCTTCCACACTGTTACCTGTTAGCAGTGTTTGCTGCTCCTTTTCTGTGTTTCTTCTTCTTTCCCCTCCTCCCTTCTCTTACGTTGGTGATCAAGAAAGAACGCAACACGAAAGGAGAACCGACCCCGAAATTGTTTCTGGTTCGATCGTTGAAATCGCGAAAGGGAAGAAGAAGAGGGGGAGGGAGGCAGCAGCAGCACTGATTGTGCAGGAGCAGGGCAGTTTCGTTCTCGTGAAGGCGCGTAATAAATTGCAATTAAACGAGCAGGGCCGTTTAGGCGGCGCGACTTTGGAGGATTTCGCGGACACGCGTCTCGACCGCCCCTTTCGCCACCGAATGGACCACACAGCGTGTCCGATTAAATTACGCGGCTGGTCGCGCGCGCGCGAGAAAGCGAAAGACCTCTTCATTAGAACGATTCAAATTAGCTGCGTCCACTGGCGGTAGCAATAACGACGCGCAACCGTTCGCGATTTTAATTGGCCGCGATTTTTTTTTTTTTTTGTTTTTTCTTCTTCTTTTCTTGGTCTTTCTTTCTGTTTTTCTTTTTGATACGCGCGAGACTCGAACGCGAGCGCGAGCCGTTCGACGCGTTTTTCTCCTTCGACGCTGTTCCTTATCCACGAGGATGTCTGTTATGTTAATTAAAACCGGTTACGAGGTCTTTGAGGCGGACGACACGCAACAATGCTCGCTTAAAGCGAACAAATTTAATGCGCCGTGTACGCCGCGCGTCCAATGGTCCTCTTCGTCTGACCGGCCACTGGTAGCCTTCGAGAACATATCTCGATATCGACGATTCTATACGATTTTAACTGTTTATCGTTCACCTGTGTCGGTATTTAATCGACGACCGTTCGTTTCGATAGAAGCTTCGTATAGGGTGCAGAAAATAAATGAAAATTCTCAATTCAAAGTGTCTTCCGACAACTCGGCCAGCTCGCTCATCTGCACACTTGACAATCGACGCTTGTTTCAGCTCGCAAAGTTAATATCTACGCTTGTCAAACCTAGACTGCGTCTAACGTTAAAGATGGTGTAATTCGCGTACAAATTAATCGCGCTCCATAGATCTTAATAACACCGATTACCAGTACAAACATAAAAAAAAGTCTCGGTTTCATCGTAGGCGGTGGTAGTGCGAATACCAGCAGCGAATGTACGAAGCAGTCCTTAAAGAACCATAAAAGTTGTAGTTTAGATTTATGACCGGTCCATCGATCAGCACCGGTAGCCCCAGGCTTAAGACAATTTCCTGAGAACAGATGTCTCTGTTCCCTCCTCGTATCGCCGTGCTGGCGCTCTCAGAAAATCGAGCAACAAGGAGCAGCAGCTTGAGAACTGTACGTATATCTCGTACGACGCCTCGAGTTTCGACGCTTTTAATCCGAGCTGTGTGTACGATCGCGACGCGTTCAAAGTGAAGAGAGAGAGAGAGAGGGGAGCGGCGAAATCGCGCGCACCTTCCCGATACCTTTTCGGGAGACCTCTTCATTATGCGATCCCGATGTTTCCGTGCAATTAAGTCGGCGTGCAGGCAGGTAGGCCCGTTAGTCGGCGCATGTTACGACCGCGTAATAAACGTCCCGCGGAAAAGTTATCGCGTCGCTTCGTTTGAATTTGTGATCTTTTTCAGAATGGAGATCTCCCCCCTCCTGTTCCTTTTCTCGTTTCGTCTCTTCTCGTTGCTTCTTCGAGCACACGACGTGATATCTCTCTCTCTCTCTGTTTCGGTCTACTCTCGTCGCGTTGATGCCCGATAATAAAAAAGGGGCCGAAATCGCACGCTGCTTAACGACTCGGACCCGCAAGAAGCTCTCGCCGTAAAAGCCTCTAAAATCCTGGCCCATTCCGCGTAAAGAATGTACAAGCGCGTTCTCCAATGTAACGAAACCGGCGTACGTTGTCCGCGAAATTTTACCGTGCATACAGGGGAGAAGATTCGCCACGGATCGCGATAACGTCGCCTCTCAAACTTTACAATCTTCCTGCAGTTTCCATGGTATTTCGGTACTTTTTAATATAATTCCACGCGAGGATAAACGAAGAAAGGTGAACGATCTAGATCGGTACCGTAAAAGAGTCAACTTGTAGAAATCCTTCGAAATCAGGAGACCCGACCCTGTGTACACGAGGGTGTTCTCCCGTGCATCTAAATCCATTGCTCCCGCAGCGAATAATACCATCATCGAGTGACTTCAGGTCGGACGTGCAAATATTTCTTCCCATCGTAGCGGCGGCGGCGGCGTCGTCGTCGGAGGCAGCGACGACGTGCACGCGGCCGGGGGCCTGTGTGCGTGCGCACGGAACCGAGACAATCGCTGGAATGAGGGGAAGAGAAAAGACGAGCGACGAGTGCATTCCGAGACCCGCGAGAATGAGGCGCGAGCATCGAGCAGGTGGTAAAGGGGAGGCAAAGGACGAGCGTAAGACGGAGGACAGAAGCTGGACGGGGGAGGGAAGGTCGGCAACCCGGCGTTACCGCTTCACAAAGACAAGAGAGGCGAACGAGAGAAGACGGTGAAAAGAGGGAGCCAGAGAGGCG
>NW_017100218.1:223514-225306 GCF_001263275.1 Habropoda laboriosa
GAGCCCTCCGTGTATAGTGTTTTGCGCTTTTGAAGCCAGCCTCGCGTCAACCTGTTTCTCGTCCACCACTTTTCGTTCGCCCTCTTTCCTCCGTCCGGCCGCGTACTTTCTTTCCTCTTTCTCTCTTAGCCTCGAAAAAATTCCCGCTGCCAAAGAAAAAACATTATTTTTCGCGAAACTGTATCCGGATACTCGAGTCTGTATACGAACGGACACTTTCCGCTGACAACGTTGGTGAAAAGGAAGTATCCGCTCGGTTTTTGAATGTTTTCGAAGGTGAAAGGGGTGTGGTGAAATTTGCTACGGTTCTAGAACTGTATCGCAACGTTTCAATCGAATACATGCAACATTCTACGTTTGATAAGAGTTAGACTTTTGACAAATTTTGTGGGTTACCGATGATTTACGCGCAGCACACGGTGGGTACGTGTTGAAATCGCGCAGCCCGTGAAAGCTTCTTTCGTTTCACCCCCCTTCTATTTCAGCCTCGAGTGAGAAACGAAGGTAATTCGTCGATGTCATGAAATCGGGTCTCGTAGACGAGACCAAGTGTTTGCTCTTCTTCGCGGTTAGCCCTCCTCCTCCTCTTTCGTGGCAAGGAACGAAGAAGCGAAGAGAGCTTGTCAGGAAGCTTGTTCGTTTTTCTTCTATTTTTCATTCTCTCTCCTTCTCTCTCTCTCTCTCTCTCTCTCTCACTTTCCTCTTATTATTCGATCGTTCCACGGCAACACGCGAAATCTCGTTTTAATCGAGTTCAAACAGGGCTGGCCGGCCACGGCGGCGTCGGCGGTCTCGGTCGGTGCAACAGAATTTTAACGAGCGGACGCTTCCGATAGGCTCTCGCGGTAATTTGAAAGCGTCAGAAAAAGGCAGAGAGCCTCGATCGATTCTCGCGCGCGCTAGTGGAATGAGGAAAACTGGGTCAGCCGCCGGGCGGTTCTACGTCGGTGGAACGGGAAAATCCTGGTCCGCGGCGACGAGCATTGGCTTCTCTCTCTCTCTCTTCCTCTCTTTCTCTATATCGCGTGCCCTCGCACGTAGACGTCGAAAACGGACAATTAATTAGCGGAGCGGAGTTTGCGCGAACTTCGGACCACGAAATTATTAACCCGCCTATTATGTCGGGGGCGTGTAGGAGCAAACGTTCGGCCATTATACGCTGGACGATTTATATTATCAGGGGGGCGCGATATAATTCAACGTTGAACTTAAATATTCATCGTGCGATAAATTCGTATGAACGTAGCACGATGTCAATTTCGTTGTCGAGCAGAGCAGATATATATATACGTTACGTTCCTCTTTGGTAGAACAGAGATAATGTCTAGCGAACGGAATTTATCTTAGAAAGGTGAAGAAGAGGAGGAGGAGGAGGAGGAACGGTGATTGAGCGTAATTGATGACGATTTTACTCTCGGTTCCGCGCCAAGTGGTTTCAGCCTCTCTGACGAGGTATATACCAGAGCGAGAGTGATCGTTGTGCATCAGACTACGGAGATGACGAGTGACGGACTGATTGCTCCGTGAAAGGTGAGAGAGTAAATTGTCGGGGCGCGAGGTGAGAGCGAACGGTGTACACGTAGGCAAGGCGAATCGAGGATGAGAATCGAACCGGTCGAGAAAGTGAACGGAGAGCGCGAGCACGAACTCGTAATAACGAAGACATCAAAAACCTGGTGCGCAAAATACCGGCAGAGCCGCGTCCAACCGTGGATAATAATTCTTCTCGAGACAATGAGTTCGAACGTGAAGTCGTCGGATTTATTGTCCTATACACGGACACTTCGTCTAC
>NW_017100218.1:225324-226654 GCF_001263275.1 Habropoda laboriosa
CACAGAGAGAGCGTTCTTGATTTAAATCCATACTTGGTTCTACCGACACTCGGAGATCACCTACTTTAATTTGTAATTCTTTCATCCGGTTAAACGTCGAGCCGTGAAAAACACGATTCACGGGTGAAACCAATGGAAACTGATCTTCCAAAAGGCAACCCACTGCAATTTCCAGCTCATTTTTCCCGGGTATACACCGACTCGTTATAACAGGAATAATTCCGCGTGAACAGGGGATGAAAGTGGAGGGTGCGAGAAACAGCAAGCGCTGGAAAATACAAAGTACAATATTTTGAGCGCGCGTGGCGGCCGACGAAAAACCGGAAATCCGCAAAACCAACGGATCGACGGGCGGCTGGTACACGATAATGTGCCGCGAGTTCTCGCCAATCAGCTTTGTGCGCTTTCGGTTGGCGAGCAGAGCGCGGCAAACGAGGCGCGAACGGAACCAGCGCGCCACCGTCATCGTCGTTGCCTCCTCTACCCCCTTCTTTTTTTTTCTCTCTCCTCCACCACCTCCTCCTCCTCCTCTGCCGCTATGGCCGGGCTTTTATTTGTCCTCCTTCTTTTTGTACTTCAAACGCAATTAGTGCAGTCAACGCTGGCTGTGCGCGCCGACGGGGGATTATAATGGCAGCGCGTGCACTCGCGCGGCTAATGAGATCCGGAAAAATCAGGCCTTCGGTTTGCGCGCGCCCGAGCGACGCTTGTTAAATGACGCTCGTTTGAAGCAGGCTTCCGTGTTTTCGGCCGCGACCGCTTCCCTCTTTTCCGATTACAAGCGCACCGGCCAGCGCAACCCTCCTCCTCCTCCTCTACCAATTCTCTTCTCTCTATCTTTCTCCCTTTCGCCACCACCAGTTTACCCTCCACCGTTCGATTGTTCCGTTCTCTTTCTCGCCACGCTCTCCAGCTGTGATTTCTTGTCGCGTATTTTTCGGTACGCGCACGCGCCTCGCCCACGTCCAAGGGATTAGAGGCGTGCTCCACGAGGCGAGAGGAACCACCGCCGATGATAATTCACCCGCTGACGAAGCAATTACGTGCGCTGTTCGCGCCACTGACTGACGTTTTTCTTCGGCCAACGTGTTTGGACCTCGTTGAAAATCTAGCGTAAATAAACTGTACTACAGGAGAGGGGTTTATGATTTTTTGCCCGATCCAGGACGGGGGGTGGAGGATTGAAATTTGTCAGTGTGAGACGTGTGAAAGGTTGGTTTTGATGGATTGCGTTTGGCGCGTGGAACGCGTCGAAATCGATGATTGTTCGACGGGTTGTTCCGCAGAGGGGGTTAATACGGAAATGGTGTTTCCCTTTTTCCTCCTCTCT
>NW_017100218.1:226666-229971 GCF_001263275.1 Habropoda laboriosa
TTGTATTACTAAATGGAATTGTTGTGATTAGACGATTCCCAATGGTTTTACCGAGATAGGTTTATCGCGGTCATATGCATAACTGGATAAGCTTATCGGCGATCAAATTCAGCTACCCCCCGAGACACGTCGTATCTCAGCGTTTGCAGCGGCATCTGAAATAACTATGATAATAACGCAAGGTGTATCTTGTCGAGGGGAGATATTTGTTTCTAAATTCAATTAACCATTCCCTGAACGTGGCAATATCATATTGTTTCTATCGTACAATATGCAGAGAATGGAACGGAACGCGGTGAATTCAAAGAACGTGTACGGAGCTTGATTACACGGTTACTTTTTCCACCTGATCCTCCGCATATAATTACATTTGTTCCCGACAACATTTGCACCGCGCTCGTAATTAAACGAAGAAAACTACGTATAATTAGAACCACTCCTATTCAAACCGAAAACGCAACAACGAACCCCTAATTCTATTACACATGATCAATTATAATTGATCGTTCAATTAGTTAATAGTAAATGTACCTACTGAAACATTTCAAAAACATGCACAACAATTATTCAATAACAATAATTCCCCCTACTTTGAATCACAGATCTCCCCCTCTCTCTGGTTCGCTCAGAAATCCCAATGAGGTCAAATTCAAACTCCGTTACACGCCGCTCTTCAATTTCACCGCAGCCACACGTACATACATATGTATATATTTATAAAGCAAAATCTCGAGCATACACTCGCACGTATTACGCTATAAAGAGCATGTGTACGCGATGCTGGCGTGTCGCCCTGTTTCTTAGAGGGGCCACACGCGTTCTCGCGCCCCTCCGGAACGCATCATTTAGTCGCAGCGTGAGCGCGCATCTGCATACGGCTTGGGGGTGTTCGTGCAGCCAAATGAGCACAGGTCTCGGTTGCAGGCTGCAGCTTTTGCATGGCGCGGGAGGTGGTCGACAGAGAGAGAGAGAGAGAGAGAGAGAGAGAGAGAGAGAGAGAGAGAGAGAGAAGAACTAGTTACTCGCGACCGCGAAAAGTGACACGCTGGTCGAAAAGTTGTTTGCCGAAGCCGAACGTACGCGTAACCCGTTTCCCGAGCTTGGATTAGAGTTGGCCTCGATCAAAGGACGAACGCGTGTGGCAAAAGGACCTTTGTCTCGTCGCCGTGCCTTTTCTTTCCTCTTTGTCGCGTTTCACTGACTCGTGAATTTCCGTGTCTCCTATCTCTCTGTCGTCAACGTATTAATTGTGCTTTCCAGTTATGAGTTCCACACCCGGCTAATTCATTTAAAACTCCGCGGAGGCTTTTGTCGCGAGACGGTACAACATCGACGGACGTTCGTTTGCTGGCGAAAAAAATTCTCCGCCTTTACGAGTTTCATTGTGGTTTTTCCTGTTGTTTTTTAGAATTCAGGGATAGAGGTAGCAGGGGTAAAAGGGTTTTCGAGTTACTCGTGCGGTTTGTAATTTTTCTAGCAGAATTTTATAGCGTGTTACGCAGTTTTTTTCGTAGATAGATGTAGTAAAGTATTCAGAACTTCGGTCATATCCTTCGTTTGGCTGCATTTCGGTATTCGCAAGTTTTTCGAGATAATTGAAAAATGCGGACGAAGGTACGACAATTTCTCGCTGTCTAACTTGGTTCGAGTCGTCATCTGGCGTGCGAGGTTCGTCTGTGGAAATCAAATTTCAGGAAGAATCTCGAGAACTGACGGACGAAAGGAGGAAAGAATAAGTGCGGGAGCGAGAACGATCGAGCGGCGAATGTCCATGGATAATTGAACGTAGGGGAGAGGGTGAGAGAGGGCGAGAGAGGTTCGGGAAGAGAGGAGGTGGAGGAGGAGGTCCAGGAACGAGGTGGCTTTTACTAACGAACGCCATTTGGTCCTCGGCGTGGCTCTCGAGTGTGCACTCGTCGCGCATTCGGTTATTTGTTCGGTCAGGTTCCGAGGGAGAGGCGAAGCGAAAAACAATCGGCGCGGCTCTCGGTTGAATCGAGCGGATCCGCAGAGGGAGATAAATAGTTCATTTGGTTGCGCGGACAATGAAACATAAATTCGTAATGCTGATGGGGAAGGCAATGGGGGGAGGAGGAGGGGAGAGAAGGAGGTGGATGGTCAGGCTGGACGACGATTCATTATGGTTTATCGTTTTAAAAGAGATGAATGAAGATGCAACCGGAGAGACGACCAAACAGGAGGATAGAAAGAGAGAGAGAAAGAGGTAAGCAGGTAGAAAGGGAGGAAGAAGAAGAAGAAAGAGGGAGGTATTAAACAAGTAGAACAAAGGTATTTCGTGTCTAAGGGGGATAAAAAAGGAGGAAAAAGTGTGGAGGCCGCGCGAGCCGCGGCGACGGCCTGGTGTTAATGGAATAAAAAGGTAAACTGGCGAATAAAAATAAATTCGCGGATTCAGAGGTGGGACTGAAACGAGGGATAGCCTCGTTTGAATGGGGACGTGCGTATGAAAGGGTGAAGGAAGGAGAAAAAAAAAAAAGAAAAAAGCCGTCTATTCACGCAGGTGCGCATAGGACGACAGGACGATTCGTCGCGCAATTCTCTCCCTCTCTCTCTCTCTTTTTCTCGTTTCCACCCACGCGCTCTCTGGTGGCCTTTCGTGATTTTTAGCGCTGAAGAAAAGAAAAGAAACGAGAAATAGGGCAGCTGCTCGGCACGGTAACAGTACTAATAATAACGACGAATTCAATCTTTTTTAATTAGGACGCGTCGGTCGCGATTGCGCGACCATGGACTGGTGCGGACCGGCGCGGCGAGCGGCTCCCGCTTGTTTGCTAGGCATCTTCCGTTCTGCACGGCGCGAGAGAGCTTTTTAATTAAAAGGCACACCGCCACGGTAGCAAATTAATTGTGCGCGCGTATTGTTTACTATTTGTTCGTGCTCCCGGAGCAAGAGATTAATAATTTGCCGTAGGCGCGCGTGTGTGCGAGCTCGCGCCAACGTCGGTGCGAACACGAGCGTTGCAGCGTACGTGAAGTATTCTCCGCCATATTACGTGGTCGTTTGCTCGAGTTATCGTACCGTTGTAAAACGAGAACGGAAAAAACGGAAGGGTGACCGGAACGATTTCATTCCCGACGCTTCGATCGTCTCAAAATCGTCGTTGATCCAACGACGTGTCTCCACGTCAGGTTTCGAGAGCGGATAATATTTATCCTGCTCCTTCGTTCACCAAGCCTCGATAATTCCTAATTAGAACGGAGTGGACCGAGAGAGAGAGAGAGAGAGAGAGAGAGAAACTCTAGAAGATGGTACGGGTGATGAATGAAAAATAAAGAAAAAAATA
>NW_017100218.1:230196-236259 GCF_001263275.1 Habropoda laboriosa
AACGCACAGCTCGGGCCCCAGCTACTTTTCGAACAATTGACCTCGTTTAAGGGCGCTCGTCGCGCGACAAAGGGCGCTCGATGCTTAAGAAAGGGCGCGCAAAGCTCACGCGGAGGGCTGTACAGGTCAAATTGAAGTGGCGGCTGTACCGTCGCAAAAAAAGGCGTCGCATAGAGCGACGTTTTATTTTGCCCCGTCGTTTCTCACCGAGCCTCCTCTCGCCTCCGTAGCCAGACGAAAAGACGACGACTACGACGAAGATGTCGACGGTGGTGCCTCTTTCGCTTCTCTCTCGTCTTTCTTCGGTCCCCTTTTTCGGTATTCACTTCGTTCGATAGGGCTAAGGTCTCTCTCTCTCTCTCCCTTTCGCATTGTGTCTCAAAATGGTGGTCTGCTGGACGCACGAGGAATAAGGTTATGAGCGTTCGAACGCCTCGATGCAATTAAGTTGAGGGAGAAGAGCTTAATCCACGAAAATCCTCGAGTGTCACGCGTCTTCGATCGCTCGAAGCTAAATCACCGGCTGGTTGGATATGTATAGTCGAACCAAGAAAAAAGAAATAAAGGAACGAACGAACGAGAACGACGGAGATATTTCAACGAGCGTATTTCCGTCGGGGGACTCGAATTGGAGCACGACCCTTCCGTTCGACAAGCAATGATTTATGAAAGATCCAGCTCGATTATCCCGTTGATTAATTTACCACCGTGGCCTGATCGATTTCCAATTCATCATAAATGTCCTCTCCTACGTTGGCGGTGGCTCTTTCAGCGTGAGATCCCTCGCGGGACGCCCAAGAGGATGCTCCTGAAAGATGCCACCAGTCAGCCGCAAATTGACTTTAATGGTTAATCAGACCGGCGTGTCAGCCTGCCAAATTTTTCGACGATAACGAAGAAGCCAGAAGCGGCAGCGGCCGCTTCTACCCGCGCCGATACCTCCATCGACCTACGACCCGCGATGTATATATCAGCTGGAGGGGCATTCATCACTCCGAGACCGGGTGCACGGACCGGAGGGTTGAAATATAACCGGGCGACCGGGACGCGTATTTTTTATTCCTATCGACGTTTAATTAAAAGTTGGCCACAGCGTGCGTGAGAGAGAAATCATGCGGCTGTGACCGAGGAAAAGAGGCCATAGCGAACGCGTGTGAGGGAAAAAAAGGAAAAAGATTCGCGAGGGAGAATCGGATCGCGCCTCGCTAGGATTTTCATCTACTCTCTCTCTCTCCCTTTCTCTCTTTGTTTTCGTTCCTCTATCGCTTCGTCGTTCCTTTTCTCCCCTCATTATTTTTCACTCCTTTACTTTCACCGCTTGCTCTACGAAGGTACGAAAAATCTTGGAGTATTTTTCTAACGAACAAAACGAACGATCTGAACGGTGCGTACGTCTGATAATGAGACAGACCCTCCCTTATCGGTCCCTTCCGCCCAATTAAAAACGAGTTCTTCCGGGAACCGCGCAAACGACGACGGGGCAATGGGCTGGAAAGCGATTTCGGACGTTCCTGACGAGGATCTTTCGTACGTCGTTTAATTCGAGAGACCTGTCGCCGCCGCTCTCTCTATCCCAGTTCCTTTGACCCTCGACACACTCGACGACTAGAGGGAAATCGTTATCTGGAATCTTTTTAGAGCGTGTAGGGTGAATAGAGCGACACGGTACGTGTTCTCTATAGAAGAAGAACGAGAAAGGAGGGCTAGAGTCAAGGAGGTTCTATGTAAGGCGAAAAGAAAGTCTCACGACGACGACGAGACGTTCGCGTTGGTTGCGTGGCCTCACCACCAGCTAGCTCTAGCCTGTTCCTTCTCGCGCCGAGGCACCTCGTGCTCGTGAGGCGCAGCCAGCGAGGTGTGTTATTTCATATCCTCGAGGCAGACCTTTAAGCAATTTTCGTTACAGCGTAGGTTTCGTCGACAATCTTCGACGGCTTCTCCCCGCGTTCTCTTACCTCGATTATATCCAGCCAAGCAGGTAGACGACGCTTTCTACGAAACAGACGGCCTCCTAGCCGAACAATGGCATCTATCCTATATACTCTTTTCTTCGTTTCCCCTCCCTCTCGACACTCTGCTCGGACGTCCCACGAAGAATCAAAAGCATCTCCACCACCGTTTCTCTTCCTATTTTATTGTTTCGTGTACATTCTGTGTAAAATCCAGGCCAGAAAGATGCACCCATGAAGACAGAGAGACCTTAGAGAACACAGTCGGTAATTCGATCCTCTCTCTCTCTCTCTCTCGTTCTTTGTCGATGGGATCGAAGCAACATCGAGGGCAAGAAAATCTTCTTTGTCCCCCACTTCGGTGAGAATCCATCTTGCTGGGGTTTCATCAGGCTCCTCCGATCCCCGGCGTTCGGGAATGATTAACTCCCGTCGCGGGTAAACCGTGATAAAGCGCGCTACCGCTGATTATAATTCCTGGCAGACGTCGTGGAAATTCACGAAAACACAGAGAGAGGGGGAAAGAGAGAAGATCTGTGGCGGCGGGACGAGCAATTTCGGCACTCGGGCTTGGAAACGGTCTCGCGAGGCCTCTCGACCTCCCCCATCGTTCTCATCCTCCTCGTCGCGTTCCTCTCTTATTCTCCGCGCGTTTGACGGAGGGTGACAAAGGAATCAGCCTCCTCTGGCAGCCTTTTATGGCACCGGTGTCATCGTCTTCGGCCCAACGAACGAGGAAGCGAAGCACCGATGGGGGACGACGATGGACTCAGGCCTGCTTGCCTGCCTGCCCGATGGAAGTTTATTGCGAGGATACAAGGGGGTTGCTGCGTCGGATCTGCTGACTCGTGGCTGGAAGAAGATGAATAAGGGAGTGGATAGGAACAGCGAGAGAAGAGAAGGAGGTACGGCTGACGTTGGATTCGAGGGAGCGAGTAACTCGAGTAAGAGAGACACGAAACGTCCGGTGTTTTCGATAGACTTTGAACACCAGGCCACTTAACAGGCGCGCCTCGTAGCACCGCTTCCAACCTTTTTTCCCCACTTTTCTTCCGCCTGCCAAAAGTTCTCCCTGCCTCTCTACTTCTCCTTCTTCTTATTTCACTATTTTTCTTTCTTTTCCTCCTCCACTTCTCCCTTCATCTTACTCCAACCTCCGTCAAGGTCCCGTACGCCTTACCTGTACTCTCTCGAACGAAAACCACCCTATATCTATCTGTACGTGTATGTACAGAGAAGCACATACATATATACACACGCATCAGCCTGGCGCTGGTTGTGCCTTATAGAAAAGGGTAATCCCGCCATCCACTTTTCATCCCCCCGGGGATTTCGAGAACGCTTTTCCGCCCGGTCGACCAGCACTGCCGACGCCACCGGCGTCTCGCACCACCGTGGGTATGAATAAATATTAGAATTTTGCGGATAAGCCCCGTTTTACGAGGCGATACTTGTTTCCTCGACGGCGACGCTGGTAGATCGATTGAACGATCGTTCTACTGCTACCAGTCGAGCCTCCACTCGTTTCCAGACTCTCAGTGGCACGTTCCCTCCCCATCTACGCGTTATTATATTTCGGTTCACTGGCTGGAATGGTGGTCGATAGTTTTCGAAACGTCCTCTTCCCTTTAAACGAACAGGAAAGTATCAATCTCGTCTCGTTCTCTCTCATCGACCATTTCTCCTTTTGCGGTTTAAAGCACAGGGATCGCGTGTTTAGTCGACGATCTCCAACTACGAAATTCACCTTTCACGTCCAGTTATTGGAATACAGGAGCGCTCTCGTACGACCAGTTTCATCCGTTTTCGAATATTCTATCGTATGAAGTACGATTTAACCTCGGCTCCCATCCTACCACGAACAGCTTCGAAATTCGTTGCATACGGCGTTAAAGAGACAGAGGGTACCATCGGATGCCCTGGCGTAAAAGAATGAAAAAAAAAAAGAAACGCTCCGGAGAACGAGAGCAGGCTGCAAGAGAGCGGGAGGATGAACAGAAGGGAAAAAGTCGGTGGATAACCAACGGTTGGACAGGTACACGGGGTCAGCGGGCAAAAAGCGGATAGGAAAAATGGAGAAAAAGCCGGCACCGACAGTGCTGCACTTGACGTATGGTGCACGAGATAAGCGTGCAGATTGCGCAAGACTAGGCTCCGCTTGTGACCACGGATCGAAGGCGGAATGGAACGGGCCAAAGTGGAAAGGGGGAAGGTGGTGTGTGTGTGTGTGTGTGCGAGAGGGGTCAAGACACCCTCTCTCTGGGTCCACGCCGTTTCCAGACGCGCCTGGGTAATAATATTACTCTTACGTGTATACCATTCGCCTGTGCAACCTATATCTCGAGCCGGCGAACCGTGGATAATCGATTCTTCGTAGGAATTATCGGTACGGCGCGAACTTTGAATAGCCAGACACACCATGCTGTGTCCGGTGGAAAGGGGAGCGGATTATTTGAACGCGTTCGACCGTGGCGCGATCCTAGGACCAGTCGCGATTTACAGGAAAAGGGACAGAATCGGATTAAATTACACGAGCTAGAAAAACGAGGGAGTCACAGGAGTCACTTAATCAGACGAATCTTCTAGTCATCGGGGGTTACTCTCTGCACACTCGGTGGAGACTTGTGAAGGATGGATCTGGGGGAGAGAGACTGGTCCTTGGAGACACGACGGTGGTACGAAGGACAGAGAGATCGGCTGGAAAGAGACAACCCCGGCTGGTGTTGGATAGAGAGAAGGTGTCGCAGAGGGTGAGAAAAAGGATCAAGGGGCGAAGAGAGAGAGAGAGAGAGAATACTCGGGGTTGGAGATGCTTGGCATCGCAGAAGGGGATGTCGGAAAGACTAACACGCAGCTCTGCACACAACCGACGCAGAAGTAGCCCGTGTACACGGGACCAGGGACGTAGCCTGCTCGCCAAAGGTCCCAGATGCGAGCAACGAGAATACATAATTACAATGTCCTCGCGCCTGCTTGGGGAGCCTCTCTCGGAGGTTAGCTAACTCCACTCGGTAATCTAGACAATGTTACCCATGGGGATGGCTGGGCCGCGAGCAAACCTATCCGTGGAAAAGCTGAAAGGAGATTGCGAGGTGTAATAGGGGAAGGCGACGTCGGTGGTTGCTCTTGTTGGCGTGTTCAGCAGCGTGGCCACCGCTGGATTTAACGGGAGCCGCTTCGATTAAGGCGTACACGGGATCGAACGGTTCGGTTCGTTAGGTCGTAAAGTTTATACAGCCGCGTTAAAAACGGGAGCGGATGGGATAATCGTTCTACGGGACTCATTTTTCCACGATTTACGCGTACACAGCTCGTTTCGAGAAACGGCGGAGGGGGACGGGATTTGGCAATCGTTGACGGTTCTTCCCTCCGATGGAACACCTGAAAGGTGGAGCGGTTGTAAAACGGCGGGGACACCTTGGTGACAAGAGTTACGAGAGCTATTTACGCGACTCTTCGTATCACGTGGCTATCTTTAAACGAGTCCCTCATTCGACGATAGAGGTCCAAACGTCAAATTGATCGCGTTAATCTCCGAGGAATCGCACGGAGAGCGATAAAATATGAATAAAGACGATGATCGGAGCTGATTCAGGGAATCGTGGAAAGAGTTACGTCTAACCCATTCCGAGATACCTCTTATCGGGGACTTTTTGCCGCGAACACTCGTCGAACGCCCGGGTTACGAAAGTGGCCTCGCAATCTTAACCTCCCCTGGAACCTCCTCAACTCAAATCGAAATCGAAGTCTCTCTCTCTCTCCCTCTTTCTATACCAACACACACGTTCCTTCCTCTTCTCCCCTTTTTCTTCTCAACTGAACATAAACTCTTCGTTTCACCGTACCTCGCGAAGAACAGTCCTTCGACTCGAACCCAGGAGACACAAAATTCGCTATGCGACCATTAACTTCAAATTGCGCGGATGAACGGCGAGAAGGGGAAAGGGAGAGAGAGAGAGAGGGCCGGTCTTGCCGCAATTGCGCCCGCAGAAAGTCAGGGCAAAAGGGTGTGGTTTTATCCGACGAGCACGCCCGTCCGCTTCTCTCTTCCCTTTGTACACGTGCATCGGCGAAATCGTTCCTATTCTTCGCGGGGATGCCAATGGCCGACGCA
>NW_017100218.1:237380-251216 GCF_001263275.1 Habropoda laboriosa
ACTCGTGACCGCCCTCGTGAATGGGGCGCCCCCCGCGGATCCTGCCATCCGGAGCGCCCACCCCATCTCCCTCCCGAAAAATTGCGAGTTCCTGAGAGTTTCACGAGCATCCCACGACCCGTGCAACGAACGACCCTCGCGATTTATTTTATCGGCCGAGTTGCAGTGTGTATCGTTTTCGGGTAACGACTTGGAGGGCCGTCGTTCGATCGTCGGACTTTCCTTCGATGAATTCCATGGAATTTCTATCGTGTAACACTTACACATCGTCCGATATTATCAATTGTCGCGATCATCGACAAATTTTTTTTATTTCTCTCACGTTCGACGCGACAGAAAGAGGGTTCTCGTGTTACACGAGGATTACCAGAGTTTCAATCAATAACTACCCATTCGAAAGGATAACGAATTTCCGAGCGGCAGAAGTTTACAAGCTGAAAATCCTTTCCGAGAATCTCTCGCGTACGAAATACTCCCGAAGCACGCGAGCGCATAAGTAAGAAGCGAGTTTCCGTAGTGGTAACCGGTCGGTTCTGGCCGAGGAAATTCGAATTCCCGCCGGGACAATTAACAAGCACGGCAGCGTTCGCGGTAATCGTATATTTGCCGTAAGCCACCGCGTAACTGTGCTAACGTTAGCTAGGCCAACCGTTTGCAACAGCGTTGCCCATTTCTGCCGGATCCTCGAGAACCAGCCAGCAGGAGCAACCGTACCTCCTGATCCCTATTCCACACGCGAGACGATCTATGGAAGTTTCTTCTGTTGGCGCGAGAGCTCACGCGCTCGCGTTCCTCGTACGAGTAATGCGCACGTTTCTCCGTCAGACGACGACTCGTCAGCCAGGTGGTCACGACTCTCTTTTACGTGTGCACGTTTCTCCTAGTCTCTCTCCTCTCTCTCTCTCTCTCTCTCTCTCTCTAAGCTCGTGCACCGCACGCGCGTTTGTCTTGTGTCTACATCCTTAAGACATGTTACGTGTCACTCAAGACCACGCTCCACCCTCCTACTGACCACCGACCCTCGTACACTTCCTGTTCTCGCGTACACGCGGTTCCACCACCTTTGCAAACGTGTGTACGTACGTGTGTGTGTGTACACACCAGTTAGACAAAAGAGCAAAGCAAAAGGGGAGGGGAGAAAGAGACACAGAGACGGGACGTGCGGGCATTAAAGCTCTCCATCTGGCTTTCCCATGACCTGGTTCTCGACTTACCGAGTTTTCGTTGTTAAGCCCGGACTAAGCACGCGACAATCGATACCGCAGCGGTCGAATTCGCTTGGAAAAAATCGCCAAGCTAAACTGGAGTGCGTCGAGGTGTGTTCGGTTGAAACGATCCTCTCTCTCTCTATCTCTCCCTGGCTTCTGGGAATCGACCATGGGTTTACTACCAGGGACCAGCTGGTAATTAACTTTTGAAGCTGCAAAGCTCAGAAAGGGTGGTAGTTTGCCAGTCAGGAAATTAATTCGGCTGGCTGTTGTAGTTAGGAGACACGAGCTTCTCGTCGTCTATACACGAAAAGTTTTCCAGGCTTTTGCCTATTTCTTTATCTAGCGTAGCGCAGCGCGCCGCTTTCGTCAGAAGTGTAATCTGCATGAGATAGAAAGTACTTGCTCGTTGTCTGGTGAAATCATAGCCGACGGTTGGAATATATTTCCAGGCGGCGGTGACACACGGGCCCCCATTTTCATAGCAAAAGGCGCAATTGCACGGCGTCTAGTCTCGAGAGCTCTGTCCGTGATTCGCATGCACGAGGGCAACCGTTTCGTCCACTTATCGCGGCCGGCAAAGAAAGTCTCTCGGTAAAATATTCATGCGACCTTGCAGGGGAAAAAATTACGCGATCCTATCGTGGCCAGGGCGTGATATGTAAAAAAGATGAAGTCGGACGTGTCGAGCTCGGAGTCGTAAAAACCACACGTGTATCCGAGATGATGTCGGTTGATACCTTCTAACCTCCACGTACGTACGTACACCGAAGCTCGTGAGTGTTGGGACACCCATTACGTTCGTATAAAAAGTATTACGCGGTTCACATTAAATTTCCAAAAATAGAAACTCGGTAAAAAGAAGTACCCGGAAATGAAGAGATTGTTTTATTTATTTTATAATAAATTTTTATTAACGAAGTTCCTGTGAGATTCAAGACTGAGTAATTACTGTTTAAGTTTACTTCACATTCGGTAAGTGTTCTTAACACTTACAAACATGAGTGTTCATACAGATATACTCCCTTGACAAGAAACAGTCTCCACGAGGAAAGGAATGATACGCGGTTTTCTCCAGCGTTTATCAGCGAGATTCGCAAAGATTGCGACAGGAAAAGATCGATTGAATTACGCGGCGTCTCGATGCTAGGTGACTCCGTGAATTCCTCTTGATCACCGTGCATTGAACACGAGGCATTTGTCGCGTAGAATGTGTCTGCTAAACGAGTATTCTTCACGCGGAAGTCTTTCGAACGCCATATTCTACAACAACGCTTAATTGCACCGGGGCAAACTATTCTAATAGATTCGTTACTTCGCAACAACTGCGCAAAGTTGACGATGTCACGCTTAGTAAACCAATACCGCCGTAATAAAGAAAGAGAGAAAAATTGGAAAACTGGACAAAGCTCAATTAAACTTATCCGTTCGTACACACCACCTGTAACTCTAACAAAAGAAACATGATTTGGAAGGTTGAAGAGAGAGAGAGAAGGTACCACCGGCATGAGAATCGAGTCGCGCGTGCTCACTCGGCTCGCGCAGGTTCTCCGCGGCGTGTATGCAAGGCAAAGTGAGTTATGGAGTAACGAGCGAGGCTGACGAGCCGGCAACGGTCTCGTATACTCGCGGTGCACATGCACACTCGCGGAGGAATCGTGCTTCCTCCCGCTCGCACACTCTCCCCGCGTACGACACGTACGAGGTTCTTCGGGTTGAGGGTGCTCCCCCGGTTCGCCGGCCGGCGGCGGCGCGCAAGAACTTATCTGTGGAAGCGGGAAACGCAATAGAAGTAATAACATCCCTTATTACGACGTTACACGCGATACGGGATCGCGAGTTCGTGTTTCACGAGCGTACCGCGTCGACCGTGCACCCGTTCCCTGTACTTAGCTCACCTACCTTCGCTTTCCCTTCCTTCACACACACGCCCACACGCTACAAATACACGCACACGTATACAGAGGCATCTGCATGTCCGAATAACGTACACACGACCGCACGGCGGCAACCCATCTATCCATAAATATCCGCGCGTGTGACAACGGTCGTGTGCGTTACGTATTTAATTCGCGAGAGCGTCGGCCTCCTTCGAAGCCTTGGATATCTTCCTAATGCAAGTTTCTGTACGACGATGCCAGCCGGGTAATTTCGCTTGGGTGAGAGTGTACGGGTGCCGCGTGATTCCGCCGCGGGATGCAGCTAATGCCCGCCTCGCCGCATACCTTTCACGTCGACGATGTACGCCGGTACACGCGTGCGACTTTCGCGTGTATTACACGCGTTTCTCTCTGTTACTCCTATCGGGCCAGTGTGACGCGGTTCTCGTTTGGTTCCGTTCGCCTCTGTGTGACGGGCTGGGACGCACAGGTTGCGCTCGCGGCGCGAGGGGAAACCTCCTTTCCCGGAGAAGAATAGGTGGAATTAATTGGCACTTTGCTCGAAAGTCACTTGGTCATCGTCCCTGTAATTAGGCGCGTACGAGAAAGACTCACGCGGGAGCAATGACTGGTAGAAAATGCGGAAACTCTCGTAATGTTTCATGGAACGTAATGGGAGGGAATGGGTTGTTCCACAAGGCCATTCAAAAGTGAGATCCATCATACGGGTACCTCTACGCGTATGGATTACTTTGTTAGCTTGTTGCATTTTTCTTCACACGAAAGCACAGCCTGTGTGATCAGGTGTCTTCAGAGTTGCACTTGTTAACGGTGACGGTCAGCGGAATCGGGCGAACGTGGAATTATTCACGCGCGTTCTCCGCGAGCTCGTAAATAGCGGTGACGCGGAGGGTGCGTTTGACGCGTGCTGAAACGTTCGAGGGCGCACACCGAGGCGGGAGAATTACGGTCGACGAAATAGCTGTCACGCGTGTATGGATATTTCTACGATTTACACGCCTACATCGTCATCTTTTAGCCGCATCCACGTTTGTACGCGGTACGCACAGATGTAGAGGACAGAGGAAACGAAATATAGCGAAGAATATGTTTCGATTATGCGCGGATAGTTTTCTTGAGAAATTTCGAAAATTTTCCGCAATTTCTTCCAATCCCTCCTTTTTTTCTCTGTGACGATATTCTGTATCTTTCGTATTCCACAACACTGATTCTTCTTCATAGAGAGTGATGAAATCGATGATTTCTCTAGGAGAGTTCTCTCAAGAATACGAAACTGCTTCGTGTTTGCAAAGCAACTGTTCATTCGAGTCGTAACTCTCGGAGAGTTGAGCGATGCTCTCAGACAGTCACTCTCAGACACAGTGCCCACTCGCGATAGTTTTACTCTGAAAAGGATAGCTAGCTTTATGTTTGGCTCGATGTACGTACAGCGACCTAAGCTCGCGTTTCTTATGTTTTTCTCGGAAAAGATATAACGAGTCACACGCGATGTTACGATACAAGAGGGTGACTCAGTCCTTATGCTTCTTGCTAGGCTAGCTGCGCGCGAATAGCGAGCAGAAATCGGGCAGGACGACTCGTCCTCAGTCGGTGTTTACGAGGCTGCCGAACGAGTGCCTCGACGAACGTCGCTTATACCGCGCGATTATAGTCTTGTAGGGAATACAGTGCTCGCTCGAACAACGCGGATTTCGAATCAATTTACATACATAGCATATTCGTTCGTGTGAATTAAGTGCCGCTGCATACAAGAAGCAAGTGCATCGAATTCAAGTGCACAACGAACAGCCGAACTTGGAAGAAAAATCAAACGAGAAGCGTGTCTCAGCGAGCTATGTAGCTACTGTTTCACGGTATGCGTATGTATGTATGCGTATATACGTACACAATCGAATAATCGAGTTAATTGAAAATAGAAGACCTACATATTGCAACATAGATTAGTTATCGTATCGTAAGTTTATTTTTCTTGTAATAAGAAGTGTTATAGCTATAAAACAACAGAAAAATTAGTTTTTTACTGTTGCTCCCCGAGACGTATACATATTCTATCCTTTTCTGGGAAAACACTTAGTGAACAACTAAGTCTTTACACGCGACCTTACATCGTTTGTTATTATTTTAACGACAATATGCGACAATTGACACGCAGTGCAGATGATTCCCAACTACGCGGACGGTCGACGTCCCTAAACCCCCGCCTAGTTCGATAGAGCACTGTATATATATATTTGTCCGCGTAGCTAGACAGCGCACATGATCGCGGAATTAATACAGTACAAAGTAACCCGCAAATATGTATAAGCACACAAGAGAAACACGTTTACGCGAAATATTTGCACGGCGCGGCGCGGCGCCGGTGCGTGCATACCGACCACGATGCTGGCAATCGCCAGCTGAAGAGGGTTGATGAATTTGTCGGGAATGGAGAAACAGTGGGTGGAGGTGGGAGGGAGGGGCGCGTTCTTCCACACCGGGAGGTCGAGATTTCGCTAGCGGGAAAACGGAGGACCCGCTGGTGTGTGTGTACACGGGCGTGCACCGCGAAGAAAGGGTGGCTCCGGAACCCTTCAAAGGGCTCTCCGACGTTTCTGATAAAATCCACCCCAGCCGAGCGGAGAGGGTGGCTCCTAGCGTGGCTTACGCCGTGGAAAATTCTTGCTTGCGCGGCGCGGTGCGGCTGAACAACTGTATCGACGCGTGTAATATCACCGGAGGGTACTAATTAGTTGTACAGCCGACCCCCGACCGAAGTTCGAGCAACGAGAACACATCGCGTCAGCGTTCGAGTTGATGATTTTTTCGTTTCTTTCACCTACCCCTATGTGTAACGCGTGTATGTCTTTTTTTTTTTACTTCGTTGAGTGGTCTAGACATCTCGTTACTTCTTGACGAATTTTCTTGGTAATTTTCACTCAATTCGAGAGATAGATTTAAATTAGGTTTTTTTTTCTTTCTTTTTTATGGCAGGTACGATGGGAAAGTTGGGGTAAAAGTGAAGAAACAACGACGAAGGTTTTCAATTGATTCGATCTTGCGCACGAGTTCCTCTTCGGAACGACTTGTTTTATTTCGACGTCGTAAAAACACCAGTTCCCCCCTCTATATATCGCCCCTGTGGATTTCCCGATTCTTACAAGAGTTGCAGCCATTCCGGCCACGGCGTCTTCGCCCTTCGATCCGTGGCAATTACATAAGGGCCTTAGCCGTCGGGACGATAAATCAGTCGTCGGGACGGTTATCCCCTTGGCCGTAATATCGCGATATTTAGGATGCCCTGAGCATGACAGTTTTATCGTTCGACGCTGTGGATCGTGGAAGAATATTCATTTAGATCGTAAATCACCGGTGAACCGTATTTCTCCCTTAACCAACCGAGACAGATATCACCCCTTTAACGTCTTCGCGACGCGTGAAATCGGCCAGAATTTACGTGGAATAACAGAAACATCCTTCCTCCTCCTCCTCCCTATTCTCTATTTCCGATACAACGCTACGATTCTTCTTCGTGGGCTTAAGAGAAAGAATACGCCATCGAACGACGGCGACGCAACCCTCGAAATCGGAGGAGAGTAAGCAGCAATCGAACCGAGATGGTGGTAGGAGTGAAGAGAAGGAAAGAGAAAGAGAGAGAGAGAGAGAGAGAGAAGTGGGACGGAGGCAGTGGATAAATCAGTCGGAAAGCGCTTCGTTTAGCTGTGATATCGTGGTATCCTCGAGGATCCTGTTGGCGGAAGGGATTCTATTGCGTTCCAACGGCATCGAGCCGAGTAGCGTCAGCAAAGGCGCGCCTCGAATCTCGATCTACTTATTCCATCGAGGGGTGGAGGCCACCCCCGCCTCCTCGACGTACTTCCCCGCGTCGCGCTGGAATTTAAAGGCAAATTTCTTTTCCCGTTCCCTTTCTCTCTCTCTCTCTCTCTCTCTCTCTCTCTCTTCCTCTTACATTCTATCTCGTTCACTCGCTCGTTCCCCCCAAGCTCGAACGTCTGTACCGGTCTCGTTCTATCTTAGCCGCGTTTCCCGTCGCTTTTTATTGCATCGCCGCCTCCCCCGCGATTATCGATATCCGAGGCAAACAGCTGTAAACTTCCATCAAGCCACGTCAATGCATCCTCGTCGCGTGCACACGTCTGAACCCGAGGATTCGCGTTTCCACTTCCTCTTACACTATATATATACACACACACACACGACCGATCCTTTTCCTACCGCGCCAGCATTACGCGGAATTATTTCGAGCGCGCTAGATTAGAGATTTATTCTTAAAGGGTGTGCAGAGGGAGACGAGGCGATTGGGTGTCGACTCGAGTCGGTGATCGATGGAAATGGAACGCCTGATCGCTTCCGAATATTCTTCGCGACGACTCGAGTCGAGGAACGGATAGGAAATGGGAATTTGGTCCCTCCGGTTTGCCGAACGGCTGACACTCGCGTGAAATCGCGGGAAAGTGATGTTCACTTTCGCATATAGGCGACACGGCCAGAATATAACACGTGGGATATCAAGAATATGGGTAGTTTCGTTTTAAATAATCTCTCAAAAGACCACTGTAAATGTATCAGCAAATGGTAGATCAAATCCTTTCCTACTTACCGAGCGAACGTTTCGCGGCAAGAACCGGGCAATGTTCGCTAAAGGCAATCTCGTTGATGAAAGAAGCGGCGAGAAGCTTGACTACCATCCGCGCCGTGGAAAACTATCAATTATACTAAGCAGGCATAGAAAGAAACTCTGATATACCCGCGAGATTAGAAACGAAGCGTATTATTATTCGAATAATTTCCGACTGTACCGATGCTGCTGCAATAATGGCTCTGAATAGCTTCACTCTAACCGAAGGTCCCGACGTTTCCACGGTTTCCCGGAAAGAAGAGATGGAAAGCGAGTTATTTGCCCAATGACAGAGCCTTCTTCTTCCTCCTCCTTCTCTTCGTCTCCGTTCCACGAAGAATACCACTGCCGCGTCGTGGTTTTAAAAACGTCCGCGTTTTTTAGTCTGGCCACAATACGCCAGACGGAATTGTCGTTTGCTTCGAGCCCTGCCCAGCTAGACTAACGACGATGTATATTAATAAGGTTAGGTTAGCTTCCTCGATTCGTCGCCGCGCAACCGACTCGGTGGATTGTTTTATGCCAAACAGCGGCTAAGAAACAGGCGCCTAATTAATTGGACCGGTTGAAGAGAGAGAGAGGCCGGGAGGAGGAAGAAAAGGGAGAGATGGACGTCATCGCGGTTGACGACACCCGCGTTTCGTTATTGGTGTCGATGAACTTTCCAGACGCGTTACGCTCTTTCGGTGTCTAAGGCGAAAATTAGAAGGAGCGTTGCTTTTTCAGCCGCGCAACACACGCTCGGGTGCAAGCGTCTCTTGACACCCCGATATACCAGCCGTTGATACGATAGGCGACGCCGTGACGAGGAACAAGGTGTATTTTTAACGAGGATGTCGCGCGTACCAGATGCCGCTCAAGGATATTCCGTTTCTTCGCGATACTTTTCTCCCCGCGATGGCTCCTTCGCGCAAGAAAGCATTTTACGAGCAAGACGATTCCGCTGTGCCGAGCTTCCAGATGTCGGGAGTCGTGGCATCGTCTTCTGTCTGCTAATGATTTGATTTGTTGCCAGTCGGGAAAGTGAATCGGTTGACCTCCGAGCGAGTGATAAATTGTATTCGGAGAAAGATCGTCGGAACATTTATTCCAAGACCTTTCGGTATAATTGCCACTCGTGGGCTACTAGCCTCTCGTTACCCCCGCGACACTGCGATTATAATAGGAAAAAAGTTGGATAAAGAAAGTCGTAACGGAGGTCGTGGAAGCCCGGTGCGGAAATAAAAGGGGTGGTTAGAGCCTGGTAGCGGCGAGTAGTAGGTAGAAAAAGGCGAAGAGGGTGCATAAATTGCGAATTCTTGCTGGCTGCTTTCCTACTGAAATTAAACATCTTCGATGCCTTAATTTGCTACTCCGTCCATTGTAATCTTTCGCCGGAACGATGATGATTCAACGAAGGTAGGGTAATAGCTTGAGAACTGACGGTATAAAAGGGAGAAACGGTTAATCGTCTTGCGGGATAGACGTTTTCCAACCTGGAAATTCACAGTGCGTCGTTGAAGCTCGTATAAGCCGGGCGCCGTATATTAGAATTTTCAGGCGATAGTCCGCAAGCTTGGCGCAGACTCTCGGGAGGAGAGCCGTGGCCGCGAGAACGAAAGGTGAGAGATCCCTTAACGACCTTTCTGCGGCGTGGAGTACGGTGCTTCGCCTGGATCGGAGAAATCTTTAAATAAAACACTTTTAGCTGGGCCACGGGGTTTGGCATCGATGGCCCTTCGGTGTACTTTAAGGGCTGTTCCACGGCCTCGAAGAGAAATGAGCTCCATAAAGAAGTCGCTTGGCTACTTTCGCCGCGAGGACCATCTTCTTCTTCCTCTTCTTCTTCTTTCACCGCTCCTCCTCTCCTTTTTTCCCATGGCGGCGGCGGCGCGCCACCTTAAATCCTCACCGAACTCGATACAGTTTCCATCCGTGAAATTCGATTCGAATCCTCTCCTCTGGCTCGGTTTCGGTTGTTTCTCCTTAATTAATTCGGGACCGGCCCCGAATTAGTCCTGCCCTGCAGCGTTTTGCACCCTCGCCCGGGAAGAAGTTTTCTCCTTACCTCGAAGATTTACGGAAGGATTAATGGAAAAGTAACCCCGGCGCGACCCGTGGAGGTCTGAACACTTGACGAGGAATTGAACGTTGCTTCGTGCGCGAGCGCAGGGGGAGGGAAGAACGGTTTAAAGTGGCCGCTTATTGATGTTTCACTGTTAGATTAGGGGTGGAATTATTTATTATACCCTCGCTCGAACTGAATTAATAGACGATAAACTTGTAAATCCCCGGTGAAGCGAATGCTTAGATCGAAATTATTAGCAACATATCTCGAAACCAGTAATTTTCTATATGAATTAAATTTCGCGAATCAATCTTCTCGAAAGGATCATCCCCCGCATTCCCGGGCTTGGCAATCTCTCTCCGTGGAGCAGCAATTCCGGCTCCGTACAGAGAGTAAGAGAGAGAGGTTATCTTTCCGCTCTAGGATTCGACGCTCATCGAGCCGACATCTAATCCATAAGCAGCGATGCGTAACGAAGTTGGAGGGCGCGATAATAACCGGTGACGTGGCAATTAAATTCCGTGGAATCGTTTAGTGGCCCATAAATCTTCCTTCCGGGATCATAACCGAAAGAAATGGAAGAAGATGGGGTTGAGCGTCTCAGAGGCACCGCCTTAAATCCGTTAATGGGTTTACAAACGTGTGATGTCCGCGTAACGCCGCAGAACGACCAGCAGCAGACCGTCGAAACATATTTTCTTGGGCGCGGAATGATTTGTGGCGGCGAAAATAGGCGGGCATGGAAAAGCTGCGGTCCGGCTGAATCAGCCCAACACGCTCTTTCGCTTCTTCTTCAACTTCTTTCGCCTCTTCTTCTCTTCGTCCCTTGTTCAGACACGGTGATTTGTCAAACGAACAAATCCTGGGGAATTTAGGAACGATTCGGGGAAGCTCGTGACGTTTGGAATTAATAATTTCGGTCTTCCTCCAACGTTGCGAGAATTTCTCGATTACCAATACGGGGTGTCTTTAGATGTCGAATAATAAGGTGAATATTTAGAGTTCTCGTTCGAGGAACTTGGTTCGAAACGGTAGCATCGATCCGTTGATAAAAGGAAACACGTCTCTCCGATTGTCTCAAAATAGGGGGGGGAAATTATAGTTATCACCGGGACACGAGACTTTATCCCTGTTTTGCATCGATAAACCGTGCGGCCTCTACGCAGCCCGACAATTGACCATAGGTCGCGAATTTCAAATGAAAGAGGGAAACAGATAGAACCGACAATTTCGTCGTTCTTTTCCCCTTTGTCCCTGAAATACCTATTATCCACATGTTGTAGTCGCTATATGACACTCGCCGTGCTCATTCTCCTTTCTCCACTTCGTCTCACCGTTTCACCACGTTCGTACATTGTCGCAAATCACGATCGAAACTCTCTATCTTCTCGTTTAACTGTGAACCAACCGTCGCGTGGCTCGTGACGCAACGGTGTCGCGTGTCCCGTACCCCGCGAATGACCTAAACGAAATCGCGTGGTCGCGATACCGGTGCAAAAACCGTCGTAGTAGAAAAGTGCTGACTAAACGGCGTTGCAGCAGGGGGGAATGCAAAACGCGGCCACGGGTGCGGCGAAAATGGTAGGCGCGCTTATCGAGTCAGTCCCTCGGTATAAAACGAAGGAAGAGAGAGAGAGAGAGAGAGAGAAAAGAAAGCAAGAAATGGGTGGCGAAATAGGTGCGATTTCTTACGAGCGCGAACACAGAAAGAGAGGAGATCTGTCCAAGCTGGTGCGAGGAGAGAGAGAGAGCTCTCTTTCTCTCGTCCGCCGTTGGGGCGAACCGCGCGCACCGCTGTCCCGCGCATTGTTGATGTTTCAAGATAAATACCAGATACAGACTACAATGCGATCCCCTCTGTACTTTGTAGGTAATTAATTACCAGCCATTGTCCGTCACCGGCAGTAACGTATACGTTATATCAGCGAGCCGTCAACGGTCGTCGCCGGCGCTATCGCGCTACGAGATTCCATTGTCCTTAACTATTATTCCCGCCAGTGGCAATACCGTACATGGACCCGATGATAATGCGCGGCCGGATCGAAATCACCGGGAGCAACATTCCTCGCTGCGTTCTGTCCTCTACTTTCGTCCATCGTTGGCCATCGGACGACGAAACCACCGCGCCCCTTTTCCACCTATACCCGCGCTTACACCGGCTTCGATAAAATAACTAGCGCGATCTGCGATTCGCCAGGCACGCCGATGGATTTCCCATTGTATCCACGTTTACCTGGCCAAGAGGGGAAAAGAATAGGGTGCATATACCGTTTGCGTTCCGCAGCCAAGGCGCGAATTCTTCGGCAAATTTACTACGATTCTTCGCGAGAAGAGGCGAACGGAACGTGCTTGGCTTGTATGCTTATCTGTAATTGCACGTACACGTCACGATTGTCCACTTTGGTTTCACCGGTCGCGTCCGTAGAAAATTCTCGCTTGCAGAATGTACGATCTGATTTACCCCGCGATATTGTATTCTTATGAAGACGCGTGGGTGCGGTGGAATTTTTAGAATGATGGACAGTGTTTGGAATAGCGGCGGCTGAGAGTGTTTAGTCTAGGATATTGGGTGCCAGAAGATTAAAAGGTTTTTTTTTTTAATTACGAGTAGAACTTCTCTTACGGCGTGTATACGAATCTACCGACTGCACTCGGAGTTTATCGAGAGATTTATAGAGAAAGTGTGATTTCGTAGAATTACCACTTCATTTTACTATTGTTTCCAGTAAGATATATATGCAGGGAACGTAATCTAGCTCCTCTAGCTTAGACTCCCATTTATTTCCGAATCTCAATCTCTAAAGCGTCTCTGATAGATGTGACACTTTTCCTCCAATAATCCCCCGTATTCTTCTTCGCGCCGTGGCCGATTTCGAACGAGTGTCCCGGGTTATCGGCGAGGCGGAATTGTCGCGAATAAGCGTGACGGGCAATCGTCGATAAGAAAAGGCCGGAAGCATTAGCGGGAACCGTATTCTAGAGTGTCCCGGAAGTGTTCGGCAAGAGGAACATCTGTAACCGCGGCTGAAGGTCGGAAATTCCTGGCGCATTACCGGCCAATCGTTTGTGCTACGTGGAAACTCGTCGTCTGCTCGCCTAATGTACGCCAGCCAGGCAGCAGCGTAATGCAGTCGTGTTTCGTGTGAGCCAAGCGCGCTGCCTTTTCCGCCTCCTTCGTCTCTTGGCCGCCTCTCCGCCACCCCCGTCGGTGCACGGCGTCGTTTCGGTGCCGTGTTACCGCAACCTCGAAACACGAATGGTCAGATTGAAATCAGAGTGTGTAGCGGCGACGGAAGGTGGATGGCGAGAATGCGCAGTTCCCCTGGTGCACGTCGTAACTACCAACGCATTTATTTGGTCGTTTGGTGGCTGTGTTAGCGACGTGAACTATGACCACGTTCGAATTTCGGGGACATTTTCGAGTCGAGTTGACGGAGGCGTTGAGGGGAATTAACGTAGAGTGATTTTACGGCTGGTCCTGCCTGGAGTCTGTGTACTTTGCCGTCTCGTAGGAATACGAATGATCGTGAAAAGAAACATTCACTTATCTGCGGTATTCAAATTGAAATTTGCATTCCTTCGTCGAATGCGACGATCTTAAAAACTCTCAATCTTAAAAAAGAAAAGTCGCATCTCCTTTAGGCGAATATTACGCAAAAAGAGGTAACGGGAGAGGGAACAAACGCCTTATCGCGAATTCTTAATACTAACTCCGGGAATTAACACGCGGCACTTGTAAAATTAATTCCGAAAGAAGCGCGGGACGAAGCGTCTCTCTCTCTCTCTCTCTCTTTCTCTCGCTGAAAGCGTCGTACGTCCCTTTCGCGCGTTCGTGACCGCACGAGTTGGCTCCTACGGGAACGCCACGAACGCCAGCAAAGGAGAGGAGAGACGTACGTTACCGGCAGGCCTGTTTTACATGGCCGATTGCATCTCCTTTCCATGCGCCACGGCGACACGCGTTCCCTCCCGCTCTTTCTCTCCCTTTCTCTCTGTTAGGCCGGTGCTTCTATACCGTGCACGCTTGCGAACACGAGGATTTTCTAGCGGCGCGGCGGCGTCCGC
>NW_017100218.1:251466-254334 GCF_001263275.1 Habropoda laboriosa
AGCCGGTCTTGAAGGGTCGCCGATCGCAGCCCCGATCTCACGCGGCACAATTAGGATGCCCTTAAACGGAGATCCGCGGAAGAGCTGCGCAAGCGTTATGTACCGGTTTCCGGCAGCGTGCACGGATTACGAGCGGAATGCGATTCGAAACTGTAGTAGCTCGTCCTGTGTTCGCCTCTTGGTATCGATTTGCCGTGCGTAATTGGTAATTTGACGAGCAATCTCTGCGGTGTACATGTATAAACTGCCGGATGGAAAATGTAAACGGGCAACGAATATAAGACGGGCTTGTGGAGAAAAAAATTGGAATTTCACTCGATCTCGTTGTTTTCGTGGATCGATGTCTGTTTTCTGAGGAATGATAATTATTTCGTCCAGCCAAAGAAGCCAGGTATAACAAGTGACCCTAACGCATAGGGCTGCTTTTAACGAGTTTAATCGAGTCTCGAGAGTTGGCTGAAGTATAATTGAATCCATAGAAGGCCACCGGTTTAATTACACCGAGATTAATTAATAAATTACCAACTCTTCCCCCGGAAGATACGGAACTTTTAAATTTACCCGGGACTTCCCTGGTCGCTTCTCGAAACTTTCAACGTTATGTTCATCCGACGAATACCACTCCACCCCGTTCACCTGTTCACCACTTTTCGCTACCTGTCGTCACAATAGGACAACGATCCCTCCCGTCGTCTGGGCGTTTAAAACACAAACCTCGAAATGCTATTTCGGAAGGGACGTGGTCGACTCGACGACAGACAATTTCCAAATTGATTCGTCCCTTTCGAGTAGTCCCATCGTCGAGCATCCGTTCCCCGTCGAAGCGCGTTAAAGGGTATCGACCTGGTGGCGTGAACGAGTCCCGACGGAGATTCATTAACGCTTCGTCCGTGTCCCGCTTAAGTACTCCAATCGTGAAGCCACTCTGGAACGATTCCACGTACGGCGCGGGACAGGTTGGAGAGTGTGGCTGGTGTAGAGACAGAGGAGGAAGAAGACGAAGGGGGCGAACCCACTTTGGTAGGGCGGTTGGATCGAGAGTAGTCGAAGTCTGGTTAGAAACTCCACCTCTCGGGACGAGACTATCCCGAACTCCTGCTCTAGCAGCTTCTCGACGAGGACCGGAGAGTGTCCAAACTGCTGGAGGAGTCGAAGAAGCATCGTCGTCGCCGGGGACGTACGGTCGAGGGTCCTGGTAATTGTGACACTTGCGTTTCTCGATGCGTCTGCGTCTTATTAAGTAGTCCTGACTCGTCCTCGTCGTCGGTCGGTTGAAAGCGAGCATCGATTTTGAGCCAGCGTAGCGGTTACGAGTCTTCGCCGATGATGGAGGGCCCGTGGGGAATCGAAACGAGCTGCCTGTTACCTCGTACCACAAATCATTTCCTCGCGACTCGTTTCCCCTCGCTCTTTCAACGTTCGACATCCACGAGGATTGTATACAAAGAAACGAGACGACGCCTTATTCCTTCGTTCTTCTACCTACCGAACGGTACACACCATCAACTACAGCGAAAGCGTTGACAAGGCTGAAGAAAAAGTAGCTTCCAGTGAAATGTTTTGCTCGTGAATCATAATTCCGCGGCACGTCGCGGGGCGACCTCGTCGCAACCCCGGGGACGACACGGTTCTACAGGGGTGGCGGAGGCCGTGACAGCTAGGGCGGCGGGATCGGTTTCCGAGCCGCTCGCTCCGATGCCTCGGTTACGAGCGACTCCGTCGAATAACGTTTAACTCGGTTAAAGAGGGAGGCGGATCAACGGCGAGAAGAAGGGAAATGTATACCACCGACGGACAGTTTTTCAGCTGCGCAATTCTTCGAGATGAAGCAAAGTATAGCCGGTGGAAACAAAGTATAGCTTGATTCGCTTGTCGATACGCTTTAACATGTAACCTTTGACACCTGACAGATCTTACGACCTCGCTATATTTCTTCCATCGACTCTACTCATCCACGATTTGTTCACTTTTAAAGTTACACCAACAGAGATTTAATTTGCCATGAATTTTTGTCCCATAAATGTGCTTCCAAGTTTTGTACTGGCAGCATATACAGAGAAACTAGTTCCTTTAAATCCGTCGAACAGCGAAAGAATTCTTCAGGATCTTCCTACGAGTCGAACAACGACGTTCAAACATATTCAGATTGGCCTGTGCCGCGGTGAGTTAAAGAAGATCCCTCTGGAATGCGGTTTCATCTTCCGCGTCGTTCCGTAGAATTATTCTCGCGCGTTTACATGTATCGAAATTTCCTTATCCCGTAACGTTTCACGTTGCACCGTGCTGTGTTTCATCCGACAGCATCGTTCCTCTCTCCGGCGACGTCGTCGTTGCTGCCCTTCCGTCTAGGTAATACGCGTTCCAGAAGGATCGCCTTGTTCTGAAAATAAGGTTGCCGCTCCTCCCCGTCCGCCCCCTATCAACCGTGTTCCCTCGGTTTATTCGCGGAAAAGGGACCCGTTGACGTGCACCAACAACTTTCATCCCTCGCCACGAGCCATAAATATATATGTATACGTACGTATGTTACCCGGCGTCATGAGAACGACGCAGTATCTCGTAAATTGGCCGTGTGTCGGAGAGAGGAACAGGAACTATTATAGATCACGGAAGGTAGATGAAGAGAGAGAAAGGGAGCAACACAGAGATAGAAGGTTGAATAGAGCCGTGCTACGTTTCTATATTACATTTGCCTGGTTCCTCACCCTCCAGGTCGCCTTTAGTTCCTACAGCCGCTTCTCCTTTCTTCCTTCCTTCGGTCGGTTCCTCATTTTACAATCGGTACCCACTGCAGGCCGATACTGCATTTTATTCCACGAGGGTGGCCTGTGCTCGAGAAGGGTGAGCAGGCAATTTTATTGGATGTGA
>NW_017100218.1:254403-273301 GCF_001263275.1 Habropoda laboriosa
CTCCATTACACTCGTTCTTTCTTCAACGTTGATTTCAACTCGGGTCCCTCTTTCTCTCGTTTGCTCTCCATTCGGACACAGAAAGGGGCTTCAAATGGCTGCAATATCCGTGTGTATTGACTCCTGGAATTGGGAAGACCTTCTCGTGTCCGGACCTGTCCCGTCCTCGTCTCCTGTCCCCCGTCTATCGGTAACCAAACGCTACCCTCTTTATTTCGCTCCTCCTCGCCGACCTCCTCCTCAACCCCTCGTTCCCACACCCCCACGTTCGTCACAGACGGCTTCTCGCCGATCCTCCCTTTCGCTCCGCTGCTCGTAGATAGCTCGCGCGTCATTAGCCCGCGTTTCACAGGGGATGATCGCCGGCGTGACACGCTCGCGCTCGTGCGCGAGATTTCGCGCGGGCAAGCTGTCAAGGAGAAACGATATTCGGTCGGCTCGTTCACCGTCGGATAGATCCTTAGGCGTTCGTCGATAGAACGTGAAAAAAGAAATTACGATTCTCCCCCTTGTTTGCCTTTCCTTCCAAGGGTTTCTTCGTCGAAATAACGTCGTTCCCTCGTCGAGAACGTCTTCCCGCCGCGCGGAGATAGATGTCGAAATCTTGCCTCGAGTGGTGCGGAACGATCGGCGTGTTTGAGCGGGAATTACATGTTTAGCGGATGGTTGGAGAGAAGGTTGTTACGTTTGATGATTAAAGGAGGTGGAGGATCCTTTGTCGAGGAGCTGCTCTCGGTTTCGATTTCTTTGGTCGGTTTGAGGCGAGTAAGCAGGTATTTCGTTCAGCCATAAATAACACGATCTCGAACGTTTCAACACTGTCACTACGTAAAATTCTTCTTGTAAATTTAGACGATACGCGTGGAAAAACAAAGACGTTAAGTTCCGTGCTAATATTCGCTCTAAACGCGTCTCGATTCTCACCAACGTTATTTCACCATGTTTTCGTCCATTTCACGGCTCCCCACGACAGCTTTACAGTGGAGATCTTAGGGGAAAAAAGTGATATCCAGGCGGGAATTCGGCGTATTTGGCCCGCTGCCAGGTATCTAGCAACGCGATGTTCGCGGCTCGTGATAAATCAGATTGAAAATGCGTGGACGTCGGTACAGAAATAATTGGATGGATCTCCACACCCCGCTGGTCCCTGTCATAAATCACGAATTTTTGGCCCGTTCGACGATTTCCACGCGGGTGAAAAAAAAAAATCGCCCCGGTCGAGGGGGACGTTTTAACGTCGTCGCCGGTGCCCGACGTGTAAAGTGAGCGTATTAAACCGTTAACCGCCGCTGTCTCGCGTGGCTTTTTGACGTTGACACGCGGTTAAGTTTCCGTTCAGTCGTATTTCACGTCTTCGCCGATGGCATTTACAAACCGACAATATTAAACACGAAGAAAGTTGCAACTCCTACTTCCCTCCTCTCTGTCATTTAACATGGACGATTTAATAAAACGGTCACGAAAGAAGGAATGATTCCATCCCCCCTAGGTCTGCGGGGATCAATAACAGACACCAGCCAATTGGAACCTCAAGCTTAACAACAGTTGAATCGGCTAGCAGTGATCCAATAAACGAGGAGAGAAGAAGACCCAGGCTCCGCAAACTGTTCGTCCTCAACGAACGAACGAACGAACGAACGAAGAAGCCTCCCCTCCTCCCTCTGACGAAATAAAAACGATAACCCGGCTCTTCCCACGAATTCGTCCATGGCCTCTCCGTAGCAGAGAAATCAGATCGCGAGGTCTCGTTGTGGCGTGGTAACGAAAACGACGGCCCGAAAAACGTCTGACAAAACGGGGGTCGTCGGTTTGTATGTCTCATACGTCGAACGCATAATGCGTGGTTGGATCGTATCGATGGGCCAGGGCGACATTAAGCCCCGAGAAGAGGAGATCGGTAGAGACTGGGCTGTCACGCAGCGTACGGAAGCGTAGGTCCGTGTCTCTCTTCCCGATCGGTTATCAGCGTGGCGTGATTTACAGGCCTCCCTCTGCTCGCGGGCTGGTCTTTCGTGGAGGACGCGAGAGCAGCGAAAGTCAAAGGAGCACTTAGCCGTCATTGCCGAACGATAAATCAAAGGTGGAGCGACGTACGTTGCCTCCGACGATGGCACACGCTCGCGAGACGGAATGGAATTACCGTTCCTTTGGTATACACGGGGACACACACCGGGTGGAGCACACACTGTGTGTAGAAAAGGAGGTAGAGGAAGAAAGAGAGAGGGAGGACGTCTTCTTGACTGACTGCACGGTGCTGTTGGCAAAAATACGAACAAGAACGGGGCCTCGGCAGTCATCGTTTAAAGTATTGCCAGCGATTTATCATTGGCCGCATTAATGGCCCCGGAATTCCGTGTATTCCATTTGTATCTGTCCCCCACCCGGTCGCGGCCATTCGTGCGGGGATGTGGAGAACTCTCTCTCTAACCTCGTGCCAAAAGAAACGGACCTCTTCGATCACCGTGCTCGTGGCAAAAGCTCCGGACAGAGACGAGACACAGACAGAAGAGAGAGAGAGAGAGAGAGAGAGACTCATCCGGCCACGCCGACGGGGGGGCAGTTATTAATTCGAGGAAGCGACGAGGGCGCTCGATGTCGCCTCTCGTGTCCTCCCTTATTCTTCGCGCTCCGTGAGGGACCTCCTTCGTCGAAATTTGATTTATATTCATCGCGTCGTCTCGAAGGGGAGAAGAATCGTCGACGATGAACTTGATGTTACATCGATTTGCTTTTTCAAACGATAAAGAACATAGGGTGAGAAATTATGAAAAGGAATCATTTGTACGTTGATACCGAAGACAGAACGATATTAGATCGGTGTAAAAAGTGAATTGTGAGAATTTGTTCGAGACAATAACGTTAATTAAACAGAGATCGGAGAGTGTTCGATCGAAATTTCTCAGGACTGTACGTGATACTTTTCCCGGTCTAAATTGCATTTGGCAGGGAACTGGAGCCAGTGTCGGTTCGAAGCCACCGTAAATCGGCCTCACGGTCGGATTTTCCATCGGCCGATTTCGTGGCGAACTCGGACACGACCGGGAATATACACAACGGGATTCCGATTCGGCTCGAGGTGGAATCGAGCAGCTTCCAGACCATCTGTCCATTTCCTCGGAGAGTGCTCCCGTTCGCCTCGGGGAGCCTCGGTCCAAGCAGGCTGCCGCTCCAAATCGAAGCCAGGTCAAAGCCGCGTACTCTCTCTCTCTCTTTCTACATATATACATGTATCCTTCTCTTTTTCCTTTCTCTCTCTTTTCACTGTAACAGAGGATGAGATGGAGGAAGCGAACCAACAGAGGAGAAAGATCGAGAGAAAAATTCGGCGATCACTTCGCCGTCTGACCACTTTGCTCCCCACTTTCCGCTCTATTTTTCTTGCTGTTCCACGAACAGGTATTTCCACCGTGCTTTCGTACTTTCTCTCCTTTCTTCTTTCTCTCGCACGATGCATTCTTGGGAACGTTTCGCCACGGAACGGTGCCTTTTTCGGGAACAATGCCTCCCTACACCCTTGGCAATCTCATTAACGCGTCTCCTTGTTTCGCGTCGTGTCGCTGGCTAGCCCTGATCACGGGTGAAACGGACGGAAACGGTGGGTTGCGCGCGGCGTGAAACGAGAACGGAGTGTAATCGGCGTGTTCGAGGCCAGATTATCGTAAGCTTTCGCCCGATCCCGATCGTCCTTTACTCTGGACTGCTCATTTCACGCGATGAAAGCTCTATTCACCCGAAGGGAATCCGGGTTTGATCGGGCTTCGAAAAGAGAGGGAGGGAGGGAGAGAGAAAGCTAGCTAACCCTGTCGCTGGATGAAATCGAACGAATTTAAGCGGCGGTCAGCGGCGGCGATTCGAATGGGAATCGAAATTGAGTTCTTGGAAAGAAAATTAACGATTTCAGAGTTTCGTCCGTTAAACGCGACGCACGAACGCGTTTTCCACTCTGTTCTCTCTTTCTGCCGCCTCTGTTTGAAAGTACTTGCCTGAACACGCGGTTTGATCGTTAAGTAATTAATCGCAGTTAACAGGAAAAGGTAGATAGACTGTACGCTGAACAATTACACGTTTGTACGGGGAAATCCTTTGATTTAAAAAGTCCAAGTAATCATCGGACAATTAAAATTCCTCCATCTGTCGAAAATTCTCCCCGATGAAAATAAGCTCTCGGATGAAACGTCGAAGAATGCCGTGAGAGGTTAGGTGGCATTTAAACGCAGGTGCTTTTCGCCACACCGATGGAATGAGGAAGTTGTAAACGTTATACGCTCTCTCTCTCTCTCTCCGTGATGGTCGCGCTCGCGTGGACAAATAATAGCAAAATGCCACGGCGAATTTACGCAACGGCGCGTTTCGATCTTTTAACGGTTAATCCGAATGACCAAAGTACGAAACGGCCTTTCCGCCAATCGCGAGTTGCGCTCACCTCGGTCATTCTCGTTCCTGACCCATCCTTCGCCCCGTTCCTGGCGCACGCTTAATCCCACGACGTTCCAGCCACCGCTGCTTTACGGCCAAATAAAGTAGAAAGCCGCAAAAGAATGGCGTTGGTCGGCTCTTTCACGGTATACGCACGTTCCTGATTCAATCCTCTCCGATGCTTGGCGTTTCGTGGCCCTGTCTCTCGTCTCCCCCTCTTCCTCTTTCTGGGCGACATCTCATCTACGTCGAAAGACATCAGGTGGCTGACGAGTACATGAGCTCGCACACGCGATATATACACCGAGGTACCTGTACAGGATGCTTCAAAAACATACACCCAACGTTCGGTTATGTGAAATGTAACATGAATCTCTAATAAAGATTCATAAATATTTAAAAAACTGTTTTACGACGTCGATAAAAGTGTCACCGATGAAAATTGTTAGCGTAGGTAGAAAATACTTGGACATTTCAGTATGACGAATTTTATTACACAGAGTATTTTATAGAATTTTTACGACGTTCGTGGAAATATTAGAAAAATTTTGATTTTCAATTCCACGATTTTTTCAAACTTGTATATATCGAAGAGGCAACTTTTGAAACACCCTGTAGACAGGCTGGAGACACGTCAGTGACAATCGGCTTTGGCTGCGGTTTTTCGAGGCGGCCGGAGGCCGTCAGACACCGGGGCCAGGTTGCATCAACGTGGCAGGCTTAATTTATGTCGCTTGAAAATGCAAATACCGTCGATTTGTCTTCAGAAGTCGCGGCCGCCGTGACGTCGGTGCCGATCATCGTCAAGATCGGAGAGGGCGCGGACGCGAGCACTCGGGAAAATGGCTCGAGGGAAAGCACGCACGTCGACAAAGCCGGGGAATTTCTTTAATTAATCCCAGCCCGCCTGTCGACTTCTTGCCGGGGGAACAGGTCGAGGTCCGAGCCCACGATTACGAGCTGTGCAAGCTTCCCGCTCTCGAACCTTTCATCCTCGCGCGTTCCTTCCGCCACCTAGGTGGTCCTCCGCTGTGAGATCATTTTTTAAAAGCAGTTTTCACTTCGCCCTTTTATTCTTCGTTACGTCCCACTGCTTATCCTCTCCTCTATTCTCACGTACCGCACTCTCTCTCTTTGCACTTCACATTCGAGAACTTTTCCCGAGAATTAGAGATTTATCTTCCTTTTCTCTCTCTCTCTCGTATCGAACGGATGGACAATTTCACGTTAGAACGAGTACGACGAAAGGTTCGTGGGAAACGAATGGATCGTGATAAGGGAAAACGTGTTTCAATTTGCGGACAAAGATGGAAGGCGATCGCGACCGACCGACTGGTCATGTCTTAATCCGCGTTCCCGCGGTGAGAACGCGTGTTCGATAATTAATGGCGTGCTGGCAGCTGCTTGGAGTCGTCGGTCGGTTTCAATTTCAGCGTACACAGTCGGTGTTTGGGGAAGAAAGACGCGAAGCGAACGTGAAACTCGAACAGATTTCGGGGTATTTTGGGAGTAAGGGGAAAAATTAGAGTGTACCGAGATTAAGAAAAATAAGTTCTTTTATTTTCGGTAGATTTCTGGGTTCCTTCTTTTTTTTTTTGTAGCAAGTAAATAAGTATTGCAGGCACTGTGGCAAGAATTGTACCGGGAATATGGATGTCTGAGACGAGCGAGACAGTCGAAAATTTCGCGTCGAGTGTTTCTTCGACGCGCGGTTAGTCGCCGGAAAGCGGACGGGGAGGAACCGCGCGACGTGGCCAATTATGTAAATTCGCGATTACATAATTAAACAGTTACCGTCGCGACGGAGGGCGCACAATTCTATTTCTACCAATATCTTCCCTCGAGCGAACCGTCTCTCCCTTGTTCCTCCGCGGCTGATATTCCTTCGGTATTCACCCTAACGCGGTTCCACGTTACATAAATTTGGCGAATAAAAAATAACGAGAACTTGGTACGCATCGGTGTACGAAATTACGGAGAACAGGCTAAATCCTTGGTATATTTAAAGCGTTGAAATTTAGAGCGAATAACAAAATACTTGGCCGCATCAGCTGATTATCGATAGAAATTTGAGCAGAGGGTGTAAATTAGCGTGGTCCAGACAATCTGCACGTACGTTATTTCTTTTTTCTCTCTCTCGTCGAGACACGAGGACGCCGCAAAGTAAACGAAATTGCGGACAATTTATAATTGCTGGTGCACGTGGTAAAAAGAGAGAGGAGGAGAGAGAAACAGCGTGGACGCCAGAGGAAAAGCGTCGAGGGGAAAAAGAAAACGAACCGTGGCCGCCAGTTGTTTCCCAACGAGAACGAAATTACAAGTGTTACCCCCCTCGCGGTGTGAACTCAACGGCCATCGAAATTATTCCTCGCTCACGCCCCTCGTCTTGCCCTTTTCATTAATTCTCATTGTTCCCTAATCCCCTCTATCGCCGCGTGCGCCATCCGTGCGATGCCACTAATTATTAAAAAGGGAAAGGAACAGAAAAGGGAGAAAAGAAGTTGGGTTGTTCGATGTGAAGTTCGTTACAATCTCCCGTGAATTTAGGACGGCTATTAAACTTTAAACGAGCCTGCCTTCTGTTAATTCTACGTCACCTTGCCTTACTCTTTCTTTTTTTCTTTCCGACTAAACAAAAGTTCTCCCTCCCTCTCTCTCTCTCTCTCTCTCTCTAGACAGTATTCGCAGGGAGAGAGAGAAAAAAAGAAATATGTTGAAAGTGTTTGATCCATGTTGCCTACTCGAGCGAGCGAAGAAGCTTGCCCACCGGCAATGTCGGTAAATCTGTACGCGTGTAGCTAGAATTCTACCCTTGTAAAAGTACCTTTGTTTTTCCACCGACTCAGCTTCCTCTCTGGAATTAAAGATTAGAACTCTCCGCTGCAACACTCGGCGAGATCTTGTTACTTCGCGTCAAGAACCAGTCCTCTCTTCTTTCCCTGTGTCTAACCTGACCTGAGAGTGACTCACAATTAGGGCTGAAGAATCCAATAACCGAATCACCCACGTGACTGCTCACCTCCCTCCGACCATCGCCATTACCACAACATTGTTACCCTACGAATCATAGATTAACGAGTTTCTCGACGCAATATCCAAAGGCGAGAACCACCACACAGACACACAGCAATCTCACCCCCTTGCGAAACGTTTCAGTCGAGGGAAGTTTAAAGAGACCTGTGTTCCCTTCGGATATATTCGACCAATATAACGGGGCCACCGTATTCCAACGTGGGCAAAGAAATCAGGCTGGAATCTTTATCGATGGCCCAGGAATCGTGGTGTTCTTCTGCTCGTGTGTACACCGAGTCCGGTTCTGTCGTTCGTTTGAAAAGCAATACAAACGCCCGAGGCTCGGCGACGCCGTGTCCCACCTTCTTCTTCTCTTGGCTCGTAGAAAGAGCGGTGGCACGCGAAAAGGGAAATCGAAAGAAACAGATAGAAGGCGAATAGAAGTGGATCGTGCCGCGACTGCCTCATAAAGTGCCGCAATTTCCGGCGGCTATTGCGATCCAGAGGACAGAGGGATGCTCCTTGAGAGTGAACTTAGCTGGCGCGTATTTTAAAATGACGCCACCCAGCCACGGTTGTTTGATGTCTTTCACAACCCTCTTAAAATCCTTTCCTCGACCAACGTCATTTCGTAACAACAGTCGAGATGTCTAGGACAATACAGCCAGGCTTTTCCCGTCGTATTTCTCCAGGTGTTTCTTCCTGTAGCCACGAACTTCATTGTAGAACTTGCTCGTCGTCCCTAAAAGATGGAAGCTCTGCGGTGTAGACCAGACACGACGGCGTGATGAATGAACAGGCTTCCCTTTGGTCACGTACCCTCGAGAGGCTACTCATCTTTGGTCGGAGCTTTTTTCGCCTCGCGAGTCACACCGTGCCCGGAATGGAATACAAAGCGAAGCTTTCAAGCCTCGGTGCTCGTTATTAGGAGAAGTTGTCTCGAATTTCGATCCCAACTAGTCAGCGTTCTCCTCTTTCTCTCTCTCTCTCTCTCTCTCTCTCTCTCTCTCTCTCTTCCGGAGAACTGTCCGTGACGCCATTAACCTGATTACATTTACATTTTTCGACGCTCGTTGCAATTGAAAGTTGCAACCGGAGAACACTTTTCCTCTTGGCCGAAGACGGCTTGGATTCTCGAACGTTACTACCTCCAGGTTTTCGAATCACCTCGAGCGGCATTATTCCGCCTCTGTTCCACGATCAAGCATCGGCGTTAGTAGTCAGCGTTTTCGACGCTCCAATTAATCGACGCGGCACAAGGCAGACCAGTTTCTCGATATCTCTCGTCGAAATCTTCGCTCGATTCGTCGAGCACCACCTCCAGCGACAGCACCGGGCAAGCGGTTACCCATCCGTTTCGCCATTTTCCTGCCGCCAATATTCCAACGCGAGACCCCTTTCGTGGCGCGACGCCGCCGTTCTCGGACTCTCGAAACGAGCCTGGGACTTAATGTCGTAATTAAAATGCACATGGTAAGCTGCCGCCACGCCGTTGTCCCGCGGCAACGACTAAACGAGACGAGCGTTTCGCACACGAGCATGTGCAGAGAGAGCGAGAGAGTAAAAGAGAGAATAAGGGAGCGATGGATTGGAGGGAGAGCCGGAGGCAGCTAGCAGACCCTCCGCGACCATCTAATGCTCCCTGCGTCCTGGCCACCCCTCGAGAAATATTATAATGCCCGGGATATTTGTCGTCCCCGCGAACCGAGAATGAAGAAGGGGATCAAACGTTTGCACGGCGTTCCTGCTGCGCGAATGAAAGCTTTCAAAGGAGACGCTCGATGTCGCGGATTGAAACGCACCGGGGAGACCGTGGTCTTTTTTTCGGGCTGGAAATTGTACTCGTTACGCGAACCTGAATAGCTTCTGTGACGATTAAAACAGCGGTAATGACGGGGAGGGAAATTTGTGTACATAATGTTGACTCGAACGAGGAGAAGAGTTCGAGGGAACGGTACTACACTTTGCTCGTTTAACGGTAGAACGAGCGGTTGGGTCGGAAATGACCCATTAGCGACTTTCCAGAACTGAATTTTTAGAAAAATTAGATTCGGAAAAAATGTCGGAAAGTTACAAACGATAATACTTACTGATGGGTCATTTTTGACCCGGCCAGTGCTTGTAGCATTAAAAAACATAGAAAAATAGAAATTCTATCGTTTCCAATTTCCAAGAAATAGCGGTCACTTCTCGCAAACGAATATTCCACAGGGAGAAAAATCTACATCGAATTCTCTCTCTCTCTCTCTGACTCTGCGAAATATTGAAAATTGTCCGTCCGTGCATGACGAGGATTAAAAAAAAACCTGGTCGAGGTTGCGCTCGCTAGAAACTATTAGCGTGGCCAATTGCGATTGCATTTTTAATTTGGCGAAGAAGTGGTTGGTCGGTCGGCCCCGATTCCTCGAAGTGTTTCCGCCGTTAGCGCGCGCGCACAGGTGCAAACTTGTTGAAAAGACGCCGCCTTCGGTCGGTATTGTGCACACGGGCCGAAAGTAAAACACGCCCGCTGAATTTCCGTGATGTGGGCAACTTCTCGCCCGGGGTTCGCTCGCGTGACACACTTTTCCACGCTCCTTTGACACGGCTTGCGCTTCTGTAGATCGCCACGCAGATACCGACACTCTCTCCTCGCCCTTTCTTCTCCTCTCTTTCTCTGTCCACCTCTCACGGAACTCATTACGCGCACGTAACGCTCGTTCTCCGTCGCGAGGAGAAACTTGACGGAACCGAGGCGCATAGAGAACGCTCGACCACAAAGGGTGAACAAAAGGCAATCGCGTTTCGATCACGACTCTTGTCCTTGCTTAACAATCTGGACATCGACGGTATAAACGCGTTTTACATCGCGCGCTCTGGCTTCCGCCGAGTGTTTCTGCATTGACGAACCATGGACGAAATCGAATTCTCGACCGAGCCTTTGACTTTGTTTCACTCGTCGAAGAGAATCCGATTTTACAGCGCGTTTTTCATTTTTCAACCTCTGTCTCTCTCCTCTGTGCTCACCGTTCGCAGAGAGTTTACCGACCCCACCTGAACTATGGTTGTTCGAAACAAAAGGGTGTAGTTAGAGGTATCGAGGAACGTGAATAACTTTAATTTATAATTCGAAAAAATTCACTGAAAAAAATTCTTGCTACGATTTAATTATCATTCTGACAAGTCGAACGAAAGTGGTAGCATGGTTGCCCGAGCCTCGAGAGCAGAGCTCCACCCTTCCTCCGTCATATTTCCCTTGCGCTGGAACGCGCGCGCACCGGCTGGCTAGCTGGTGAAAATTGATACTCAATTTAAACTCCTTATATAACAGGATGCACGTACTCGTAGCCCCGACTACCAGGTAGGTACGAGTCACGTACGGATATGAAGGTGAAAGGAGACCATGATAGACGAACAGGAAGAGGAGAACAAAGATCGACGGAGAAAGGAGAGGGAGAGAAAGAGAGACTGGACAAACTGGACGTAGAGAAGGGACACGCTATATCTGTGTGTATGTTGACTCGGGTAGAGGATGAAAACGCAATCGATCTCTCATCTATTGTATTACCCGATCACGTTTTACGCGCGCTCATCTCCATCGATCTTTTATCCCTCTTTCCCCTCTCTCTCTCTCTCTCTCTCTATATAGATATACACACACCACCACGCGGGTAACCATATAGGTAGAGGTAGCCTTGGGAGGGGTCGAAGGGTGACAAGAAGGGACGCGGTTCGTGAGACAGCGTGGTGGTTCGAATGGTCTTTCGCTACGTGACTGGAAATCTTGTTCAATTTACGATTACATATTACGTGACAACAACGGCTGCAAATCCGACCTGGCTAACTTAGAGTAAGAGAAGGAGGAGGGAGGGAGAGAGAGAGAGGTGAAACGCAAGGATGATTATAACGTCGTCGTTCATGAACGTTGCACGTTCGACCATGCGCTGGAATTACAGGGATAGAGGAGAAGAGTCACGACTATCGAGAAGAACCTCTTTCTCCTCGTTCCCCGACTTTCAAACTGTGCCGCGAGCGATCTTAGCGAAGCTGAGGATTCCTGTTCAGCCTTTTTGCTCCCGTTTGTCTCCACGGAAGCGACGAGTAAGCGTGTTTTCCGGCGATCCACCCTCAAGCGTTCGTCACCCATACCTCCCTCTTCTCCTCCTCGCGACTTTCCAATCTTCCTCGTCGAAACTGAGCGCGCGCGAACCGACCAGCTGAACAGATTCTCCGCTACGAAGCTTGGTTGCTTAGAACGGACTTCCCGTACGTGACTGGAAATCCTGGCCAGTTTACAATTACCCATTACGCGACCAGGACCACGAAGTACGAGCGTGAAATGCACGTCCACGCGGCTCGGCTGGTGGATTCAACGAAGACTAGGAAGAGGAGGAGGAGGACAACGTCGTTGACGACAGGAAGTCCGTTGTGCCGCCCGCCAGCCGTGGACACGAAGACGACGAAGACTGTTGGGGAACTGTGGACGACGATTTCGATGCCGGAAGTTCCTTCGTAGCCTTCCGACTAGCGACCACGCGCGCCATTCTCCGCGTTCACTTTGAATGCGTTGAATTTCGACTGAATTGTGGGAACGCCGTGAGCCGCATTAAGCGGCTACCAGTGTATTTATCGTGGCCACGACGACAATTTCACGGAATTTGATAGTTGGACGGTTTTTACTCTCTCTCTCTCTAGTTGTACCACCTTTCTGCTGCTCTGCCGGTGTGTCCCCTTTAGTCCTTTTAGCGTGCATCTTGCAAAGACAAAGGAGAACTCCGTGCCGGAGATGGGGAGAATCGCGACTCGTTGCCCGTGAAATTGAATAAACTACTTGGAAGCGATGGTTTTCCCCGGATTCTCGTTCTTCTTCTTCTTCGTTCTTTTTCTTTACCCTCTCCTCTCGATGCTTTCTTTCGGTCCCGATTTCTTGCACGGTCGTTGAACGCGGATATTTGTGGTCGTTCGAGTAATTGGAAATAGATTGGCTAATGGCGAATGGATATATTTGCTACGTTTCCTGCCGGCACGATTGGTATTCGTGTTATAGCTTTCTTTATCGGTGGAACAAGACGAATATGTCTTTTCGAGAAAGTTGATTTTATGGATACTCGATGTTCATGTCTGATTCGTTTCATTTACCTTTGATGTTGTCATACTTGGAAGAAGAATGTAATTTTTTAGCCTTGGATCTAACAGAGCTGAACTTTTCTACCTTATTTCGCACTGAAAGCTGTCCCGTTGTTCTCCGCGCTTCTCAATTAAGCCACCCTTTCGGCGCCACGTGACTGATCGATCACACTGTGCATCGTGAATTGTTTCCCCGATTTCGCGGCTCCGACAAATCCGCTGCGATTGCGCCTGGTATCGTCCTCGGCTGCGTTCCGCGCAAAGTGCAACAAAATCCGATAGGGAAAAAAGCGAGGAGGAGGAAAGAGGTCGCACACTTTGACGATGACGTCGAGTTACAGCAAGCGTTCGAATATTTCACAATTCCGCGCTCGGTTTCGGCGTGCTGGCCTATAAATTCGCGTTGGTTCTGCCCATTCTTTTTCTCCTCTTCGCTCTCCTCTATCTCTACCCTCTGCATATATCTCCTCCTCTTTCTCTCTCTCTCGTTGGTCGCGTTTCACGAAATTTCACAATCTGCCGGCGGCTGATACCGCGCGGCGCAATAACTACTGAGCGAATCAGTCAAAAGGGTGGACACAGACGTGAATCTCGTCTTTTCTGCAATGTGCAAATTGAAGGTCGATTTTTCTACCGCATTTCCTCTTTCACTTTCGCGTTTTCCGGTATCGTTGAAATTTCATCTTTTTTAATGCGATATCTGCCTCTCCTCCCTCCCAAACACAGGAAGACACACAGGTGCAAAGAGAGCGAGCGAACCATCTCATCGCGTGTCTAATACAGGCGTTTATTAAGCTTCTGCCCCGGAACACGGACATCTTCACGCGAATTTTGTTGATCTTTCGCAGAATGCACGCAATCCGCTACACATGCACGCCTTTGAATCTCGAGGAAATTCAATTTCACCACGGTGCACCGTGAAATCAATCTCGTAGAAAAACCGTGATAAATCGTGGAGAAGTTTCAAAAGGATAATTCGAAAATTGTGTAACATTCGTGTTACACCCGAAATTCTATATATAGACATACGCGTATCGTTAATCCATATTCACTTATCAGACAGACTAAGGGACAGGGATTCCCAAGAGCATTCCTCATTCGTCAATATCAACAGCACTCTTTTGCCACCAATCAGTCATCCCATTTGCCCTTTCTTCCTCGCCCTCCTCTCTCCATACGTTCGCTATACCATAATTAACCGAGGCTCAGATCTCTCCATTCATCATCCGGGATATCTTCATCGTCTTTCCCCCCCGGAAATCTTACCCCTGGTAAAATGTAACGCGTCAACTCGAGCCTCGCCCATAATACACACACACACAGACATACACAAAGGGGAGAAAAATATTTAGCTGCTCGATCGAACAATCTGTGCCTTTCACAGGGGCTGTCGCAAATTACCCCAGGTGTCCGACCTTCGACCCGTAATCGCGCTCTCCTATTAGACCCGTACCAGTTTGTCGTCACGTGGAAACACCGCCGGAAGGGGCAGAAACGCTTAGCAGGATCGCGCAGCGGGAAGTTAAGCCCCTAAGAAGAGCGCGAACTGACTCGAAAAGGCTAGAAGCCTAGCTTGGTTATACATAGAGTAAGCTGACAAAGAAGGATGGAAAATAAGAGAAAGAGAGAGAGAGGAACGTTCGATTGGATCGAAGGAATCTACCTGCCTGAGTTGGCCCGGTGCAACCTTCGGAAAAATGCATTTTTCCAACGGTTAGGAAATTTATGGACGTCGGACAATGTGACGAGCGACCCGCTCGTTCCACGACAAAGCTGCACACGCGTTCTTCTTCGCTTTTCAATCTGCTACCACCGTCCCTTCACCCTACCCACACCCCTGCACAGGTTTCTTTCATCCTACCATTCGTCTTTTCAATAATTTTTAACCTCCGTGTTTGCGTAAGCGTGTCGCACAATGCTCTTCTAGCCGGACGTCTCAATTTACGATCTTCTCTTCCATTTTCCATTCGATCCCCCCCGTGGCAACGAATGCTCTCGATTATTAGCTGTGGCGCCTAAGTCGCACATTTTATTCTCAACGAAGAAACATTAAGAGAAGTTGTAAATTCGTAAGATCGCTGTTTCCAAGTTCATCTTTTCTATTTTTTTGCAAACGACTTAAGAAATTGCTAATTTATAATACGGCTGGAAAGTATAAAGTGGTTAATATATGATCTCAAATCCGGTGGGAATTAAGAAGTGCCATCATCCTCTAATTCCCCTCATTTCGCTGGAGAACACGCCCCGAGCTGCGGCCACGGTCGCTCGCGTCGTAAAGGATCATCGACGGCCGATTAAGCGGCGTGTAATCGCGATACTGTTGCCGTTATTGCACGAGAATTCGGAATTGCCGTGGACGAATTCTTAAGGACTCTGTCGGATCGGCCGTTAGCAGGATGTTGAAGCGTGTGCGTGAAGTTGGAAACCAGTTCGATTTGGTAGCGGCGAACGAACGGATTACCGATGTCCGGTTCCTTTAAGCCAGCATAGCGATTTAAAAGCCTCCCCGATACGCGTTTCTCTCCCGAAAATAAAACCGAACTTCTCTCCTCGATACCGGGCTCTCGTTCGGCTTCCTTTTCTCTGGCGGATCGAGAGAAGGCAAAAGCGTCCGGCGGCGCGTTCCGCCGGATTTTATTCCGGATCTCGAACGATCGTAAAATCGGCCGGTGTAATACCGAAGTAAATTTTATTGCAGTTTAAAGGATCGGGTTCCATCGAACCGTGCATTTCCTTATCTTCCTTTTACTCCCCTTTTCCTACCTGTCTCTCTCTCTCTCTCTCTCTCTCTCTCTGCCCCCCCTTTTTATTCGTATTAAACGAGTCGACGGAAATTAACGCGTTACCTATGACGCTCTATTTTTCAAAATTTATCACCGGAACGTTTAATCCCTTGCTTTACGATATTTTAATTGTTACGCATGACGGCAGCAACGTTAAATAATTAAAAAATCCAAGTATCCTGTGCAATTTGCATTTTACAAACTTGGAGGTAAAATGTGAATCGACGAGCAACCACAACTCTTCGTTCGTTTGTTTTCTGTGATTTTTCTTTGTATTTATAAGAAACACTCGTATGCATAGGAAGTTTGAGATTTGAAAATAGAGTAGCCCTAAAAGAAAATGGCTAAACTGTTAACAAGTCGCTCGAGAACACGAGTTCCACTTACCAGAACTATCATTCCGGTAGTCGGCATTTCTGTTGGAATCGTTGGTAATTCCACGGTGCCCCACGTCGAATAGGTTCTTGTCGAGGAGACTAATCGCCCGCCCGAGCCGAGAGCAGGATTTTAATTACACGGAGCCACGTGGGAGCGTAATTAGAAAGCCACGCGGATCGCTAATTGAGATTTCGCGCTGGCTCCTGTTTGTACTCGGTCTATCGGCCACCAATCAGCCTCTCCTCTCCTCTCCGCGGTGTTAATTTTTTCTCTCCGACGGTTCAATGAATCTTGTTTCCCTCGCGAACGCCACTTCCTCTACGAGCATTTTTCCCGTTTAATCGACGATCGTCCCGAGAGTCTAATCTCTTTTTAATTGGTCCGCAAACCGCGGCCTACACGTTTCTATCGCTGATAAGTTGCGCTCGATAGGAACTTCGTGGCTGGCTCTAATTTATCCACGACGATTACTGTCACTACCGGGATTACTGGAATTTCTCGCGATAAACGATCTCTTCCGTTTCAAGTTACCTCTCTGTTTCCTCTTTTCGCGTACAGATATACACGGTCGAAGTATGTCGGTCACACCGTTTAATCACTGCAAATGAAAATATTCCCCCGTAGCAAAATTGGATTACCAAGTTACCGGACGGCGATTTTAAACAACCGGCCACTCCTTGCAACTATTTCTACAACGATCCGATTAAATTTATTCGTTCTACAGCTTATGATTGCGACTTCGATTCGCGTCCTATGTGTCTCCAATCTCGTGATTAAAATCACTACTTAGAGAGCTCCGGTGGAACAACAGAGTGCTATAACGGATAGGAAAATGCAGAAGAACCCCCTTCAAGTTGGAAACTTACCCTCGTAAATCCACCGGTTCTTGCCAAACTACGCCCCTACAGACTTCCACCCTAATCGTGTTCGCCCTCTGTTCGAGTGTCCAAGTCCACGAAAGGTCCATCCGATTTTGGTTGCCAAGTAACAATTAGAGTTCCGCAGTCGGCGGCCGTAGTTATTGCACTCAACTAGACGGCGGGACAACGAGGGCCGCGAAACGATATCTCCTAACCCTTTCTCCGTGGAAACACACGGAACACCGAGTACGAAGGCTGCAGCAGAGCGAGAGAACGAGAGAGAGAGAGAGATGGAAGAAACGGTCGTAAAGTTCCTTGCCGAAGAGAGCACCCTCGAGTAAATGGAACAAACACGCCGCGTACTCGTCCGCGGTTGGTTAGGGATTATGATTCGGATCCAGCTGAGTAAATAGCGGTCATTATATTATCCGAGAGCGAGAGCTCGCGTTCCAAGCCAACGTGTGTATGCATGCGAGCCTGTGGTGCACAGGTATCATGGCGGAATTAACACCGGCCGCTTATATGCGCGACACTAAACGCGGTTGACGTATTGCGACCGTAACGTCGTTCGACTTTTTACCGGCGGGATTATTTCGGTAAGGAGAAGGCCAATTTGCATCTCGTCCTGTGTACGTCTGTCACGAGAGACGAGGTAACTTTTTCTTACCTCGCTCGAAGATTGTTTCACCGTCTCTGGTATTGACTGTAGATACGAAATTCTCCGGTGTGCTCTTATGACGTATGGAGAAGTGTATGGTATATTGTACCTTTAAAATATAATTACTAGGGTTATTCGATGTATACTGAATGTAAGTAAATCGTGAGTCGAATTTTGTACAATTCATTCCGAATTAAAAATTCGGATAATAATCTGGTTATTAGAATATTTTGTGCAAAGGGTTGAAGCGTTAGGAGGGCATTTCTTATTCGTGAAATAACTAATTCAATTAAAAATAATCGTATTTCTAATAAGACACACGTTTGATAAATATCGAATTTTAAAGGGTTAACAAGATTTCGTTAAAACTAGCGCAGAGAAGGATGTAGCGTGTAACTAGTGCGCGCCAATAGAGAGTAAGTCACACCTAGACCCGCGCCAATAGCAAATAATATTAACACGCACCAACAGGGTGCGAGCGTAATTAGTAAATTAGGTACCTGAAGCGTGTACCGATAGGGCACTCTCCACGGTCCGCGCACAGGAAAAGGGCATATATAAGGACGCCCGAAAAATGGCAAAACAGGTAGTCCGGGACAGCGAACTGAGGAAACCCTGTACTCGATTTAACTAAACATTTAAACCAGCGAACTCTGTAACGACGAATAAATCTTGTTCAACACAACATTGCACGCTTACGATTGGTGTGTGGTTTGAGGACTAACGAACCCACAAGGAATTGAAAATTTGTCAAATGTTTAAACAACCATCGACTCGAACATCGCGACAAGAAAAAGTGTCGTGTACCGTTAAATCCCGATAAAGAAGGAACAAGATTGGAGCAACTTGCGAGTTACCACGGACGGGAATACAAGTGCAGAAGTATCTACCCTGGAAAAAGTCAGATAGTTCCCGACAACAGGAACTCGAGAGACGTCTTGGAGACGTCGACGTCACTCTGTTACATGCGAAACGCGTTCACGTTTTTCCCGCGGCGTTTCGTTTTCTTTCCCTCCCCCCACCTGCATCTTTACAGTTGTTAAGCCGGTGGCAGCCGAGCCCAGGATTATTGTAGACCTGATCTCGGAAGTAGTTAAAACTTGGGACTCGATGCCGTCACCGTTGTAACGTCTGCCACCGGCGTTACCTTAATATTCTATATCCAACAATGTCCGCGAGGTAATTGACTTGCGAGAGAAGGAGGAACGAACCGAGAACGAGACGACGATAGATATCCAGGTTGAAATCAGAGGAGGCTGTGCACAGTCGAAAAATACTCTCATCCTCGAGTAAACTCGCGAAGAAATTCATCTCTTTCTGTACGTGGTATAATTGACAACGGAAAGAAAGTAACCCTTGAGACAATCGGAAAATGGTATTTTGCGGAAAAGAAAAAAAAGAAGAGAGAGAGAGAGAGAGATTGTATCGCGGCAAAATATCCATAGATAGGAAAATCAGGAGAATCGTAACAGGATTAAAAAAGAAGAGCGGCTCGAAAAGGCTGATTGAATTGCAGCCAACAGAGGAAGGCCTTGATAACGCTTAATGAATAAGTTATTCATATTTCTGCCACGGAGAAGGGTGGGGGGAAGGCGGAGGCCGCATAAAATTATAATAAATTTTCCACTTTATGTAAAATTTAATCTTGTCTGATCGCCGGTTGTATTATCGTTTTATGAATAGAG
>NW_017100218.1:273533-300553 GCF_001263275.1 Habropoda laboriosa
GATATTTCGTTTCCTATCGTATCGTTTCGTTTCGTATTCCAGGCTATATCGCTTCGGATTTAGCAGAAAATTTCGCTTCGTGAAAGTTTTCGAATTCGATACGATAAGGTAACGATAACATACATCGATTGAAAAGGAGAGGAAAAAGAGAGGAATATTCGAAGCTTCTCGTTCGTTTCCACGATGATTTTCGCGATGGGATTGTTCGCGACAATCGAAAGAGCGACGTTAATGACCGCCGTTTCGTTAGACGGTCAGGTCGGTCGACGGAAAAGCGCGGTTAGAAATCGACGCGGCGATTAATCCCAGCTTGTTCTCGCGATCCACAAGCCCGTTTCCGTCAACGTCACTTCTGTCGTTTCTTGCGGCCGCGATTCGACGACGAACAAATTATCGTCCCCGACGTCTGGGACAGTTCGTAATGGGTTAGAACTGCTGACTGGACTCTTGAAATCGCGTTCGCTCATCGACAAGTCGATGACAAATGAAATTAATCAGCGACCCCACGGTTATTGCGGTTCTCTCGACTCGTAGCTTCGGCAAGGGTGCTTTTTCCTACCTCGTACGAACGATTCATTCCCTCCCGTTACCTTTTTATCGCGGAATCTCCAGGATTCTACGTGATTGCTGCAACATCTACGGATTATTCCAGTTTCTAAATTGTGTAAACGGATCTTCTTTTTATCTGGTTCAACTGTGAGCTTAACATAAATTTCAAATCCACCCGGAAGAATGACATAATCGACGACAATCGTCGCATTCCTACGGAATTCCAGGTTCGTTACGTAGAGAGAACGCGGCATTGCAGCACGTCGTGTCGTTTCTTGACCTTCCCTACGGCTCCGCCGGTGGAAATGAACTTTTTATCGCGACGAGATCTCCACGAAGGCGGGAGGAGAGACCAAAGCGTCAGCTCACGCGTCCCGATCGTACCCGCCCTTGTCCACGCGGTTAACAAAGCGAACGCGCGTATCCATATGCAACGATGTGCAACAGCGTCGGACGGCCGCGAAACGGGCCTCTGAAAGGGATTAAAGGACACCATCGAACGCTGCATTTATAGCAGGAGGTGGAGAGAGAGTATACGCCTTGGAGCGGTTTGACAGCGGGCTGGCCTGTGGATAACGCGACGTGCAAACGTTCGTGCTGTGAAATTGGAAAAAAATCGAGGAACCTCGAAGGCGTGTTCGTCGCGAATCACACCTCACATTTTGGCAGCTGGTAAAAAAATGAGAGAAAAAAAGTAACGCACGACGAACTTTGTCGTATTGTTGCATTCCAAAAAAAAGACAAGATTCACTCGCGGTGAAGTCGCGTTGCTCACTTCGTACCACGAAATCTTCGAACTGAGAAGTTGGTGAATCGAGAGATGCAGCGAACGATCTCGCGACCACCCAGCCAGCACATTGTGCAAGACTCCGAAACGAAAACGACCCACGAGAGAATCATGGACAGCGTTTATTGTGAAGGATTAAAGGGAACCAGGAATTAATACCGAAACTACACCACGATGGAAACGTTGATTTGGCTGGAGGCGAACGGGAGGCTAGAGGAGGCAAACACGAGGCAGATAACAGCCGCAGGGTGCGCAAGACATATTAGCAGATCCTCCGTGGGCCGGCGGATCTCTGTGTACAATGGTCCGTGACCGCGTGGTCGCCGGTTCGTGGCTGAGAACACAGAACCCTCTGTCCTCGTCCACCATCACGCTCCTTTTTCCCTTATGCCTCTTTCTGCGAGGCGAACGCGCGCGCGGCCCTTTGCCTCCGTCGTCGTTGAGAAACAAGAGTAACCTGTCCTCTCCCTTTCTCTCTGGTTCGAGTGCCGCGATAGAAGAAAGGGGTGAAAGATAAAAGAGGATCCTTTCGTCGTGGCGCGCGCGTTCCGCAAAACGCGACCTAACCCCTTCCCCTACTTCTCTTGTTCCTCCTGTTAGACAGCGCGTGTGTCTCTCTCTCTCTCTTGCTTCTTTTCCGAAGGGGTTGTGTGTCGAGGCTTTGACGATCGGCCAGCGACGCGCGCCCCCTTTGACAATGCAGACCGGCCCCCGGTCGTGTTGCGTTTAGCCGCCTTTTGTCGGTTTTTAGACGCGATGCTTACATAATTTTCTGCCACACGGCACGGCCTGAAGAGGGATCTCGCTCGTGTGTGTGTGTGTGTGTGTGTGTGTGAGAGAGAGAGTTCGACGTTGCTGCTGATCAGGGGATAAATGAAGCGTCACGGCCGCGCCAACGTTGGAGAGGGTTATAAAAGAGTTATAAATGGATAGGGCAGGTCGACGAACCTCCCCCGTTCACCGCCGTGTATTTATATTTTCCATCGCACTTCGGGAATCGCGTTTTATGGACTACCGATCAGCCTGTTGAATTAACCACTGTACCGTGACGATACCACGCAGCTCGCGTGTTTGGGGAAGGATACATAGATGGTTTGCTGCTGCATCGTTCAGATTTCCATATGAAACTTTATTTGCGGAAAATTTTGATACCTTTTTACTACCGGTAATATATATACATATATCTACACACAGGTAACTACGTATAGGAAATACGTACAGAAAAAAGTGTAGTTGGTGAAAATGAAGAAGGGATACGCGCAGCGACCGAAGATGCGCAACGAAACGGTTCCCCAGAGTAAGCATGGCGTCGATCAAGCCGCAAACGAAGCGTTGTAAACGACAGAGGAGAGATCGTAAAAGGTTCCAGGACTGAAGTAAGGTCGACGAACCCCCCTCCGTTGGATTCTTCTCGCGCTTTGCATGGACTCTCCGTTAATCTCGCCGCAGCAAATTCAGCGTGCGTGATGGAATTACAGGCTTGACTGACAACTCGGAACCAGCTGCGGCGATCGTTCGCCACACACGCTGAAACCGTTTCGTTTCTTCTTCTGTTGCTCTGACCAAAAAAAAAAAAAAAAAAAAAAAAAAAAAGAACCTACCGATACTTCGTATATATTCGACGTAACAGAACGCGTGAATTTCACGATACACGAGTAGAGTGCGCGTTCAATTAGGACAACTGACAATGGTCTCCCGCGAAAGCAGCTCCAGGTTGCGCGGAAAAGGGAGCAGGTAGGGGGTGGATACGGGGCAGAATTTCCACGGAAAACGGAAGGAAATCCAATGGTCGACGTTGGCGGCGGTAGCGGCGCGAAATGTATGGGCGTAGCCCTCCGTAATATCGTGCGCGAACCGCACCGAGCGGACTCTCTCTCCCTGGCTATTTGTCATCGGCGTGTATATCATGGACGGCCCTTTCTATCTGCGCCGGCTAACTCCCCCAAACCTACCATCTCCACCCCCGTTCGACCTCTGCGAAGATTTGCATTACAAATATGCGCCGACCGGAATGCATGTACGTCAATATGACGGCTCTCTCTCCCTCCCTCCCTCTGCGTTCGTTCAGTTAGGTTTCTCCTCTTGCTCTAACGTTATCTCTCTGTCTCTCGATCGTTCTTCGTTACCGAGAACAGTACCGATATACCGGAAACCGGCCAGACAATCGTCTGCGACCACCGACATCGAGGGGTGACTTCGCGAGGGTGCACCGGGGTGGTTGTTAATTCTTTCCCTTTTGTTTCGTTTCTTTTTTTTTCTTCCGGTTCTTTTTTTTTCCTTTTTATTTTTCGCGAAGGGATTCGTTCTCGTCGAAGGGCTCCCTTTTGTCCGTGGTATATGGGGCTCGTCGATGTAACTGGGTCGAACGACCCGGCAAAGTTCTACGAGTTCCTCCTACGCGGATACGCCGCGTGTTATTCGCTTGTTTATTCGTTGGCTGCCGGAAGGTTTTGTACGCGGTAATTGTAACATGTTTAATTCATAGGGAGAATTCGTTCGGGGTTATTACTCGTCGTCGATGCTCCGGCTGCCTTGCATTCGAGATCGTCGTGAGAGAGGGAATTGGATGTAACAATTGAATATAACCGATGTAATTACTTGGAATAAAGCTGGTAAGAGGGTAATTATTATCGGGTATCTTACGTAGAAATGTTTCAACCACGGGAAAATAATTAAAGAATTATCGATAATATATATTGGTTGAAACGAAACCTCCTTTTCCCATCCCTTCCCCGTTAACCGTGGTTTCATTTCATGTCCCCAGAAATTCCAATTGCAAAATTAATTTTCTGTGTCACTGGAATAATCAAATCAATTGTACATTTATTATCACGCTCGACAAAGAGACATTCCCCTGTCTAATGGTAACGAAATTTCGCCATGTATAATTGATACGAATAATCCGTTGGAAAATATCCTCGCCACTCCTCCTCTCTCTTCTCTTAATCGTGTCGCGATCTCGCGAATCGTCGCACCGTTTTTCACCCGAAGACGACGTGTCCAACGTTATCGATGTCGGCCACGTCACGCCTGGCTCTCTTAATCCTTAACATATTCCCCGTCTTTCCAGTAGCCGTTTTTACTTGTTAATCGGCCAGAATCCGTTATCGGTCACGGGGGCGGAGGAGAGCGGGATCTAGGATGGCAATAAATCCCTCTATCTGCCCGTTCATCTTGCTTTTCTTTTCGTCGCGCCGGATCCGGACCGTGCCGTCGTCCTAGCCTCTTCCTCCTACGTCCGCTGGATCCTTATCGAATTTGGAAGCGTGCCACACGATCGCTGCGAGGAGCCGCGAAGGGTACACACCTTTGCAAATCGCCCCGGACGAAAACTTTCCTCGACGTCTAAATATATGCACGGTGAAATACGCTGACTGCTTTTCTCTCCCGCGAATCCTTCGGGATTTTAAGCGAGACGTACCTAGATAGTTTTCTATCTACGTTTCCCGAGGTAACCAAACTGGAGAAAAATAAAATTGATAAAATGGAATTAATACTTTTGAGCGTTCCTTTTTTACGAACGTCGCATCGTAGAATTTGAGAAGACGTTATTCAAATCGATTTCTAAACCACAAGAAGCGACGCCACACCCCAGTGAACGTCCTTCGAGGCGCCTCGAACCCCAGCAACGATCGCCTCCCGCGCCATTTTTCCAGTCCGTAAATCAAACGGATTCCGGAGAAAGCGCGTCGAGCGGCGTAATTAAAAACCAATTAACCGTTAAACGTCGAATCGATTACGAAGGGCCGTCGAGGCCGCGACCGTTCCCTCGGAATAAAATGATCGGTTATTTATTTCGTTCGTCGCGCTCGGGGACTTATCGATCGAAACGAAACAACGTCCTCCTCCTCCTCCTCCTCCTCTAACGGATCACGCGAGTTGAGGTCGCGCGCGATTCCGTGGGGTCCGTGGAAACGCCGAGGACCGAAGGACCTCTCTAGCTACACGATCTCCGTTTTCTACAGATCGGTATCCAAAGAGGATACGTACAAACGTTACCGGTAAACTGGTTGCCTCGCGATAAAGTCCGCGGTGGTGCCGGTGTCGGTAGTCGCGAAGCGAGGAAAAGGACGGAACGTATTCCATTACCGTTATCGAAAGAGTCTGACGACGTCCTCCTCGTGAGCCGCCGAGCTTTCCAGCGCATCCTTGGCCGCAACGAAAATATATTGCCCGGTATGTACGACACACAGCGCGATAAGTTACTTCATTCGTGACTCCGCGAATGAGTCGTACAAAACTGGTTTCTATTGGCAGAGGACTTGCTGCGACGACGAATCAAAACGGACTCGTGTGCGATCCTCGAGCCGCAATACGGCCGGTTGATTTTGAAAGGTAGCCACGCACAGGACCGTTCAATTGTAATTGTAATTCTTCCATGAATCGACTATTCCATCGCGGTGGCTACGACCGAGCTGAAAGATTGCAGTTCTAGCGGTGGTGAAAAGGCTCCATGGCGAATAGATGAGCGGGGGAATACGAGAGAATGGAAAAGATATACGGGCGAGAAGAGAGCTATATGATAAAGATGCTGTAGCATGACCGCTTCCCCCATTCACAAGTCTTCCCCGTTGTGTAGGTAGATGGAGAACTTTTTACCGAAACTGTATACGTGAAAAGGTACACGGTATATACGTAACAGTGGAATCGGTGGAACATAGAAATTCCAAAGGGGCGCCAGCGAGTCTAGCAACCGGCGTATCTAGGCCTCGTAACCGGCCCAGATAACTATCTGAATGACAATTGCTGCCGGCGCGGCATTAATTGCTGTCCACGTAACAAGCCCGCGTTCCCGTGGCCGCATCAATTCTTGTCACGCGACCGCCGATCGCCCGCCGTTTCGCGAGTCACTCTCGCGACTGTCCCTCTCTCTAACGGTTTTCCTTTCGCTCCGCGTGAAACCGCTCTGAACTCGCCTTGAGAATCCTTTCGGTGTAACTGAACAAGCAACGTGTTGTCCTTTCCTCGTCTATCGATCCTGTGGAGGGGAGCAGTCGGGAAATTAGCGAGCGACGTTAATACCGAATCGAAACGAAAGCAGCAGCGTCTGTTCCTTTGATCAGGAACACGGTAGGAAGTGGCTGGCGCGCTGCTCCCTTTATCAGACAGTAGCTGGGCATCGATCAAAGACAGAAACGGGACATTTCAGCGGACAGATTCGTCCGTACACAGAGAGAGAGACGATTCACGTCGCCGGTGTACTGGTCTCTCGCAACAACAAGGCGGAGTCGCAATATCCGGGGAACGTAGCAAGGATCCCGCGCTTTCTCTTACCGCTGTGGGGGTTATTATCGTGCACGCCGTGGAGACGTGCCAGCAACAACGCTATCCATGACAAGCCCCGAGACAAAAGGAACCTTTCATCGTCGAATGAGAGGAGCTTATACCTTCCTGGACCCCTCCGTCGTACCGCGGTCTCTCCGCTTCCTGTGTAATCTGCCAGGAAGGATGATCGAGGCACCTAACCGTCGTTTTGTACCTCGAAACGATCAAACGATTAACGTAGTCTCTGTCTTCTAACGCAAAATTTCTCTATATTATAATCCTCTTTTGTTTTTCATTTCACTTGTCAAAAAATCGTCGGAATAGCCATGCATGCGAAACACATCAATTTTCCCGAAGCTTGCCACCTGAGAATTCGTATTCTCCGGTACGCTCAATTAAAACGCCCCTCTTCTCGCGTTAAAACGCGTCAACGAGCATCTCGACGTTAAAGGAGGAGAAGTACGAGGGCTCGTAATTCATAGAGATCCGAGGAGGAGGTACGGAGCGCGAGAGAAAGATCCGCCAGCGACAATGGACGAAAGGGAAGAGAAAGACGTCGGAGAAGGGAGAGAGAGAGAGAGAGAAAGCGATTTCTCTTGGACACCGCAACGACCACCGCAAATTCGAGAAAAGAGAGCCAAGAGTGACAGTGTGTGGCGGGAATTCCTCAGTTGGACGCTCGCGAGCCATTGCACTCCGTTGCTGTGGTCCCGGGTGTGTCCTTTAAATAGCGTCTATTCATAGGTGGGTCCGGCCGGCGGAATGAATGAACGCGCTAGACGCCAGAAACACGCTGTTTGGCACCCGCCGCGAATTCCCTAGACGCTAGTCGGTGAACACGCGAGCGCAGACACACGCGACCACGTATAAATACGCACGCGGGCCGAGCCACCTGTCCCTTTGCTCTCTCTTGTCCAGTACTCTCCTCTGCTTCCTGAATCGACCGTTTTCGCAGAGAGTGTGTGTGTGTACGTGACCAGACAGGACGAGACTAATGGCTGAGAAGTGCAACGGGACGACGATGAGTTCACCGCGGAATAAGAGGACGCGCGAGCTGGTGACGGGACGCTTCGTAATTACCGTGTGTGTGTGTGTGTGTGTGTGCTACGCGATTCGAGACGCTAGGAGGATAATTTTATCTCGGTTGGAACGTTCAATGAAGAGTTTCCTTTGGCATTGTCGAAGGTATTCCTCAGGGGGATGGTTACGCGTTCCATTGTGAATTGGTGGTTGTTGAAGGAACGTAGAGATAGAGGGTAAATAACGAGATCGGAGGGGTTGGTGAAAGAAGTTTCTTTTTCACGTGAAAAAGTTGCGAACTATCGAGCAAACTGACGTGTTGCGGTTTTGCACCGTTACGGAGAAGTGTCTCGTTAATGAAAAAGGAAGATAACGAGGATCGAGCCGTTAAGAGGCCGTGCGTATTCATCTTGAGTGGGTCGGTTGGGTGTATGGTGAACGGGATCCACTCGACGAACTTCAGCGAACCGTAATGTCTGCGCGACAGAAATTACCAATATAAACTGCTTCGTGCCACTTTATGATCCGAGCCGTCACGAATAATGGACCGTGGTGGTTAAAGCTCGAATTGCACCGTACAACGTCTTCCACATCGTGACGAGACAAGGGTTGGCCTGTGCCGCTGAGAAGCGTCTCTTTGACCGGTCATGCCTGTCCCGTGCATCAATGTTTCTCTCCCTGACGAAAATATCTTTTTATCTCGACCAGCTTTGCTTTCCATCTCTGCCCACCGTTCTTCCTTTTGCCCTTCTATTCTCGAATGGCCACATCTTCGCGCCAGTTCCGAGCGTATTCTCTCTTTCTCTCTCTCTCTCTCTCTCTACACACAACGACTTGGAAGGTACAGTGGCGAGAAGTAGGTGGTCGACGGTTCGACTTGATTCCGCGTTTCAAAGCTTTTGCAAACAAAGACCATTGTGCCAGGGGAGAACGAGATAATACATCGCGCAGGCTGAGCTTCTCTCCCTTCCAGTCTGGGCTAAATTATACCTCTTTGGTGGATGGACTTGGTCGTACGCTCGAGGACGCCACGAGTGCCCTTCTTAAGGCTCTTGGACGCGTGTCCGCGATAATTAGGAGACGCCTCTCGATGACGCCGACTCGAGACCGAAAGAATGTTTAGCGCCTCCACTTGACGCCCGTCCTTCTATTCGCTCCAAAGGACCAAGTTAATTAAAGCGCGGCACAGATGGCTAGGTTCTGCGACGTGCAATTATCCCCGATCGTCTCTCGAACTTGTTCGCAAAAAGCGTGTATAGGAATCGGTTTAATTGCAGAGTAGCTGCACTCTCAGAATTGCGAAATTTCGAGATCTTTGGATCTCAGAATCTTGGGATTTTGGAATCTCAGAGTCTCGAGATCTCGGAGTTTAAGAATCTTTGTGATGGTCTCAGAGTTTGAGAATCCCAAAAGTTGATGGTCTCAGAGTCTGAGAATCCGAAAATTTAAGGGTCTCAGAATCTGAGAATCCCAGAGTCGAAAAATTTCGGAGACCTAGAGTCCTCCAATCTCGGAACTTCAGATTCTCCATGCCTCGGAGTCTCGTTCTCTGAATATCACGAGGAAGACAGGTAAACACAGGAAGGCGAACGATCTTGCCCGACAGAAAAAAGACCGGATGCGACAGCACCGTTAAGCGCGCTTCCTGGCGGTGGTGCAGCGACCGAGGCTCGAGACGACGAAGTTCACGGGAAACAGGGAGAAAAAGGAGAGAGGAGTGCCTCGATCGCGACGTCGTACTTGACCGCACGAACGGGATCGCGGTCCAAGGATCCTTGGTTCCGAAGGTTGGCCGAAGGTAGCGGTTATTCAAAAGGAGAACGGTTATTGGGTGGCCGTGGAGCGGGTTAGCCGCGTTCAGAGTGCCACGAAACGTCACGCTGCACTCTGCCGTCGTTGGTTGCATTATCGTGGCTTGCACACGACGTATAAAATATAGCGGCAGGCCGGGCACGTTTCATTGAGCGGCACGAGAAGTGGTTCCGTTTCTCTACGCTGACTTTCCATACTATACAACTCGAAACACGCTAGAATCGTTGGGGATCCACGTCTCGCTGCATTAACTCTCGTTATCAATGCGGTACGTGTGACCTAGTCGAATCTGGCCTATATGTACGTTAGGCGTCGTTGATAACGAGTTGTAAATTCGTCTGGCTGACCCGTTGTCTCTGTTACGAGTATTGATTTACAGTACAAGCCTTACAAAATAACACCGTACTTTAATCCTGACGATTCGAAGATTGTGTGTACCGTTAAGATTGTAGAATATTTACTTTCGACAATTTTTTCAAAATGGTAAAGAAAAAATTGCGGAACGAAAGATCTCGCGTGGCAGATAAAACAACCGGTTAGAAGATAGTGATTTCTATCGAGGAAGGAGATGGTCTGACATACTTAGAAGGGGTTTATTTATGGCACGACCTGTATGTCGCAGCCTGACGGACTTACGAATTCAGGGCCCTAGGACCGGCGTGTGTTAAGGCGCAACAGCGTATACGTAGGTACAATTATAAGCGTATAAATGTGTGAACGCAATGTAACCAAGCATCGTGGGATCGTCCTAGTCCTAGTCCTAGTCCTCCTCGTCGTTGTTGCGCATCGATAAACCGAACGCCCGTAAATCTTTCGGTTTCCGTCGTCGTGGCCCCGGCCGCGTACGATCGATCGCGACGAGTCACTCCGCTGTACCCTCTATCGACAGACCTATCGAGGATTAAAGGCCTGACGACAGCTACAACCGACGCTAGTTACCTTCTATTTAACGTGATTTAAGGCGCTCCCGGTTTACGTGCGACTACGTGTCTCGTGGATACACGCGGAACCGAGCGAACGCAAATGTTTGCTCCTGGCCATCGCGCACCCTTAGCCCTCGTCGGCGAAATTCTATCGTTTTCCCGATGGAGAACGTCTATCTAGCTTGTATCAACGTCCTACGGTCAACTATCTTGTCTATCCCCTTCACTTTCAATTCACATTTTTCTCACGTTCGCGAAAAGTCCTTGGAAAGAGGTTGTTTCGCACGATAATTGGCTCAGATATTTTATGGAGAAGAAAGAATTCGTTTTTCCCCCCCAAAAAATGAAGAATCTCAAGATATCCTTGTACGACATATTAGAGACTTAATCAAGCCAAGAGAGGAGATTACATCTCGATTACGGTAAAACGTCCCCGATGCTTTAAGCGTTATACTTAACACAGCCAACCCTTTCCCCTTTAATTACTCGCTAATTAACGAATGGCCATTTACGGAGTTGGAGGCGATTCGCGGCGAGGGAAATCGGAGAGGTCAGAAAAAAGAAAGGCGAAAGAGGGGATGACCGGTGAAAGAAGGCAAAAGGAAGGCGGTTTGATAAACACACGACCACACTGCGGATGCACGATGCAACGACGGGTGTAGAGAGAAAAAGGGAGGCAGAGTGGAGGTCCGCAATCATCGTTTTAAAAGACGAGCCATTGACTCGGTCCAGCATTGTTCCCTCGAACGTGTACGCACGCGTATCATCCGAATGACGCACGCACGCACGCACACGCGTCCCCACGTCACCCACACGTCTTACCGACACGCTGAAGATCGCTAATTAACGATGACTCTGCCCTGTTGCAGCATTGTCTTGCCACGACCCACCTGCCTGCGCCTGCACACGCGTGCTCTGCAGCTGCGTGCCTCTGTGCGACTCACCTATACACAGGGTGTTTCGGAATTATGCGCCGGTATTTCGACGAAACTTAGAAATGTTAGAAACTGATATATGTACGTAGACTTGACACTTTCTGATTGGAACGACGATTTATTTAATGGCAAACGTCGCGCCTGTTGGACGTTAGTTATTAAATTGTTAGCGCCAGCTAGGCAGCTATTGGAATTCTGAACGCAAAATGTCCATCGGTAGAGCAGATTTCAGTGTACGAGTAAATAAATGAAACGACCGAGTCAAATATGGGCTACATATTGGGCCTCGTTAATTATTCTCAGTCAGACACCGCTGAAATAAACATTCTTCGTTTCCGTTGATTTACTCCAATTTCACTCGAGTGCTATTTAGCTTGAAATTGGACCAATTGAACGTACGTCTTCGCGATGCTAAATGGAAATCTTTTTTTCTGTTTCAGGTATGTAAGTGAATTAGTCTCTATCGGATTTAAGGAGCAAACAACTGGGTATGTCCATTTTAGATTAACCTGTACAATTCGATAAGAGCTTGTGTCCCAGAAAATATCTACTTGCAATCGTGTTAATTGCGGGAGAAGGAGGTTTTCAGTGGAAACTCGGTCAAAGAAAGCATACGTTTGAAACGCTCATACTTCCAAATCGATAATCTCGTATGAAACACCACATGTCCGCCGTAAGTTAGATTTAGAAACGAAATTTCCCTGTTCATTCTCTCTCGTGAGATTATTTACGCAGCCCTCGAACTCAATTATCCTCGTGCAAAATGTGGCGATCGTTGGTCCCTTTAATTCCACCGGAAAGAAATCACGTGAATTCGGGGATAATTCGACACAGCTCGCGAGACGAATCGGCTCGATTTTAATGAACCGGGTGATCGTCGAGCGAAGGGAGAAGGAAATAACAGAGGAATGCCACACGTACGTTCGTTCTCTTCGAGCTCCGCGATTCCCAGAATAATAAAGCATCTAGCCGACCACGGAGAATCCTCTCCGCCACTCCCTCGAGAGAGAAAGAAAGAGAAAGAAAGAGCTCATCTGCGGATTCAGGTATGCCTCTCTCGACGGACGAACCTTTCACCTGGCCCGAGAGATAGAGACGTGTCGGCGCGATCTTCGGAATTAAAGGTCTCCGTGCCGCCGACGATCGTTAAATCCTAGCGTGATTAAGCCCTAGACTACACGTTTCTCGTGATAATACGCAGCCTGTCCCTATGTATATACGCAACGGAAATCCTTTCGTCCACACACAGCCTCTGTGTACGTCTAGGATCACGGTGAGACCCGTGTCTCCTTTTCGTCGCTGCCGGTATCATCGTAGAAACTGGCAATGTGGTCGCCTAGCCATGGATGGGAAAGGGGATAAAGGATACACACGATGGGGAAGCGTTTCACGGCTGGCGTGAAACGCAGGTGTCAGCTGAAATTGGAGCGTCTTGTACGTGTCTTATTTGGAAGCAACCAAGGCGTACACACACCGGGTGAACGGTAGGGTTCGGGTTGGTAGTATACAAACTGTACGTAGTATATCGCTGTCGGGAAAGAGGTTGTAGCGGGTGGTGTGTACAAGAGGGGCAGAGTAAAAGCCGTGGATAAGTAAGAAGCGGTTGCAGCAACAACGATGGACGTGGCTGTGCCGTTGCTTCATCCTTCCGCAGTGTAGCCAATCAACGAATCCACCGGTGCTCGCCTCTCGATGGCTGTCCGCCTGTCCGCCTGAAACGGAAGCCATCCGTTTCTAGCCGCTTCATTCCGCGTGCCCGTGTGTTCCTCCTTATCCGAGCTACGGGATGGTTAATGCCGTGATTTTGTCTTCGTAGCGGACGTTCGGTCTAAAGATTCATGGTTATTCCCCCGTGTTCACCCGCCACGGCACTGCTTCGGCCTCTCGTCTCCTAAGGGAAAATAGAACGATCAGCCCGTGTACTCCCGGCTATGCTTGTTTCTTTTCGCGCTACGCTGTAATTCCGTAAGATGAATACTTGGCTGGGAGACCCGTTACCTCGGATATTTCGCAGCAGCTTCCGTTCGGGATACGGTTCGAGGTGTTTTCGTGCTTGCAACGCTGTTTCGATGTCAGAGCTTTCTATTTAACTCTTGGATGTATCTACGTACGGTAATTTATGAGTTTACTATTTTAGTAGAGTATTTTATTTCTCTGTCAAGATGTTTAGAATAGTACGTTCCTTGGTTGCTAATTATTCTACTGTTCCGTTTTCCACGAGTAAAAAATACCGCAGATAGGGTAGAATTTTCGTATGCATGTACTTCATAAGTACGTTGAACGCACCGTGTTACCCAGTTCGTCTGACCACCGACGACTGAATCTACTGCAATCTACCAGCCTCTCCCTGTCGCATCGATTTTCGAAGCGAGCTAGCGAAACACACGCCCGTGCATGCTCTTCTCGCGTTCCCAGCGTCGCTAATTATACCCGTGCACGGATACGGGGAATGTAGCTAGCCGTGGCGAACCAACTCCGTTAGTTGGAGGTATTCGATCGTTGGAAAAATCGTGATTCATTCGTTCGAAAACGTAGTGCCCGTTAGATAGGCTAGAGAGGAGAGGTGGTGTGGCCATTCGTTTTCACGCTTGCTACCAGCCAGCCAGCTCGAATTCTTCGTGAAAGCTGCAGCAGGTTCACGCGAAGAGGAAGACCCTTGCCGCGACAGCAGAAATGCCAAGAAGAAGGCGGCAAAAAGGACGGGTGAAACGCTTCCGCGTTCGAACGATCCCCGGTCGGAATATAACCTGGTAAGGTCTTGCCGGCAGCATGGAAACGGCCGATTACACCTGCTCCTTCTTGACTTAATCCCGAAGGATCGCGGTTCGTATTCGTGGAAATTGTCCAAGTGTCTTTCTTCGGGAATGTACGGGACTGGCTGCGCCACGCCGTGGACCGGATGCCGGTCACGCGCGACGCGCTCGAATTAGCACGATTCGATTCGTACGATGCCTCCGCTGTGGCTTTGCTGAATCCGCGCCTCTCCACACCCGGCAAAGAGATTCTCCGTTCTTTTTTCTTCGCGTGTCCTGCTTCCAGTGTGTTCCCTGCACAACCTATTTGCTTCTTGGCGCGGTTCGATGCTGCTGACTGGGCACTGAACGATGGTTATTGAAGAAATTTAGTGTCGTATTGATGTTAGAAAAAGAATAGGAGTTTGTACTGTGAGAAGAGAATTTTTTTGAAATTCTTCTCTACTCTAGTCCCTACGGAAACGTAGAGGATTTTGAAAAATAAAATTCACGTTTTATTTACATTTCTTTTCAAGAGAAAACTTCTGCTTTTCAAAGGCTTCGCTGCAAAAGAGTACTACAGTCGATCGTATCGAAAAATATTCAGAGTGCAATGGGTTAATATTTGATAGTGGAAAAAATTCTTTCTCTGACAAGTTCGTCAGATTCTTTGATACTGCCGTTAACCGAATAAAAAGACGAAAGCAAAAATAAAACGTGTAGTTTCTAAAATAAACGGTAACAATATTCCCTTGATCTACACGAACAATGTCGCGAATAGTGTTCTCGTACATCGTAACCGAGGGCGAAAACGACGAGCCTGTGGCGAGACGGAATTCAAGCGTTGGAAACGATATCGTGCGGCTGGCTGCCGGGCGGAAAAACGTTGGACGAAAAAGGCCGGGGTCTTAACGGAATTCCCAACGCCGTAGGACGAGGGAATCGCGTTAGGTGGAAATACGATCGTGAATCGAGCGGCGACGCGGCGGTGGATACGCTGGCGGAAGCCGGCAGGGTACGAGAGTGCGGAGGTCGCAGACGTTGTAGGGGTTTCTCCTAGTGTCGCCGGGAAATGTCGTCTTTAATCGAATCCCATTAAGATTTAAGGGCAAGCCGTGCAATAAATTACGTTACCTCCCGGCGTGGAAGGCTATCGCCTCGATAGGCAAAGGACCATTCGAATGGCTTACGAGTGAGTCGTGGGGACGCCAGAATTATTCGAGCGGCTCGCTCGATTACCTAGGATTGTCGTAGGTCGTTGTTACATCTCGTACAGGGGGGGGTCTCTGCTAGCACACCGCCACCGGAAAATGGAAATGCCCGGTAATCCCGAGGAAAATCGACGAGCGTGCGAACGGCCGAACCGGAATCGCCATACTTTCGACGTCGGATTCCCGCGACGATATTCGACGGCTACCTAACCCGATGCACGTGAACCTAGGATTCTATCGGTAATAATTTCGATTTATCGTCGACATCGAAACAACCATTTACTTTAATAACACGATCGCGATCTCTCCTACCTATTCTCGTGGACAAACGAAATCGGACGTGTTACTTTTCCCTAGATTTTCGCCAAGAATTTGGATACCTACGTCGAGGGTGTCGATTCGACGTGTGAAAATCCACGGGACCGCCACTGTTCACGTATCGTATCGAAACGCGTCGATCGATGGAAGCTGAGGTTAGAAATGAGAACGGATTGTATCGAGAATAGAAAGAGAAGATGGGGGATTTTTCGAGGATCCCGTCACCGGTGAATCGTCGAACGCGCCTTACCCATCGCGGGCACTCCGTGTAAGGGCAGTCAAGGCCTCCGGAATTGGTTATCGATGCGAGACGCGACGTCCTCAGCGCCAAAGAGAAAAAACTCGATTGATCGTGGCCGACGGTGTGTCGCGCGTGCACCGGAAATCCCGCACGATCCAGGTGACACGACGCCTGTCATTCGCCAAAGGATCAGCCGGCGTATAAAAGATTTTGTTCGGCTGCGATTTCGGATGCACACGGGCTACCTGGATCTCGTGTTTCTTTTTTGGGATACCATTTATAGAATTCGATTGCTCTGTTATACAAAACAGTTTTCTTTTTCAAATAGTTGGCTGTAGTGTTGGATGAGTGAGCGGTTAATTCAGCCGGTGTCTCTTTATTTCACGTGCTACAGTGATTCGCAGCTCTTCTTGCGCTTCTTTATAGTTCAGCTATTCGAACAGGACACCGACAGATTCGTTCTAAAATTCACGTGAACTGTTTATCACATACCGAACGTATTCCAAAAACTCTCTCGAACTCTTACAATAGTTAGAACAATGGACAAGCACTATTTATTCTTTTACACCAAGGCAGAACGTGTACTAAAAAAATGGAAAGATTTTCTACCAAGCAAAGAAACTACCGAATAGGAGAATATGCAGGTAATAAAAGTGACAACGAGCACCCGCGAACGATCGAGCGCAGGCTCTTAGCGCGTCGCGCGCATTCCTGACGCGACACAGGCCGTGTAGCACACAAGCCGCAGGAAAAGAAGAACGGCAAATCGAATTACGATCGCCATTATCGCGAGGCGCGCGCAGCGTCGAACTATCGGAAACTGAAATTTCGCAGTCGCCTCGCACCTGCCGTGTGTTCGCCGGGCGAAATTATGCGCGTTGCAAATCGCAGGCTCGCGTGTGCAGAGGACCAAGAGCCGCCGCCTGGTCTCCTCGTATCTCTCTCTCTCTCTCTCTCTCGCTCTCACTGTTGCCTCACCTCGATCGATAGTTGATCTCTCGCGGTGTCCCGCGTTGCATACCAACGAGCGAGAAGAAAATGAGCTCCTCCTCCACCCCCTTGTATCTCTCCCTCTCTTCTCTCTCTCTCTCTCTCTCTCTCTCTCTCACGTGTACGTCGATCGTTCGCCACGGAGACAAAGTTCTAACGACGCGTCGTTACACAGGCCGGAAATCACCTTCCACTTAAACTCGCGTTCCCGGTTGACCGGCTAGCGCGGATCGGCGTAATTGATAGTTGATCGCCAGGACGCATCGGTGAACACGGGAAATGGAAGGAGGCGGAGAGGTAGCCAGGACAGGGTTATTGGAAAAACTCGCGCTCGTAAAGCTGGACGATCGAGAGAGGCGACCGAAATGGTCGCGAGAAAATTTGCATGGAAAAGTCTACCACCTGCACGTCAACCTTCTACGGTAAACGAAGACGAGAGACTTTTTAAAAGAGTGTTGTACTTGTGTTTGTACAAACAAACAAAAAAAAAGAGAGGCGGAGAACAGGTTCGAGTTTGGTGAGATAAATTTGAAGAAGATGCAATCAACGGGAGAGTTATTAAGATTCGTTTTAACGGCGGATTTTCTACTCGAACGGCGATATCGTTTCGCACAGTGCCGATATTGAAAGCGATAACATCGATTAGACGGTGCTCGTTCGTCCATCGCATCGATCATGCGAAGGAACAGCTAAGGGAACGGGGACTACGATCGCCCATAACTTTTAACAAATTCAATAATGTCCCCGCGGAAACTTCCACGCCGATGGAATAACCGTCTAAAGTATCACCGTAAAGTACTCATCCTTGCGCAAATCCTCCTTGTACTCTCCTCCTATCGCTTAACTTCTGTCTACGAAAAATTACAATTCACACATCGCTGAAACTTCCTTCGCTGTTCAATTTCTCCTCGGCAACGTCAACGATCCGTAAAACAGAGTGTAAAAAACCCCGGTAGAAGAAAAATCAACAGACGGAAAAACGTTCCGTTCCCTGTGAAACAACAAAATGTCCACGTGTACACCGTCGATGTTCGATCGCAATAGCGTACAGCTCGTGGTTCCCGATGTATCGTGCACGAGGCTACTCGAACTCGGGCTTGATAAGCCGGGACAAATGTCGAGCGGTCGGAAGACGAGATTCCACGGGCTCGATTTGCGGTCGACAGGAATCGTCCTGGGCTGGAAGGTGCATTCCGAGCAGGTCGTGCTTGCAGCCAGGCTGCCGGTGCACCGACCCAGGTAATTGATAGTTGATCGGTGCAACGTGTCGGCGAGACGGGTAGGAAGAAGGAAGGGAAGGAGAAAGAGGGAGAGGAAAAAAGAGCAAGCGTAGAGAACGCCAGGATGGATCGAGAGGAGGAGTGGGGAGAGCGAAGTTAGAGAGGAAAGTAGCGGAAAAAAGGAAGAAAGAAGAGGAGGAAAGAAGCAGTTCCGCGGTCGTAGTTAGCAATAAGGCAGATCGCGGTAGCGATATAAGCTACGTTGGTAGCCTGGCATCGTGTGTAACCAACCAGCGTGTATATTTTCCTTCCTCGTCTTTCCACCAGCCATTTCTCCTCTCTGCCGCCCCCGGTGGCGGCGGTGGTGTTGGTGATGGTGGTGGACGAGGCGCGGGAACGCGAGATTGCCGCACGTGAATGATAGCGAACGAAGAGTGGCGCTTCGCGTTAAATATGCATCGTTCGGGAGATAAATTGCGCCTTAACCAAGAGCCAGTCGGCCGGGTATTATAATAACCTAATAAAAGTGATTAATACCGGACTGCCGCGATATATTACCCTGCGGCGAGGGAGAGAGACAGAGGGGAAGGGAAAGCTCAGACGGTGGCGTCTTTGCGAGACCAGTGTTCGCCAGGACGACGACGACGTTCCCGCGCGATGAGACTAGGGGAGAGCCCCAACCGGCCCCCGGTGTCGCTGAAATTTAGTAGACCGACTCTGAATGGTCCTTTTGCGACCCCTTGCTCTCCTCGTCTACCGGAGATTCGCTCGTTTATCGCCTCTGTTTGCGCGACGACGCTTCTCCCTTTTAAACGGTGCTTAAATTCTGCCCAACTTCTCACACGGATTCGAGTTCCACGTTTTTCTCTGTCTTCGAGCAACACGGTCCCTCCGTTCGGTTCGTTCGAAATTACAGCGTAGAGAAAGAACGTACCGCAAGTAGATGTATTAATTACCTTTCGTTATCCTTTTACAAACGATCGCGGTTTATTTTACAATTCCTCAATTAAAACGTCCTACTATAAATTCATAAAAGAAACAACAGGAAGACTGGAAGAAACAAAGCACCGTTTATCCGGCAATTCGACATCGTGGATCAGAGAATAACTCGGGGGCGACCGGCAAATGGAATGAAGAAACAACTCGAATAGGAGTTTAAATATTCAAGGATAGATTCGCGGTCGGCGCGGGGCTGGTCGAGGGGGAGGGAGAGCCGCCACGGCGCAATAATCTCCCGTGCGATTCCTCCCGCTGAAATATGTATGCCTTCCGGCGGCCGCATTAAAATTCCCTTTAAACTTTGACATTGTTCCGCGACGCTCCCTCGCGGCCCCCGGCTCGTTCGTGACTTAATGTTATTCATAGCTCTCCGAAGCGTCCGGCAACGCGTGTACGCGCGCGCTCGCTCGCTCGCGTCGCCCCTCGTTCCCGGAAGACGTAGCCAGCGACCAGCCAGACCGACGGTGACCCTGTTTCCGGATCGTGTGGTCCGCTATGGGCCACGCGGATCGACCCACGGCTGAAAACGTTTCGGCTCTGTGGACGGGCGTAATTGAGCCGTTGATTGCAAAAGTGGCTTAGAGTGCAAGGGGGCGCCGTTTTACGAGCGCTGTTTCGGCGCCTTTCGCGGCCGAGTAAATGCCCCTGTACTCTCTTCACTTCCTCCCTCGCGTCTTTCCTCACCTTTTCCGTCCGACGTCTTCCGCTATCCTTCAACCTTCTTCTATACTCTTCGTTCTTCTCTGCACTTCGTGTGCAATCTTTATTTTCCAACAGAAGAGAGAGAGAGAGAGAAGCAGAGCGGTCGATGAAACGAAGGATGCACGGTGAAAAGTAATTCGCTGAAAAGGTGGATTCTTATTGCACCACGGAGGCGGATCGCTGTAATTTCGGTTAAACGGCTGGCTTTACGGCCTCCGCCTCCTACTCTTGCCCGCTGTAAATCCGGTAATTCTTATAGTCGCGTGTAGAGGGTGAGGTTGATGCAAAGCGAACTACTGAAAGAAACGAAACTCGCGGTAGATTCGGAAATGTTCAGTTTTGTTCGGGTCGGGGAGGAGGATCGTGAATGCAAATGTTGTGGATACTACCACCGTGCATCGATTTCCCTCGTTATTTCTGTTTATTGCGAATATCGCCTAAGGTACGCTCGAGTACAGAGAGAAAAGGATACACGTAGGAAGAGTGCTCTCTCGCACAGCTGTGCACACACAGAGAGCCACTGTGGCGGCGGCGGCGGCGGTGGGTTAAAGGAAGCAACCAGGAGGCCGCAATATCGTCTCGTACAGCCCCTCTGTTTCTTCCAGAAAAGTTTGGCGGAACACTTGTACACGTTGTAACGAAGCGGGCCGCCTCGTCTGCGAAAGCAATAACAATACCAGCTACTTGGCCCTGTACGATGTGCTCCGGCAGCCGCGTATGTAAACTACGGCGGAACGTGAAGTAAAAGAACGATAAGAGAGGAGGAGGAGGAGGAGGGGAGGAACTCGTGCAACCACCACCCCTCTCTCTCTCTCTCTCTTTCCTCTCTACAGTTTGCACACAGAGAGGTACGCGAAAAGGGGGAGAGAGAGGTATAGACAGAGAGATAGAGGGGGTGGAAGTTTCAGAGGCGGCACTCGAGAATATTTCTAGGTCGGCGTCGTCTACCTATGCGGATATTCGTATTCCACTTGTCTCTCCCACCCCTCGTTCTCTCCTCTTTCTATTCGCGCCGCGCCGCCGCTTTTCTTTTTTTTTTTTACTCTCTGGCCTCTCCTCGCTCGTTTATCCGTCTCCTCTGCCTTCGACCCTCCTCTCTCTCCCTCTTCGACCCCGTAGCCACGCTCAGCGCCGCGTAACCTCTGCGCCTGATTTATAGTTTTTAATTTGAGTCTCATTTCGCCGCTGCCCCACGACCAGCCCGGGGAGGACCAGGCCTTGTGCACAGAGGTCCGCGGAAAAATTCTGCCCAATCTTTTCGACCTTAAGTGGCGCGACGCCTTTCCTTCGTCTACTTTTTTCCTTCGTGTAGAGAGGTAGAGGCGAGAGAAAGAAGCGATCGTGGAAATTCACTTTGGAAGGATCGAGCCCATTTCCACGCTCGATTAAACACAGCCCACCCTTCCGATCTTCGCGTGCGTTTTAATTCCTTCCGTCCGTGAATGGACCTCCTTAAGGACGAACTGTCTCCCAGGGAGGGCTCGATGTAGATAGATCTATGTAACGGTGCCTGTTTGGGGAATTGATGAGAGTGGAGACAGTGGTGATTGATAACGTCGATGGTGGCTTTTGATACCGGCTGACGTTCGGGTTGATCTTGTTGATCTGGGAAATGGACGAGGGTAAACGACGCGTTAGAAAATGTTCAAGAGCGAGTTATCAAACAAATATGCAATTTTCCTCGATACAACTTAACCAAAGTACGTACTAAAATAAGGTTGAACTTGTGTGAAATAAACGACAGAGGAGTAACTACAACGAGAATGTTAAATAAAGGAAGAAAGGGGCGTAAGGCTAGTAGTATATTCCCAGCAGTTACGCTGAATTTTTTCCACACTATTCCCGTCCGTCCTCCGCGAGAAGAAAGGACGAAATTCCAGAGAAATAGCGTGCGATCTGGTAATCCTCCTCCGGACAGATCCAGACGGATTTCCACATATCCGGCGGGACTTTCGCGCTGGCCGTGACTATCGTCGAGAGCGTATCCACGGCCGTCACGTTCACGTGACACCGATTTCCGAGAAGACGTAGAGCGCGAGAGGGATCGAGCTCGTAGGCAATCGTCGTTCCTCGATGATTGCCGCGATCATCCGTTGGAGGCTGGCGCAGGTGTCGCGGGATTCGCACGTTCCAACCGGATATGGGTTGGCATTATCCCCGTAGGAGAAGGACCGCCTCTGGCACACAGGTCTATCGTTCGTTTTTCCGGCCATTCCAGGCGACGGTGACCGCGCGCGCGTCAAGACGCTGGGAAATGGCCGCGATAATTCGCGCCCCCTTTCTACCCTGGCTGCTCGCAAAAACGCTTTATTAGCGTCGGTTCCCGTTTCGCGGAAACGAACAGGCGAGGCTGCCTGCGTGATTTTCAACTGAGCAACGGAAAAACCTTTTAATTAACCCACGCCGGAGGTGTGACTTACGCGGAAACGACCGCATTTTTGCGTTAGCTAATCCGTTCGCTCGGCATTTTTTGCTGGTGAAAGAGAAGTAGAACGGGTCTACTTACTTGACCGGTGTAATGATATGATTCGTTCTTTCTTTTTTTTTTGTTCATAGTAGCTTTTGCGTGTTTAGAAGAAACGAGTTAACGAACGCTTGTTGTTCTTCGTTGGGTACTTTGACACTTTGTAAGTAGGTTGAGGTGTTCTTAATTTCAATCTGTTACCTGGATTCATTTTTTAATTTTAATCGAGGTTTGTCGGAATTTTAATTCCTTTTAACAAAAAGAGCATAGTTTAGACACCTATGTATACGTTGCCGAAGTGTGACGATTTAAAAATATTATTTCGTACTTTGTCTAGTTTAATCATCTTTTCCAAACAAACTTTGTTATTCTTCTAAAGATTATTTTTTATCTTTTTCATAAATTTTGAACGATTGAAAGGGAAACCTAACCCGGTACTTTCGCCAAAATTTACATTTCACCGGTAACACTAACACCGACTGATAAATCAGTGATACACCATACGTACGATCGCACGATATTCCACAACGCTACGAGAAAAAGTGTCGAACTATTTCGTTTACCACGAATTATCTCTCCCGTTCAAAACGACTGTATCACCCCCGCCTCCACTTTCCACCACAGTGGCATAAAAATCGAGGATCGTTTTCAATCATCGCCGGCATAATGAAAAAAACCTCCAATAAAACCCGGATCGCGACAACATCTGAACGTCGTCGTCGCCTCGGTTTCGATCCGAGGCAATACGAATTCCATCGGCGAAAGAACGAACGATTTCGTCGTTCTTCCTTCGGGCCAGGCGGCACAGGCAGCCGGGAACGCTTTAAAGCGTTATTCTCGGATAAATTGGCCGATATCAGGGGGCGCGGTTTGCCTCCTCGATATTCCGCCTGTCCCCGGACAACGTCGTCGTAGCCCGGGCATCGGGAAACCGTCTCGGGGATAATACTTTAAACGCTTCTCCCCCGACTACCCGAACGTTCGAGACGTCAGAAACTTCCGACAGAGAATTAATCCTCCGTTTCCGCGGGATATTCCGAGAATGAAGCCGGCCAAAGTTTCTGCGGACTGACGTTCGCCGTATATATCTCTCTTTCCATCTTCACCTCAGACCAGCCTTGCCCCATTCTTCCTCGTTTCTTTCCGTTTCTTCTTCCTCTACCGCCGGGGTCCGGTTTTTATCCACGGAAAAACCGCGACCGTCTCCACGACTTCCCTTTCGAGCGCGGATTCGAATCCACGCCGTATATCGACCACCCTCTCTCTCTCTCTCTTGCTGCCGCTGCTACCGTAGAAAGAAGAAGATTGATGGGGAAAAATGGTGTGCAGGTTAAGTGGAAAAAATATCGTTTCTGTCTACGCCCGCGCGTTTGTGTGTTTAGAGCTTTTCTTCAACCAGCATGAATGGAGTTGCGCTACACGAGACGCTCGGCTAATTTCGTATACGGATCCATTTGAAAAGTGCTGTTGAAAGTTTTCTCTGTTGCGACGTTATTTTGTTGGGGAAGTTGAAATAACGTGCGGTCTGTTAATTTGTTTTTTCTTTCTGGTAAAATTGAGTATTAGGAGACGTAAGAGACTCGTGGTTCAATCTTCCTAATAGCTTGATTTCACCAAGAATCCTCGATTTTCCGTGTTCGAGCAGAAGTGACTCGTGAGGAAAGCAGCTGTTCGGCTAAAAGCGCGAAAAGCCGAGCAGATGGAGCTTCTTAGCGAACCACGTTCCGCCTAATCGAACCGGAAATCGCCGAAAACTCGCGTTGAATAAGGCAAACTAAGGCGTCCTGTTAGAATGCGTGGTCGCTGGCTTCGTCGAATCGTCGAAGGAGTCGCGGTGCATTTCGAAAATTTCCCCATTTGCGATTCCGTTCTCGCCTTCTTGCGGAAAAACGAACAGCTAAAGAGAGATTCCATCGAGAGCAAACGGGCGCGTGCGATGGAAAGAGAAAGAGCGAGCGAGCGAGAGAGAGAGAGAGAGATGAGAGAAGGAATCGATGAGGAAAGTGGAACGAAGCGGAAGCAGAGGCCTTACGAATTCCATCGGCGAGTGTCTCTTTCACGGCTACTTAAGACGCCGGAAGGATGCCTCTGGTCCAGTAGAGAAGGAAGAGCCATCGAACAGAAGGGACCACGGAAAAGAAGAAAAAAGAAGAAGGAAGGAAAGAAAGGAGGGAGAAAGAAAGGAAGACAAGCAGAGAAAAGGGAGGAGAGGTTCGAAGCAATCTTGGGGCAGGGCACGCGCGTAAAATATCGGCGTACGGGGAAATTACTCCCTGACGTGAGATTTCGCCCCTGGCTAGACCGTGAAAATACGTTACCGCGTGATTAGTATATTAAACGTAACAGACCGTACGTTCGAGTAAAAAGATTTATCCTTGAACCGGTTGTATCGTCGCGAGTCGAGTCAGTAAGCGTCCAATTAGACGTTAATTAGCCGGTCGATTCGTGCGACACGTCACCGCAGAATCGTTGAATTCACGTTTTCAGTACGGTGTGTACCGGTTCGAGTTCGCCAATGCGAGTAAATATCGCGAAAATATTTTCCCCGACACGATGGAAGGAACACCGAGACTCGCATGCTCGAAACTGCTCCAGAGCACGAAGACAATTTCGCGAGATATGACGAGGCTTCGAGCTGGTTGCCGCACGCCGGGGCTGTTCGTCATCTCGAACCACCCCTGGCGCAAGGAAAATCGTCTTTTTCTCGGGGAAATGGGAGCAAGAGAGAGATGGTTTGGGGGTCGTGTGCGGGTGGAGATAGTCCGGAGAAAGAGAGGGTAAGATGGCTCGAGCCGACGCACGTTCCGCGCGATAATACCGAGAAAAATTTCGTCCGTGAATCGGGGGGCCATGCACGGGGGAAAAATGAATACAAGAACGGGCAATTTGTCGCGGCGCGCGATCGCAATCACCTGGGCGGTTTCGTGGCCGCGTTTCTTGAAACCACCCCTCGATTTTCCTTCGTGTAACTCGGTTTACGGAGATTCATCTTCGAATGTTTCTTTCTTTACGTGCGATTTAATTTTAAAAGGATCGATTTATGAATTTTTTGGAGAATATGCTTCTCGTGGGTTGTTCGACAATTTAAATTACCGTCTTCGCAATTTTAACCCTCGACCGTGTCGTCAAGCTTAAGTTTCATTAGCAAACTTGTCCCTTATTCATTCCGCCTTAAACTCAAGCTCACTCGTACGTTCTCTTTCAAAGTTCATTCCCGAACCCTGAAATCCCGGGCCGTTTCTCCAGTCGATCGCCGTTCGAGACTCGGCAAAGCACCACTATGTTGCCAAGTAGAGGGATTTTAATTATCGGCGAAGCGGAAAGGTGCGACTCTTTCTCGACTTTTTCTACCGTCGCGTCGGTGAAATCGTCGTCGACTCGAAGACGTCTCTCGACGAAAGGAACAGGGCCCCGGTGGGTAAGGTAGTTCGCGAGCACCCTGGGCACACGAGTATAAAGGCATAGAACGTAAATATCAGCTCGTTTGATCTTGGGGGCCCCATGAAAATGACTTGTAATGGCGGGGGGGAAAAAGCCGCATTCGAAATAAATATTTCGACTTTACGGTCCCGCGAGCGGACGCCGCGTCGCTGGTGTTTCACGGGCGTGCAGCTCGCTCGCTCGCGGTGGAAGGGGAAGAGATCGACGCTGGACATTAAAACAGAGAGGAGCATGTGAAAGCCGCCCGGCATAACAAGCGTCCACCACCGCCGCGAGGAGTTCCTTCGGCTCTTTACCTCGGGCCACGACGCCACGTGCCATTAGACTAATTCTTTTTAACCAAACGTTTATTACACTCCGCGAGTTTCGATATTCGCGTGGCTTATGATCCTTAAACCGCGAACCGCGTGGGCGAGACTTAAATATACCACGGTCGTTTTTATCGTAACGACACGGTACCGGTATATTGCTCGTATCGTTTGCCCGGCCAAAAATTCTCCGACACCCAAACCCAGCGTTTGCGATTCTTTACCGAACTGTTCTACCTAAATATTCCTCCGGTGGAATAAACGTCGCGTTCGTACGCTGCGTACACCTATTACACCGTGAGAAAAATCTTGCTACACGCGACAATTTTTCGCTTAAAATGATCCACCCTTGCGTGGCGTGGACTGAAATGTATCGAACGAATATCCATTCACCACCCTTCTGCTTTATAAAGCGTCACGTGGCTCCTTAGACGACGTCACACAGTCGTTTCCCCGATTCCTTCGCGTCCCTCCTCTTTATCAAGTAGAATCCAGCGAAAAATCAGGGAGGCTAAGAGAAGCCAGTTTATTCTCCTCCCCCAGTTTGATCCCCGCGGATGGTCATCATCGCTGTCAGAGACGAGGTGGCGAGGCTTATCGAGAAGTCGATTATATACGCGCCTCTCTGTCTCTTGTCGCCCTTTTCACGGGGTCCCAACCCCTGCCCGAGGCAGAAGAGCGGCGGGGGTAGCTTCTCGTAAGACCCTTATCGGCTCGGTCCATGCCGTCGACTGTCGGGCGTTAATAATAATCTTTTTCGACAGTCGCGCCGATCCCCGCGCGTGCCGCGAGGCTTAAGATGCATATAAATATTTCTGAGAGCGGGCAGCGAGCGTGAAACGGCCGAGGGGATTAGCAGAGGTGACGCGGGAGAGAGAGGGAGGGGAATAAAAGAGTGTGCGCATCGGTCTTGGCCGTGCTTATAAGGTGCCTTTGTCGCGTCGTTTATTCCGCGAGCTACAGTCCTCTTACGGCGTGTAAAGTAATAAGGTGAGAACTGTTTGGCCCGGTGGATCGCGACGTGGCCTCGTGAAATTTTATTGCACGAATCCACGTTTGTCGTGTTCTTGTAACGTTCACGCGGTACGGTAATTATTTCTCCG
>NW_017100218.1:303368-304029 GCF_001263275.1 Habropoda laboriosa
GAGTGTAATAATTTCTACCATTTACAGGCAACGACTAGAAAGTAATGGCAAAGTGTTTCTCCTTAGAAACTATCCGGCGCGGACAGCTCTCGCGTCGTTAAGTAACACTGTGATTACCATTGTACCTCAAGTTCATAAAATCCAGCGAACCGGAGGCTGAATTTCTTCGAGGCGGCGGCGTCTTGGCTCGTAGCCACGTCCTTGGTTCGGTATTAGCAATAAATAATTGGATTCTAGCCGGACGATGTAGCGATTAGCATTTAAAGGTGTTACCTTTCGCGTGTGTGAAAGAGAGAGAGAGGGTGAATATGGCGCGTGGAAAATGCACGGATAACGATGTCTGCGAATCGACGAGCAAAACGCGAGGCTACGCGGCGGATAAAAAAAAAAAGGCGCACACATACACAGGGATTCGACGATACGGCTGTTGCACGGTTGCTCGCCCTTTGTCAACTCGTTTATTCCGCGACGCGCCGTTGCATCGTGTTACTTATGCGCATGCACCTTATTGTGTGTAAGTAACAAGGTGAGAAGGAGCGTAGCAGAGGCTGCTAGCCTCGCTAGAGAGGCATCACGCGAACATTTATTATCGACTAAATATCGTAACAGCGCACACGTTGCCGCTGGATAAATCTCAACTTTATTCCATTCGTAGGGAAGT
>NW_017100218.1:304069-315700 GCF_001263275.1 Habropoda laboriosa
GAGGGATTTCGCGTATCTGGGTGTGGTTAACATGTTCCGAGTCTCGTTTACAGTACACGTTGATCAAGTAGAAAAAATTGTACTCGAAGAGAATTCGTGAAACATCAGAGAGAGAGAGAGAGAGAGAGAGAGAAAATGTAATCGGACATGGTGTAATTTAAATGGAGTTGAACTCGTATCTTTTTTTCTTTCTTTTTTCGCTAGATTTTTATAATATTTAGGTAAACTATGATGCATCGATCGAGAATTTTTTTTTCTACCACGTATTTCTATTTTTCTTCTCGTCGGTTTTACTCCGGCCGCGTCCCGCGTTAATTATCCACCACCATGAATTCCGAGTCTCGCCTCGCCAGTCGCGTTGTTTTCGGTACATATAAATGTACATTTTTACGAGCACATTAAATATGATTATGCCGGTTTTTCTTCGTACCCGCAAACACGTCCTCCGCGCTCGGTGTCTCCTTTTTTCGCTTACCCACCCGTCCACCTTTCTTCCAGCTGTTTCTCCGGCGAGATATTTTCTTCGCCTCGTTCTCGAGCCCACCCCGAGGTGGACTCTAGAGGTGGATCGTTTTAAAATAGAAATCTTATTTAGAAATTAACTTATCGGGGAACGTATCGTTTCTCCATGGTGCGGCATTTATTTTTAAACGCCATACGAATTTCAAATATTCAAATATTCGTTGTGTCGAATTTTTGAACATTCAGATATCGAAATATTGAAATATTCAAACTTTGCTCTCTCGCTTTTCTGGTTTCCAATTAAAAAATTCAAGCCATCGAGAGCAAAAATCGTTCCGTCCACCTGTCCATTCTCCTCACATCTCACGTCCACCCGTTCCAATCCGTACTTTTACAAACGACTCGACGTATTTCCAAGCACCCAAGCAGAATCATCATTCAGTTGGTCTGTTTCCTTCGTTGTCCCTCTGGTTCGTCCAGATTCCACTCTAAGGAGCCCTCTCGGAGGAAGGGAGGATGCACGGTTTACTTAAGGCCCTCCCTATCGAGACGAGTGTTTCTCGGATTAACGTGGACTTTTGTCGTCTTAATTAGCTTACGGGACACGCGGTGGATACTGGTGGTGGCGCTCATACCGTGGCCGCTCGGTCTAAAAGAGCACCACGAGTCTCCGCCGTCTCGAGGTCATCTTCTCGGTAATCTGCGTGCACTCCTAATGAGCCCGGCTATAGGAAAACAGCGCTTATGTTAAACTCGGCTCTGGCACGCCGCATACTCTCCCTTTTCTTCTTCTTCGTTCGTTCCTCTTTTTCTTCTGGACCTGCTGCTGCTTCTGCCGTTGCTACTTCTGCTGCTGTTGCTGCATCTCTTCTTCGACTCTCCATCCTCTCCCACTTCTCTCTCTCTCTCTCTCTCTATCTCTCTTTTCCACCGTCTTTGGTCCCTCGATACTGAACGCTCGTTTCTTTTCCTACGTCCCTGTGTCCCGAGAGGTAATCGATTTAAATCGAAGAAACGCGGTTATATATAAAGATCGGCGCGGTTAATTCATGCCGTGGCGTTTTACGGTACACGATAAATCGGCAAGGAGCTCGCAGCAGAACGCACACATCGTGGGACATCCGGATAACCTTGGATCCTCCTCTTGCTGCTCGAAACAGAGAGGGTAAAAAAAAAAGAGGGAGAGAGGAAAGCGTTATCCATCGGCGCCTGGGCTAAATGGAAGAGATAATCGTCGCTCGTTTAATTAATATCGGCGCGTTCTGGAATCCGACGTAGCTGGAAAACGCGGCCCTGGACCCTTTGATGTCGTGCCATACCGGCCGCGAGTTTCGCGAGCTGAGCCTCCTCGCGAGATAACGCTTTAATCAGCCGCCACGCTCTGCTACGCTTTTTATCTAGCCCTTTTAATACGTAAGCCGATTACCTGCGCGCTACTCTACCCCGTATTTATAGCGTTATCGCACGGAACGCTGTGAATGATTTATATCGAGCGACTACTCCCTTCTCTTTCCCGCCGTGGAGCAAACGCGACGGCGAGTCGTCGAGAACGAATAAACTTTCCATCGCTGGATAAAATGGATATCGGTTGGAAAATTTGTCTAACGATACTCGCTTAAACAATCAATTAACACGTTTTAACACTTTCCTCTCCTATTGGTCGCATGTTGGAAAGAAGTCATTCGCGAAAAAGAGAAAAACAAAAAAATAATTAAAAAAAAAACAGCTGAGAGCGGGAAGGAGCATCCAACGAGCAGCGTAATCGGGCGGGTGATTTATCGGGTGCAATACAGAAAAGAACGCCACGGCTGAATGTATATCCTCCGGTAAAGCCACCACTGGCAACCTTTTATTCCGAGTTGTCGTCGCGGGCAATAATAGTATAACATCGGCGCGGTCGGATCTCATTTCGCGCGTCGCCTTTCCAGCCCCTGGTTCTGGGCAAACCGAAGTTAGACCCCTGAACAGGCGAAAGTAAGAGGGTCGAAGGGAGAGGCAGCAGCCGGAGAAAGGAGAGAGGCTTGCCAGCGTGGAGAACGCGCCTTTAGGGCGGCGTGTGCAACCGACGGAGGCGACGAGGAGAGGCTATATCGTCGGTCATAAATAACGAAAGTAGCAACGGCAGCCCTCCACCTTTCTCTCTCTCTCTCTCTCTGTCTCTTTCACCATTGCTCTCCACGCCAACTGCTTTCCACCCCCGGCACAACGCCGCCATTTCCACCAGCAGCGGCGGCAGTACCGTTGGAAACGGGTGAAAAACGGCCGGTAGGCCGGCGTTCGCCGGAAATGCCCGCGGTCGAAACATCGTAAGCTCCTCCAGAACCTCCACGAGTGCCACCAACGGCGTTACTTCCGTTCGCGTGACCGATTTCCAACGTTCTTTTCGTCCCTCCTGCTGCGAACAGATCAACATCGTGTGACCCGGAAAGTTTAGGCTACTGATAATTCCGGTTAAAAGGAACGTGCACGATAGTTAGGCGGGACCAGAACAAGGGGTTCTTGTTCGGAATAATTGATCGGCGCGCGATTTCGCCCTCGAATCAACGTGGAATTCGATGGTATCGCCAGTTACCAGTTACAAGAATGTTCACGTTGAACCAACACCAACCTGGTGTCTGGCTGGATTCTCCGTGAATATTCCTTTTCTCCACCCTTAGTCGGAGTCGTTTCGGCCTTCTTTCCGTGGAGCTTCCCTCCCCCGGCGAACTTGAGCGTAATTAATTATAAGCACCCGAAACGGGGGCTGGAAATATAAATTACGCAATTTAAAGCGGCAGAGCCGGTAGATTTACCGAGCGCCGCTCTACTTCTCTCCGCCCTTACTCTCTCCTCTGGATCCTTTGGAATTTTACTCGAAGATCTACAACCCCTTGTCTGCACGCTCTCGCCCAGACCTCCTCCCCCCGATCTCTCCGGGTACCGGTCTCCCCGAGATAAAATTCTAAGGTTTAAACAGAGGGAGAGAGGGGATTCGAATGGAACGACACTCTCTCGGTGTGTCTGTACGGTTTTTACACCGTCACGGGGGATTGGACAGCGGCCGTTTCGTTGGTCGAGAATATTTCTTCGGTCTGCTAAATCGTAGCATTAATTTCTCTCGTTACGGACGGTCGGCCGAAATCGAATTTCACAATTAACCCCCCTGGTGGTTCGCGAATCGAAGCCTAGCCAATCTGGTAGTAGCCGCGTGCAGGAAAGGGACAGAGGACCGCGGCAGAATTTCTAGAGCGCGACTAACGGCTGGATGAAAGTTAATTAGCCGCGGAGATGGAGGGACAGGCATCGCGGAACGGTAGGGGACGTATACCGATCGCACCTTCTTACGAGTGAATTTATCCGCCGTCTTGTTTCCGCGTCCTCTCGACCGTCCTTCCCATTTTTTCTTTTCTTTCTTTCCACTCCCGACTCTTCTTCATCCTCCTCCTCCTACTTCTTCTTCGGCGATGGTAAAAAGCTCGAGCCGATCGTATAGCAGGTTAATTTCACGTGGACCCTTCCCGCGTGACGTTTCGCGCTAATGGATTTTCACCTCTTCACCCCTGCCACTCGCGCGGACCGACTCATCCGGCGTTAATTACACGGAGAATGGCTACGAAACGCTCGGAATGCCCGGATACGCGATAGAATTTATGACGCCCATAGCGTCCCTCGATACAAGGCCCCGAGAGCTCATCTCTACACGCGTGTTCCATACACACCGGCTGATCTTCCCTGCCACACGGTTGACATCGCGGTGATTCCTGAAAAATCGACGCAATTAAACGAGAGCCGCACGCGGTGATCGGGCGGTCCTCGGAACGATTAGCGCGGCCACGACCATCGCCTGAATCGATTTTATCCCGCGTAGTTTTGTCCGTTGAATTCACGCTTGTTACCCGAACACTCGTCACGATCGCAGTCTGTTTCTTTCGTTAATAACGTTGTCGTTTGCCGCTTAATACAACCTGGAAATATGTTCACACTTCCTTTTTTCGCCGGGGACTCGTTAGGAACTGGTGAGACGAGAGGAGAAACAAGGTATCCACGCGGAGCCAGTGCGTTCGGAATATCGGTACGACAATTAGCGGGGATAATTAAATTCAGACGAAGCTGCATAAACGGCTGGAATTTCACGGGATTCTTGCCAGCCAGTTACGTAGTACAAGTTCTTTCCGCGAAATTTAGGATTCACTTTGGGATTCTTCGGTTTCCGCGAAGTTAGGACTCGAGAGTTGTGCCGCACTTCCCGACAGACTACAGGCGGTGGAAGAGCCGCGGCGTAGCCTCGATAGCATCAGAAGCCATTAATCAGCCTGTCCAATAATCAGTAGAACAACAATACGTAGGAGAGCCATAATTCTTCGCGCGGTCTGTTCTCCACGGTGGAGAAAGCAGGAAGCGACCATTATTACGTATTCCACTGTTCTGTTCACCGCTCCAAATTTTATTTCTTTCGCTATCCATCATCATGGACGATTGTTGGGCATCGTTAGTGACGAATCGCGGGGTTGTGTAATCCTTGTAGTGCACAGGGGGTAATGAACTCTAATGTACTATCTCTGATACAAATTAATGTACCAGAGTTGAGTCGAGGGTTAATGAAGTGGGTGGATGAAGAATGACTTCGAAGATGATTTTGTTGCTTATTAGCGAGGTTAGAGTATTACATTGGTTCAATTCTAATACTACGGAGGTTAGATTTGAACTCTGTTCTGTAACCTAACCTCCAAATTCGAGAACAAGTAATTTGCCTTACTAGTAACACAGGTTAGATATTAATAAGTTCATGGTTAAATTCTCTAACTAGTGACCTGATTAATATACTTTCAATCCATCGCAAGAAATCATTGAAACTTAGGATTCTACACAACCTCGAACCCAAAATTCAAAAATGTGTCTGTGGATCCCAAATTACTCTCAGGACCTTCTAAATTAATTTAGATAAACATTTAAGTATAAGATTCTAGAGCCGCTAGCATGACTACGCAAAGTAGTAGCACCTTATTCTCCCTTCTCCCAATAAGCGCTAATATGCTAACGAAATAATCTATCTGAATGGTGAAAAGATTGACAAAAATCCAACTACTTCGCTCTCCGCCTATATCCGCCTTATCTATACCCACACTCTTCGCGAAAAGGGCAAAGTGGACACGTAAAAAGGACAAGTGAAGCACGATCAAGACGCCAGTCCATTTAAAGTTGGACACCGGACGACTGTATACGCGGTATCGTCCCATCGTCGACGGGATCGCGGTTCTCTGTACCGCAGAAAGCACACGATGTCGGTTATATTACATGTCGGTATAACGTGCGCGTGATTTATGCCGCATGGCGGCGCGCGGCATTAAATGGATCATCCGACGTCCGACTACGGTATACGTGCGGCCAGCAGTCACCTACGTAGAAATCCGCGATTTATAACGCAACGGAGCGAAGGGCAACTCGTATATTCGCGTCTGACCGTTTCTATCCCACTTTCCCTTTCCCCCTTTCGCTTTCTCGCACACGGTGCGGTTCCGCGCGTCTGAACACCGGCGTCGCGCGCGTTTCACCCGGCTATTCCTTCCCCTAGGCTAGATTTCTAGGTGTTCTTCGCTGTACGATGAGTTAGGGAACGACGGAGGTATTGCCGGTGGTCGAAACGTTCCTCCGAGGATATTCTATTGAAAAGGGCTGCTTGAGTACCTTCAGATGGGATGATTCTGTTTTCTTCAGGACGTTGATGGTTTTCTTCGCGGTGGTGGTGGTGGCTGTGCTGGCGGTTAAACCTCGAGAGCAGTTTGCAAACAGATTCTATTAGGGTCGTGTAATGTGAAATTTCTCAGGGACGAATGAAAATCGTTTTCTAAATTTAACACGTTACCCTTGGGTCATCCTGAACAAGAGTTGGAACTTTTTAATAGTTAAAGCATCGAATTTAGCGTTGAAACGAAGCTTGTTTCCAGTGTGGAAAAGGGTAACAACTGCAAGTGGAAGAACGTATTCATCGGGACCATTGATCTACCGCGGTAGCTGTTTAACGCCAACGATGGTAAACACGATCGAGCGTGATTTAACGACAGGAAGAGATCGTAGGCTCACGTTAAAGCTCCGCCGTGTCGCGAATAGCGGACCGGTTGCACCGGGGACGACCTTAACCCTCAAACGCGCGTACTGTTACCGCTCGGGGAAAACTTGAAACGCACGAAACAGGTTTCCTGCAACGAGAGCAAGAGAAGGGAGAGAGGAAACTGGTGCCAGTGTCACGGTATCGGGCAAAGGCGCGGCTAGAAGTTTCATAGACGATTATATTTAGTCGTTGAAGCGAGAGCTAGAATTTCACATCGCGACCGACCTAACGGTCCATCGACCGAGCCAATGCACTGGTTACGCGAATCGTTGACACGTATAGAATGTCAGGAATACCCTGTTGTTTCCCTAAAATACGAGATTCGCGTGAAAGCAGAGCAAGTTAAAGAACAAGGACAGTTTTATTAAAGTTTCAGGTTGCAAATCCCTCTAGACTTTCTACTTGACGTTAGTCAGGCAGCCAGAGTGAAATAAGCGCAATTTACCACACATGTTTAACCAGAGAGCTAATCTAAAGCACGCAATCAAGGATACTCCCATTCGCGTTTAATTTACGATAGTAGAATCTGACTATCTTCGAAAAACGAGCATCCACGGCTAATTAAGCGGACTCGAAGAATCCCCCGAGCGTCCGTTTCAATTAAACCTTGGTCAATTTGAGGCGTACACATTCCTAGGATGCGACCAGCTATCTCTCCCTCTCTCTGTCACACACTCCCTGCAGATTACACCGAGAGAGTTCTCCGGCAGGAAAGGCAACCAGTTCGCCAAGCAATGAGGGACGCGTGCACGCCAGAGCACGAGCGCGTATCACAGAGAGCGAGTTGACGCGGAGCGATTTAAAGGCAAGTGTAAGGTCCGATCGCTAAAAGTCCCGCGGATCGTCGGGGAGCAGAGTCCCCTGGATGACTCTAAGTGCCATGTCTCGGAGGTAGAGCAGGGGAAGAAGAAGAGGGGCCCCAGCAGTCGTACCAGGCTACAGAGAGAGGAGAGAACCGGTTCCTTGGGTAAGAAGGCTCAGTTTCTCTCCCTGCTGTTGCTCCTCTCCTCACCGACACTCTGCGTCCTTACAGCATCTCCTTCTCCCCCGTCTCGAACCACAGTCGATCCGACTCTGCTCGACCGGTGAGGTTACTACAGGCCATCGCCTAAACCAAAGTGTACGCCTCTCTGTTTCTACTTCGATCGTTTGCCTCGTCTTCGTTCCTTCTTACCGGCGATCTCTTCCCACTTTGCTACGTAGCTGCTGTGTAACTATATTGATATCTTCACCTTCAACGTGCTGTTCCTTCTTCTTCTTTTCTTTTTTTGTCGTTTTTAGAATGTGCAATTATCTTGGAATTATTTCTCGTTGTTAATCTCGTGGGATCTTTCTACTCTTTTTTTGCCTATTTTTGAATAGTACTACTTGTGGTTTCTCCGGGATACTTTCTCGCGTACGCGGTTTCTGAGCACCGTGTGAGATCGATCGGTCGATCGATCGCGCGTCGACCTATCTCTCCCATCGACCAACCGGTGACCAGTCCCTGCGATGCAGGCATCGAATGACTGGATACGTTTCACGTCGAGACATTGGAAGGATTTTGATCGCTCAAAGAGCTTCTGAATTCGCTCGTACATTGTTGTACCTTGTGTTGGTAGAAGTACGAACGACAAGAGATTCAGTTTCGTTCCCTGGACAGATTAGATCTTGCGATAAAAAATACAAGCAAGTGTATCGTAATAAAAGGAAGTGCGATGATTCAGAAACGAGAATGCTTTTTAGCCATTGATGTAGATTCGACGAATTTCGGCGGTCCTCGCGAGTGACCGCAAATTTCATCCGAAAATCGACGATTGCCGGCACGTCATACTTTTCTGCGAACTATCCCGGTATCCTCTCGTTGCCGGGGCTATAGCAAACGAGGCCGCGTTCCAATACGTCTAAGGAAGCGGTAAATCGTCGTCGGCGGTCCTTGTCCAGGTCGTCGTCGACCCTTTACTCCGTCACCCTTCTCCTCCAGTTTTTCTTCTTCGCCGCTCACGGTCTTTCTTCTCCTCCTAAAAAGGCCGAAGCTACGAAACGAGCCAGTCTGTCCCTCTTTATACTCTCTTCCTTCCACCACGTCCACCATTTCTCTCCCCCTTTATTCCTCTTCTCTTTTTCTCTCCCTTATACCGCGACGTCGTCGTCGTCGTTCCTCCCTTCTGTGTTTCTCACCCCCCTTTAGTTCGCGGAACAAGCCAGCAGCCAGACCGGGGAAAGCCCGAAGAAAAACGGATCGGGGCAAGAGTACTCGAGAATCTCGGCGGAATCTTAAGCGGCCCGTAAAATTCATCTCGAATCGCTTAATTCTCTTTCGACGGTCCCGCCGTCCAACTTTTCCCTGCCTTCCTACGCGGCCTTTCGTCGGGTCACAATTAACGCCGTATCGTTCCGTTCTCACAGCCTCGTTCCGCACAATTTTTCCTCCCTCTTTTTCTCTCGTTTCTCTTTTTCTCTTTCTCCTCCTCCTCCTACCTGAAATAGGTTGGAACTCCACCACCCTTTCGCCCCTGTGCTAAGAGAGAAGGTGGCGCGTTACAAAAGCTCTCGAGCGAGAAGTCGTATTGTCTCGATACGTCGCGCGACTTCTCTCTTTTTCCCTCGCCTCTTTTACCTATCGTCCCTCCTCGTTTCACGTGGCCATCGAGTAAGACGCCAGTGTGTACGCGTACACGGCTCTCTCTCTCTACTAAGCGCCCCTTTACGCGCGAGGATATAAATCGTCGAATCCTTAACCGGTTCGAGGAGGAGGAGGTGGTGGAAAAGAAAGGGATCAGGTCGTAAGAAACGTCGAAATCCTTCGCTTTCTTCTAGTCGTTCTTTCGTACCCCTTCGAGATATACTACGCGGGCCAGAGGGACACAGACCGGAAGAAACTTGCACAAGAGAGGTCCTTGGACGTGTCGCGTGACTACTCCGTCGACCGGACTGCAAATCGTTCGAACGTGTCTCCTACATTGAAACACCCGGGTGCTTCAATTATGACCACTTTCTTTTGCTTCATTCACGTATACCCGCTGTTTGCACTGCCTCGAGAATCGCGGTACTTGTACAGTGTCGGGGAAATAACGTTCTTTCTCGGGCGTAATATCATTTGCTACCAGATATACTCGTTAATAATAGCCGGAAGGGTATAGGGGAATATCGCTACCAGAATATAGATTATTCGAGGATCGAGAGCACGGAACACTTAAAGCAATTTATTCCACGTTTACACAGCCGTCCACGCACACCTACGTGGGCCCCTTAACGATTTCGGTCTGAAAAATAATTAACAGGATCATTCGGTGCTTGAGAAAGTAATTAATTACCGAAAGGAGGGTGGGGCATGCGGTAGCCACGCCACGTCAAGCCTGCAGTCCACTAACAGCGTGTACCCCGGGACGAACGATAAATCACCGAAGATTCGGCTACTTCGATGCGATCTCGGTGTCGCTAAACCGCACATTTTCCACCGTTAACCCCCTCTCTCCCTATACACACTTCTTTCCCGTTGAAAAATTTCCAATTTCCATATTAAAATACATAATGCACCAGCAGCCCCCGGTTGGTAAATCTCCCGAAGGATATCGTCCTCTGAAATATCGTCGCGATCGACTTTTTACTATGCAAGAATTTGCCACACCAGAAGCAAGGTGTGAGAAGTGGAAATTACCGCGCGAATCTCTTTACAGGGTGAGAGAGGGTACACGAAGCGATAGAGCACACCATAGGGTGTAGGTTGTACACAGGTGAAACGCGTCGCTACGTAATATCGATCATCGACGACAATTCCCGGCTTCCTTTTATCGTCACCTATTCCCGTGGTTCTCGTCGCAGCACGTGCTGCCGCAAGATCGACCGCGTCTTCGTCGTCTACCGCCTCTCTCTCCCTTGATCATCCCCCTTCGCCCCCTCGTGCTCGAAATCTGCCGCTTTCGAAAACGGTGCTTCTCTGTCTGTCGCGTTGTATAACGACCGGCGACGAAGGTAAGGGCGACGTCGTCTCGGAGACGCCTTGGCAACATATCCAGCCCGCGGAACGGTCGACCATTCAATATTTTCAAAAACCAATTTCGCGTTAGACTGTTTGCCCTGGCGTGCCGTTGCCGGAATGAGCCGGGGGAGGCAGGGATATCGCGAGCACGTGTGCTTAACCACGTAGAACATATACGAGCGTGTTACAGGGCGAGTCTGAGTAAACGCTGCCGCTTGCGATATCGAGGTCAGAAGCGCGGTGTGATTTTTCGGATGGTACTTGATAACGCGGCGCGTCTACCGACATAATCCCCACGCATTTTTATGCAAACTCTACGTTACTTCAATTTTTCCATTCAACTTTAACCATTTCGTTAGATATCTGCCGTGGTATAATCCACTCTGCTTAACCCTCTCTTTCCCCGTATAAAACTCTACCAATTTGATCCACCCCTGAAATAACAAAATCCCTCCAGCACTGGTAACACGTCAGAATCGAAACCATAGCAAACAGGCGTCAGTGTAGGCTCTTAAAACCAGGGAAAACAGATATTCACGCGAGCAGAGTGCGCCAATAAACGGTAATCCACGATGACTCGTTATTTTTCCCCTTGTTGGTCGCTTTCGAGGCAACGGTAGAAATGGCTATAGAGTAGCAGCAGTAGCAGCATCAGCAGCATCCTCTCCTCCACCCTCGGCCATTTAAAGCGGAGCCGGTGCAAATACGCGAGCGGCGTACACGGGCTGGTTGTTCGTCGTAAGGGCCGTCGCTGGCGTTGGCGTGCCTGGGGACCGTTGCGGGTACCCCGCTTCCCTGCGCTCTCTCTCCACCCCCGGCGAATATTCAATCGGATGCATTACGGAGGCCACGGGGGTGGGTTCTCGATGTAATCCTCCGGCGCCAGCGGGTTTCGCCTCTGTGCGTGCCGGAGATGCGGCGGCAGCATCGTGGGTGTGCTTCGTTGCGTATATGCGTGTAAATACGCGCGTGTGTGTGTGGGTCGTATGGGCGAGAGAACGCGCGCGGATGCGAGTCCTCTGTACTTTCTCTCTCTCTCTCTTAACATGCGAGAGTTGAATAGACAGCGGTGTCGGTGCATTCATCGAACGGCTGCTTTTAGCGCGACACGCTGCGCGAA
>NW_017100218.1:315769-335590 GCF_001263275.1 Habropoda laboriosa
AGAGGACACTTGGTCGACTCCGTGATGGGTGATTGGAGAACTGGTTGGTCTCTGGGTATTCTCTATCGATGGATCAGAGGATAAAACTTCTTTCGCCGCGTTTTTCGAGGGTAGTACGCAAATTTTTGTTTAGAAAATTTCGAGATTTCTAGATGACAGAATTCTTGATAATATTCAGAAGAAGTATTCACGTGTTCTCTCTATGAAGATGTCAGTACTGTTACTCCGCAACGAAGAACACTTGGTGAACATCGTTTTTTTTTTTTTTTTATACCGCATTCTTTGTCGTTAATTAGCGAGCAAAGCTCGGTGATAAGAAGTTCCAAGGAGACTTTTCAGTCAGTCTTTCCGCGTAATAGAGCCGTATCACCGTATAATTTCGGGACGCGTACTAAGCAGTCGCTCAGCCACTTTATTGAACAATTAGAATAGCTATAATGTAGCGGGCGCTGACGTAATTCCGCGCAGCAGGTTTCTCCATGGTACTTAGAGGTACTTCCGAGGCGCATTTTCTAGACTATATACGGGGAACGGGAGTGCATCCTGCATCCATCGAACGGCTGCTTTTAGTATGGCGTGCAACTAAACCGCCCGCCCATGAATAGTTACGAAATTATTGTTGGTAATTACGATAAGAAGCGCGCGCGTCCGTCTTTCTGCCGGCAATTTTCGAGACGTTGACAAGGATAGGGTTGAGCGTCCCGCGTTTTCGCGAATAACCGCTGTTTACCGTACGAGAGAACTTGTCGCGAAGACGCTATTAAACGTAGTTATCGATCTGTTCTCACGTTACGTTGACGAAAGTGAAAAAAGATAAGTAACGCGACGAAAGTTTTTGCAAAAAAGACAGAGAAAAACACGAAGAAGTACGAAACTGTGGTGTAAAGTTAAGAATGCTCGAACATCTCCAAGTACACTCTGTTCGCGTGTACCTAAAGGTCGAAGGAATTACCCCTAGGATATATCCTAGCTAGCAGAGTGCAACGTTAAAGGAGATATCCTCCCCGCGAACAAACTTCTTTCACCGTAGGTTCTTTGGTCGGCGAACAGCTTCAATACGGCCGAGTTTTCCCCGTGTACTTTATTAAAAAATTAAAGGGGCCGTAATACGATAGTTACGACGCGATTCGATGCAACAGCTTCTCTCTCCTTCCCTTCTACTCGTAACTCGTGTCTCGGCTCGTTTCCTATGCCGTGCACGCGCATCCTGCGCACGCTGAATGACCGCTTTTAGCGTCTTATCGGACGGGCAGCCTCCTGCCAGCCAGATATCTGAAATTATCAACGTCTAATTGCAATAAGAAAGCGGCGCGATACGGGTTTTCCGTTATCGCGTCCGTGCGACAAAAGCCGGCGAGATCCCTCCGGTCTGGTCCCATTCAACGTTTATGGCCCGCGTTCGTCGCCTAGCCTCGTGTTTGCTAAATGTCAGCCTTGTTCCTGAACGTGCCGGGGTATCGATAAACCGACCAGCTGCTCGGTCTTTACACGTGTCAGATCGAGAGAGTTGGAGTATTGATCAACCACGAGAGAGGTTGTCGAGTACAGAAGTAGCGTTAGTTAAGTTTCATCAGTGGATAGCAGAGGCTGTACGTTGGAAATTTGAACACACGTATAGTCGATGGAAGAAATAGAGCAAGCTCGTAGTAAGGTGTCGAAGTTTACATGTTAGATTACATCGACAAGCTGATGGACAGAAACCTGAGAAGATGAGACAAGATCGGAGATTTAATCCTTTAATTTATTACTTCGTTGTATTTCTTCGACCGACTATGCACCCACTAAAATTGAACTCGCGACAAATCTAATAGAATGATGATCTAATCAGCGTCGAAGATGAAAGTACAGACGTCGGGAGAGACAACAAAAATTGTCACCGACGAAAAATTTCTCGTGCTTTATAAGAAACTTTCTTCACCCCTGGAGGATACGAGTAAGACTTAAGGATGTCAGGCCGGTAAACTCGGTGGAAATAAGTGTAACCAGGGTGTACACACACAGTGGATTTCCAGGAGTAGCGGGGGAAAAAAAGGGAGGAAGGATCCTGGTGGCCGTCATAATTCTCGCGAGCAACGGAAGAAGAATCCAGCGGACGAAAGGAGAAAGAGGGGAAAAAAGAAAAATCCTAAACCGTATCACTTACCGCCTCCATGGAGGACGCAGTTGCGGGGATTAGGAAACGTTTTTCTCTGGTGGCGAGCACTCAGAGCTTTTCGTCCGTTTTCCACGCCGGTGTTTTACGGTCCGCGGGGCACTCGAGTGTGTGGCCAAGGAACGGGCGTGGAGTAAAACATCGAGTCGCTTCCTTGTACGTGTACCTTAGCGCGAAACACGCCGGCCACGAGGAAAGAAAGAGCGAAGAGATGAAGGGAGTTGGGGGAACGGAACCTCTAAGCCTTCGAGATACATGTACTTGGGCTGCCTCCGCTTCCGAACAGGAATCCGAAAGCATTAGCCGCTTCGTAAGTAGCAGTTCGCACGCGTGGCTGCTGTGCACTTGCTTAGAAATTCCTGCGGATACCTCTATCGTCGATCTGCTTTTATTTCCAATGAAATTGTAACGAGGATGTATACCTTGTGGTTCGTCCGGACGTAGAATTTCATCGTTAGATAGACACTTTGGTACGTTTCTGTTACATTTTTTTACAAGAATTATCTACATACAAGGGAATTAAGGAGAAAGAACTCTTCACGGAGGGAAATTTATCGGGAACGTCAGAAACTCGCCAATTCCAACTCGACTCTCGCGTACTCGAAGATTCCTATAAAATTAGACTTTCAAACGACGACCTGGAAAGACACTCGTCCACAGCAATACCATTTCGTCTACCCAGTGTCACTAATATATCCAAACGACTGACTCTCCGTGCTCTTTCATTTATCCTGCGATACTTTTCTACACCGAGCCAGCTAAGGCCTCCTTTTCGACGCTCGGGGCGGTCGTAAGAAGATTCGACGCGCTTCCCGCTAAAAAGCAATCCTCGCTAGCACGCGAACGGCGTATAGGCAGGCGATACAGACTCGCCGTGCTGGATGATGAACCGCGAAGAGAAGAGGAAATTACCGGGGAGAGAGTTCGTGCCGCGCCATATTGCTCCGCGGCTGCCGAAGATTTATGTTTTAATAATTATTGTGACATTGGTGCTCGCGTGCGTAAGGCCAATCAATGCAGGTGTGTACGGGGTTCTGCACGCGGACGGATGGACGGACGAGGCCGACAGATCGACGGACAGGGAGCCACGGGATGCGAGCGAGAGATCGGGCCCCTCGGTGGAACAAGGAGGCCCCGTGGACGCGAGGAGCCTTCGAGGGGGATGCCCCCTTCGCCAAGATGGCCTCCTCGCATTCCTCCACCACCGTGCCGCGGCTGTACTCTCGCCACTTTGCCTCTTCGTCGCTCTGCCGCTCGCTAATACCGATCGACCGTTCTTGCTTCGCGATGCTCCTCGCATCAAACTTCGCAGCTAGATCGCGCAATTTACTTTTTCAGAGAATCAGCGTTGTCTTTGAATATACCGTTGGATCGTAAAGCAGCGGTGAAATTCTGTTGGGAAGATTTAGTAGCAAAGTAGTATGCTTTGATTACTGACAATTTGAAAGCAACAAACTCGTATGTTACAAATGTTAGCAAAATCACTTTTTGCTCGGCATATGAATACGAAAAGCGCCGACAGTGTCCAGTCAAAGGGTTAACGGTATCCAGGATGCATCGTGGCATAGTGTAATGAAAAAATTCGTACAAATACTTGTTCTATTTAACCTCGCCTACGTTCATCTACCCGTCAGTCCATCCTGTCACGAGTCACGACAATCCAATCGAATCGAAACCCGGCGAAATTCGAAGTAACTCCGAGAGCGGATGCCCCTAACGAGATCCCCTCTTCCCCGGCCGCGTAACCTTTCACGCGCTCCTATGAGCAACAATAATTGAATCCCGCGAGAGAGCGTGGCGCGCGAGGAGATCCAGTTTCAAAAAATTTCATCGCTCGCATCCGCGGCGCGCGAACGTTACCCGGGCCTCATCTCTTCGCTCGCCACGGACGGCTTCCAGCCGACCTGAAATTATCGGTTATCCGTGCACAGCATCGCCGATTACATCTCGCGTCGATCATCGAACTTTCCACGCGGAAGTGAAACGGACACCGGTGGGGCGCACCATCTCTCTGGCTAGCAGTTCTAATAAAAATCCGCATTAACGTCGAGACGCGATTCTCTTCGGTTACCTGCGGCTAGCCGCAGGCGACCTAACTCTGGAGACTCTCTCAGCACCACGACTGTGAAACGATCTCCGTTTCTATTGTAACTCATGCACAGAGATAGAGAAAGAGAGACGTAGGCACGCCTCTTAATTAGCGAGCACTGCTCACGCCTGAGGCTGATAATCTCCCTCTCTCTCTCTCCCTCTTTTCTTCCTTCGTCCTCTCGATGACTTACGACGAAACGTTGGAAAAACACCGGCTGGCGTGAGAAGAAGGTTTATCGTTCGGTCAGAAGTCGGTGGCGTCGTCGCTCTGGCCCCTCTCGCACGTAACTCCTCCATTATCTGACGTTACATCGCGAACGTCCAAGGAAATTAAGACGCCTGCCGCGTCGAACGTTTCGTCCTACCCTCGGTTTAACCATGATTTCGATGATTCCATTTCTCCTCCGTGCCCTGCTGGATCTCTAATGGCCGATTGGAACACGATCCCTCCCGGTTTCCCGCAGCTTTTCGAGAAACAATCGAAGGCGAGAGATCGGACCGCCGATGAATTTATTAACGATCACGCTCTGGAATGCCGTTACGTGGCTTCTGTAAACATCGCTCACGGACAGATCGCCCCGGAGGAATGTCAGCTTATGAATCCGCTTAATAGATAGCGCGCGGTTTATCCGAGATGAATTCGAGCGATAGGCGAGATCAGGGCGCGAGATAAAAAGGCTCTCGTTGCTTTTCGACGAATCTGACCACGACAGTTACGGGCATTTGTTCGAGCAACCTGGAATTTAAACGGTGGAATTTTTTTTTTTTTGAAAGTTGTATTTATCATCTATTAAATTGGAATAGAGTCGTACACGCACAGTACCCTGGGACAGCTTCATTTAGATACCAGGAAGAAGATCTGTAAGGATGGTAAACATCGACGTGACAAACAGATAGGGAAGAGAACGTGATGGTAAATTAAGGTTGAAATTTATCAGAACTCTTTCTTCCTTTAATTTGGCGCTGAAGTTCAATTATACGACACGTTGGCTCGTGGAATTCAGGTCATCGGTTGGATTTTTTCCAGAATGACAGAGGTAGGGGAAAAAACACACACAGCGGAGAGAAACTTTTGTCCCGTGTGATTGGGCTTAACCGATAGTCGACGAGCAGCCAAGACTTCCGTGTCAGCTGTATCGAATATATACGTGTGGCTTCTGAAAACTTTTCGCCGCTCCTTCCACGGCCGCGATAAAAAGTTCGCCCCATAAAGTGGCGTCGATGGAACGCAGTAAAATTTTCTATAAAATTTGATTCCTCCGGCCTGCCTCGGCTATTACCGCAAATTCGCCGAACGAAAGGAGCGTGGCTATCTCTCCCCCGTGTACCTATTACTTTTAACGACTCCTTTGCCTCCTCGCAACATCGCCTCGCGCGCCATACACATCCGCGGTCATAAATGGCTAATATTACAGCTTTTATTACTGTCAAAGTAAATTACATCGGGCGGTGGTGGCATGGACGGCGCGGCCGCTGAAATTCGGTCCGTGGCCAACGGGAATTCTTGCGCCTCTCTCTCTCTCTCTCTCTCGCTGTGTTCCAGCATTTTCTCCAATCGATCCGCCTTTTTGCCTCTTTTCCAACGATAATTGAACGTTATTGAATGATACTGTTACCGGTTAATTTTATTTCGTGCTGCTCGGTTGCTCGATATAATTAATTTAATTGAAAACATTGTTGTTGTAACGTTAACTGTGACCAAGGAGCGGTGTATGTACGATACTCGGGTTGTACTGTGTGTTACATCAAAAATACACGGTCGTATTAGTATACGTGAAATACGTAATATTCCAATTCAAACAGCAACCGGGAGAAGAAAGAGAGTATACTGGTTCAGATAACTAGGCTAAGTTAACAGTCTTGTTCAAATTGATTCTATACCAACTTCTCAGATATTACAAACCGATTGCAATTCCCTTTATGAGATACGTATCGTCTTGTAATAATAAGTAACAGTTGAAGGAAGCAAAAAGTAGAATTATTCCGAGACAGAAGAGGGTCTCTAGATAAATGAAGACACCCAACGTTCTATCTCTCCGAGGCTAGACCATTTACGTGAGTTCGTGCAAGGGCATCTGCCAGGGATCATCGTGACGCGATCCGGTGCGTTTCACGCATTCTCGCGTGCGGCCTTCCTCACGATGGGTGCCGTTTCACGTTCGCGCGTTTCTCCTCCTTTGTACACCATGGACGGAGGCGCTAATGGCGATCGTCTCGCGTTCTTGCTGGTTGGCCGGTTTCTGCCGACTGACGTCTCCTCTCTCTCTCTCTCTCTCTCCCTTTCTCACGCACGTTTGTCCTTTCCTTCCCTCTCTCTACCTTTCCCCCGAGAGTATTCTTTCTCGACTATTCGTTCCCCTTGCCGGCAGACCGAAAGGGAGAAGGGTGTTCCTCTCGAAGTACTCTCCGGTCGTTATCTCGAGGAAAACTCCCTTTTTCTCGCCCGAGACCAGAGAAATTCTAGCGTATACCTCGATTGCCAGAGCAAGAGGAAGCTGAGAGAGGAGGTCGAGGGTAGGAGGGAAGGAACGAGTGTCGACGAGGAAGAGAGGGAGAGAGAAGCGAAGGAGGGCAGAAACGCAGGCAAGAGAGTTCCAGCAACGTGGCTGGAAGAGAAATTGCTTCGTTTCCGAATCCGCTGTGTGTGTTCTGGCTTGATTGGCCTCCGCCACTGCTACCCGTTCCTCCAGCCACATCAGCCACCCCCGTGGAACGCTGCTACCTCCCTTGGCGGCAACCCCGCGTGTGCTCACCTTTGCCACTTCGGTCGAAATGTTTTTTTTTTCGGGAGAAGGGTGGAAAAAAGTAATGCGAGCCCATTCTCGGGAACGCGTCGTCTCCTTTCCGATTAATCGGTGCTGTGAGGGTCACCGGGCTAACACCGGAAGCGTGTCCCGTCGAGGGGAGAGAAAGAAACGACCTAGGTTCTCGGTTAAAGAGGGGTGGTGAGAAAGAAGAGAATGATAATTTCGCTCGGTAAGAGTTCTCGGAATTCAGTAGCTTCCTGAATTTTAATAACGAGAGAGAGAGAGAGACAATGATTATAGTTGCTTATTATTTCTTACCGGATCGCAAATTTTCCTCCGTGAAAATTCAAAGAATCCCGGCGAACACTCTCGACTTCCGCCGGTAGAAGGTACATACTCGTTCAGCCGTCTCTTCGTGGAAATCGTTCGTTGTTTCCCCATGGATTATGAACTCTCCTTCTTTTTTTTCTTCCTTTTAACAACTTCTTCCTTCCACCCATTGTTATCACGGCCAGGTGTAATTACACGAGCAATCTCGGACGACGATAAACGCGGCAACATCAATTACGACACTTTATCTACGCAGTTACCAGCCGGACGATGAAACGTTTCGCGCACACCAGCAGCCAGTCCCCGCGTTAATTGCGCCGGTTAAACATCGACGATTCTTCTGATTTGTGTCTCGTCGAAGCCCTCTTTCCATCGTTATCCCCGCGCGGGCGTGCAAATCGCTCGTCCCGATCTAGACGCTCGGTTAATTAAATCGATCGATCGATAATCCGGCTGATTCTAGACGCCCTATCTAATAACGCGCCGCGCGATGCTTTCCGTCCGGTTGTTTCGAACCCTAAACACGAACGGATCCTTTGACCGTCGATACACTCGCTGAATAATTAGAGATAAACTGAATTTATTCCCCGCGACCTAATTACCCGCGGCTCGTTTAATTAATGGCCAGCCGCGAGTCATGACCGCCATTGTTACGCGCCACCTAACAAACTGTGCCCGTAAATGTCCGTTACGCTGTTATTGATACGCGTCTGAATCGCTCGGCCGGACTCTTAACCGTGACGGGGTCGGCGGCTCTCTCTGTTGTTCCCGTGAAATCTCGTTAGCCAATCGCGATTATCCCCGGTGCGTAATTCGGCCCAGCCGTCTCGTCGAAAATTCCAATAACGAAGCGTAGATATGTCAGCTTGGATCGATTTTCCAATATTATTAATTGTTTTAAATAGTTCACCGTTCACCTCGAATTTATCAACTCGTTCGCTTCTGCATTCGACGCGGAGAAAAATTAATTTTTGATTTTTTTACCTGAAAAGTATAATCTGGATCAGTGGTGTGCCTGTTTGTGTGACGCACTTCAATCGGCCAAAGTAAAATCTGTAAATCTATCAAATAATTTTCGAAAAGAATACTCGTCGCTGCTCCACACGTAAAAGTGTATGTAGTACATTTTCTAGGACTGTGTCGAGACAGAGTATTTTGTTTTTTCTTCTCTACAGACGTTGCTTCAGCATTTCTAAAGGTTCTCCGAAGTAGGAAGTGCCGCGTTGCGTTTCACTATTCGAATGACAATAACCGTGTGCAGACACACGCTGCATCCATTCAGTTGTCTATCTCTGAATGCCTTGTAACGGCAATTTTCCTCCGGTCGAACGTTTTCTCGGTTGATTTACGAAAGCTGTAACGCTGATTATTAGAAATCGTTGGCGCACGCGAAGCCGAACGACGGGAGGAAACGCGTATTCTTCGCCGGTATCATTATCGTGGCGGGCAGGGCAAATAAATCAGACGGGGTAATTCCACGAATTGCAACCGCATTGTTACGTGCCGTCTAACAAATCATATCTGTGTGCGGCTGACACTAGCTGCTGCAATTACTGATATCGCGTCACGACTAGATGGAGCCGCTTTGAACTGTCACGCCGCCCGTTCCGGAAGCAATCAATTTGTCACTATGAGCCTCGATCGTTGATCCGCCATCGACCGATGAATAATGCATGATCCCGTTGAAAAACGTCCCGCGTATTTTCATAAGGTACAGCCCGAGCTTACACGCGTCCCATGTTGTTCGATCTACTTGTTTCTTGTCGCCGAGAGGAGAAGCAAAACAAAAAATGCTTCCTGTTTCATAAATTTCTTCTTTTTTCTTTTTCAATTTACCGATATCATCTGGTTATATTAAAATCTACAAGTTTTCATAAAAACCGCGTTGAAAATTACTCCACGAACCATGGTATATACCTGGAAAGCCGAAGGAGAACAAGAAGATTCGCCGGTTTGATTAACCCGTCGCCAAAGGAAACGCGCAAAGACGCGGACACGAAACGGAAAAGCAAACGGAAGAGGGGAGAGAGGCAGAGAGTTGGTAGACGCGAAAAGCGTCGATGGCGATAAAAGGCTGTAGTTGTATGGCGAAGCAGCGAGGAAAACAGGAGCACGATAGCGTGAAAAGGTGGCGCGATAAAAGGCCGTGGCAACGACGAAGAAGTGGCGGAGAGCGAAGAGAAAAGCCATCGCATGGACGGAGAGACTCGTCGTCGTCGTAGGAAAGCTCGAGAGCTCCGACAAACGGTCGACGCTCGTGAATGTTTCAACCGGTGGAAAAAACAAATTCCCTTTCCACATTTTCTCTCTCTCCCTCTCTCTTCTCCTCCTCCTCCTCCTCCTCTTTCCTCTTCTGTCAGCAGTCTCGTTTCACCTGCGCGATACCATAGGGACTATTACGCGAGTTGACGCGAGTCGAGCTCCTTTTTTTCCCCCCAGTTTAGGTGATTAGTCCAGCCGCGCGCCAGTTTCCCGGCTACTAGAAGGGAAGCAGAGGAAACGTTAGGGAGCCTTTGAACGGCTTCAACTTCCGAGAGGCGTCGAAGGGAGACGTTAATGGCAACGCGTTTCATCTATCCCTCGATCTCATCCGGATCCCGTGATTTGCTGGGACATACGCGTTTCCGGGCAAGAATTATGGGTCTCGGAGGACCGTGCTTTATCGACGGAGTGTTTGATGGGAAGCGATATCGATTTGGGTTATAGTCGGTGAGAGATGGAGAAGATCTGCTGGATTTATTTCATCTGTGAGAATTAAATTCCTGTTGAAATTCCGTGATATATAAATGGATTTTTCGTTATTATTCTCCTTTTAGCTTCCTCTCCATGTTCCGTTAAAGTTTAGCTACCTCTCGTCGGTTTGTATCAATTTTTTTATAAATGTAACGTTGCAAGGCTCGATAGCAATTTGCTTCCTCTTGCTAGGTCAGAGTATCGAAATATTGGTTAAACATCCTTGTTAAATTGTGACCATCTTTCTGCCAAAATGTTCGGGCAACTTTTTCTTCGAGAACTGCTGGCCGAGGCGGTGCGTGCAGGATTAGAATATCGTAGGAAGTATATTACGCGGTGGTAAAACGAGCAACGTAAGGGATATAGAGGGTCGAGAATGAATGTACAGCAGGAAACACAGAGAGAAGACACTCGATGCTCTTCGACTACGCACGAACCCCTGGTCCAACAACCGGGGGCCTGTTGTAATGCTTCATGGGGGCGAGGCCCCATGTCTGTGCGGGAACATCGATATATCAATCCGATGGCCCGTGGATTGTGAATCTCCGGTCTCTCGCCGCTCCTCCCTTTCGTTTGGGAAATCGAGCACCGTCATAAACTACCTTTGGACCGGTTCGAGGTCAACGCAGTCTGTGTTTCGGGACTCGTAAGGGAATCTCCGGCAAGAAAAATCTTTTCTCTCAACTTTTCGCGCGTTCCGACGCACCTTTTCGAATAAATGCATCCTTTATGTACCCGTCCGCGATTCTCTCCATTTCCACAATATTTCACCGCGATTTACCTCCTACGTATACATGTAACCTAAATTTCCATCGAATATCTTGGAATCTAAGAAAAGAATAATGACAAGAGTATATCTGTCTGTCCGCTGGAAGTTTCAGGTTACCGGGACAAAATAAGTCAGATATGCAAGAATCTTTAGAAAACAGTAGAAAATCCGTAGAAAATTCGATATCGGTGTAAACTGAATAGCGGTTCGCAATTTTTCAGTGTTCGTCAAAATCCAACTTTTCGAGATAAATTTCACGTGATTTTTCGCTGGAAAATCATCGCGAATCGTTACTGCAACTTACGTAGCGAGACGATCGACAGGTATCGGCGTTTTTCATCCACGGTCTCGCGCGCTAAAGCCCTGTTTCCGTTCTATTATGCGGCGCGGCGACGGCCCGCGTAATTTATCGCGACGCGGCCCGATGTATTTTAGGCATTTTACACGAGAGCACTCGGTCGACGCCGACTCTTCACGCCGGTCTGATCGCTCGATCGGACCGCCGCCGCTGTTTATTTACCGTCGACACCGACCAGCGAGAGGTTATTAATTATCGTTTGACGCCCGTCAGCGAGAGAGAAAAGGCTGCTGCTGCTCTCGCATGCTCGCGTTCTCGCAATTAGTCAGCTGCACACGCTCGATGCGTGGCTGTTCACCGACGAATCCGCGAAAGGCATCGCACTTAAAGAGTGGCGCTTTTTGCTGGCGGCCAATTTGTCGTTAAACTGCCACACGTAAAACGCGTTCGATCGATCCAACAATTTTCTTACACGCGAACAGCGATTTTATATCAATCAAATTACACCTTGTCCCACGTCGTTCTCGGTGAACGTTCGAATCGAGCATTCGTCGAGAACAACTGCTTGCGACATTTAACCGCACGGTTATACTTGCTGATAACAGCCGCTGTCATAGCTCAATAACGGTTCGTTAATAAGTGAACCGTTGCTGAATTAGTCAGAGGACAGTTCCGACGTTTACGAGGGTTCGTTAAAAATTGCTGGACCGCGGGTAAGTCACGTTTATACATTGAAAATCTTGTAACACGGAAAGTTCAACGGAGAAGATCGATCGAAGGAAAAAGAGCAGCTCGAGGTCGAGCTGCAGAGATTCGCGATTCTAAAGGCTGTAAAATTTCCAGAGGGGATCGTGATCAGCCGTGACGAGTCGAGCGTGTGGTGTTCGCGAATCGCAGGAGTCCGTTCACCAAGTTTCTCGCTCGCCACTCAGCCCGAAAATTCGATTTCCCTCTTGCGAACCGTCGTCTTTCCGCTCTATCGTAACTTCCTCGAACGTTTTCTCTGGCCCTCCCCCTCTCTCTCTTTTTTCAATTGCCAGTCGACACTTGGACTACTCGTTTTCCCTCGGAACTTTGACTTTCCGCGCGAAATAGCCCTCGTTTCACGGCCCTTATACCCGGCGCAGGGCCGATCGTTCGATTACGCTCGAATCGTTAACATCCGATACGAATCTGCTCCACGGTGTGCTTCGATCCGGAATTAGCGAGGTGGACGAGCTCTGTCCAGTCTCGTAATACCGTGTTAAGCGAGAGAACACGATCGTCCTAGTCGTGGTGATTGCTCGGCTGAACAAAAACTATGGCGATCGAATTGAATGGCTGTGGATGGACGAGAGAGGGATGTACCCGGTGATAGTGGAGCTAATCATCGTAACGAAATACGTGACCAATCGATTTTCATCCTGTTCCTCGTGTATCCAGGGAACTAATTTATACAGAAGATGCTTCTTTTTCCTTCTTTTTTAATAGAAACTATTATATAAAGACGGGATAAGATGATAGGGATCGATGTTACAATTTAACATTACAACTCGACACGTACGTGATACATTCTCTAACAACGCTCGAGTTTTTCTTTCGTTTTTCTTTCTTTTTTTTGTCCAAGAGAAATTACACTCTCCGGTTTCCTTCTTCACATGCATCTCGTTTCTCATGCCTCTATTATTACACCTCTCGTCGACCATAATTAACATATTGCATACCAAATATCCCGCGAGCTGCACGCAATGCGTAAAACACGACACGGTAAAGATCTTCCAGCGGTAAAGAGAATACGTTCCGCGTACAACACTCGAAAGAGTCGAACTTTACATGAACAGTTCTTGTCCTTCCTAATTAAGTGTGCCCCAACGTGGGACTGCTTCTCGTCAGTCGTTCGACCACCACTCGACGAGCACTCCCTTTACTTCCTCGAGTGCCCAACCGAAAAAGTCCTCCTACTCGAGAAGGAAGCCCTCCTTCGTGGTCCTTCATCTTCGGTAGAAAGGAGCGGTGCGTTGTGTTTCGCCGAAAAAGAAGGACCAACCGTACCGATTTTAACCAGATATCTTCCGTTTATCGCGTGTGGCGCTTGAAGGGCGGTCGATTTTCCAGCCCGGTGTCGTCGTTGGCCCTCGGTGCATCGGTTCCGCGAACGATCAAAGCCCTCCTTCGTGGTCCTTCATCTTCGGTAGAAAGGACCGGTGCGTTGTGTTTCGCCGAAAAAGAAGGACCAACCGTACGATTCTAACCAGATATCTTCCGTTTATCGCGTGTGGCGCTTGAGGGGCGGTCGATTTTCCAGCCCGGTGTCGTCGTTGGCCCTCGGTGCATCGGTTCCGCGAACGATCGTACATCACCACGCACGGTGTGGAGAATAAGGCGGGAAAAGAAGACGGGGCGCTCGAGAAGAGCGAGAAAAAGGTGAAAGGGAATGGCAAACGAGGGGTGGCGCGAGGAGGAGGCGAAGACGTGTGTGTGTTGGAAGGGGTAGAAAGGCGGAAGGGCTTAAATCAATAAATTTCAAAAGCCAAAGCCGCCGCCTTACCGTTATAACTCTCGAAGCGGGTACCTTTGCCGCGCGTATATGCCATCAGAGGAGACAAAGAGACTTGCACTCGAGCAGTCAATGCTGCAGAGACCACGGCCGAGTGCAAAAGCCGAGGGGGAAAAACGAGGAAGGAACGAAAGGGTCCCGAGGTGCACCGGGACGCCGCAAAAGAGATTGATGTTATTCGATTTTTGGATTCGAGATAAGTTAAGGAAAAGAAGAGAGAGAGAATATCGCTTTCTCTCTCTCTCTCTCTCTCTCTTTCGGTCTTTCTTTCGTTGTACGCGAGCAAAGTTCTTCGCGTGTGCACAAAAAAGCGCGCGATTTTCGACCTTCCTTCCGGTTGCTACGAGAGTTTCCGCGGTGTACACGCGGAAACTACTCGGTTGAAGCAGCGCGTTTACTCAACAAGCGAAATTTTTCGGCGGAAAAAACGAACGACCAGAGAGGCATTCTTTCGGGCATGCCTCGCCTCCGGTTGGAAACGCCGCGAGATTCCAGCGACCCGTTTTTTTCACTGTGCCAGTTATTCTGCAGTTTTAGGTCGGGATCCGGGGGCTGGTAATGCGCTGTACCGGCGTGTTTAATACAACGCTGCTGTAGTCACTTCCTATGTTCCTTTCTTTCAAGAAACGTATTATTCTTCGCAATACGTAGATCTATTCAGTTTTGCGGATATTTAAGGAAATATCTCATTACGCGCCATCTTCGCTGAAATCTTCGAACGTCGAGTGAAATTATTTGCTGTTTTCTTTTTTTCCCCTTTTAAAGCTACTAAAAAATTGCAGCGTAATTTCTGTGCCACGGAGAACCGTAATTGCGCTACATAATCGCTCCTCTTTGAACGTTCCGTGCACCGCAAACGCGCACGCACCGCGAACCGCATGATTCAGAGATGCAGCGCGTCGCGTCGCGAGGGGGCTCGCGATATAAATTCTAAATTATTAGTTTGCCGCGGGGGAGAGACCGCGCGAGAGAATCGCCGTTTGCTTCTTTTCCTCTCCCTCCCCGGTGAAGAAGAAGAGAGAGAGAGAGAGAGAGAGAAAGCGATATTCTCTCTCTCTTCTTTTCCTTAACTTATCTCGAATCCAAAAATCGAATAACATCAATCTCTTTTGCGGCGTCCCGGTGCACCTCGGGACCCTTTCGTTCCTTCCTCGTTTTTCCCCCTCGGCTTTTGCACTCGGCCGTGGTCTCTGCAGCATTGACTGCTCGAGTGCAAGTCTCTTTGTCTCCTCTGATGGCATATACGCGCGGCAAAGGTACCCGCTTCGAGAGTTATAACGGTAAGGCGGCGGCTTTGGCTTTTGAAATTTATTGATTTAAGCCCTTCCGCCTTTCTACCCCTTCCAACACACACACGTCTTCGCCTCCTCCTCGCGCCACCCCTCGTTTGCCATTCCCTTTCACCTTTTTCTCGCTCTTCTCGAGCGCCCCGTCTTCTTTTCCCGCCTTATTCTCCACACCGTGCGTGGTGATGTACGATCGTTCGCGGAACCGATGCACCGAGGGCCAACGACGACACCGGGCTGGAAAATCGACCGCCCTTCAAGCGCCACACGCGATAAACGGAAGATATCTGGTTAGAATCGTACGGTTGGTCCTTCTTTTTCGGCGAAACACAACGCACCGCTCCTTTCTACCGAAGATGAAGGACCACGAAGGAGGGCTTCCTTCTCGAGTAGGAGGACTTTTTCGGTTGGGCACTCGAGGAAGTAAAGGGAGTGCTCGTCGAGTGGTGGTCGAACGACTGACGAGAAGCAGTCCCACGTTGGGGCACACTTAATTAGGAAGGACAAGAACTGTTCATGTAAAGTTCGACTCTTTCGAGTGTTGTACGCGGAACGTATTCTCTTTACCGCTGGAAGATCTTTACCGTGTCGTGTTTTACGCATTGCGTGCAGCTCGCGGGATATTTGGTATGCAATATGTGGCGCCATCTTCGCTGAAATCTTCGAACGTCGAGTGAAATTGTTTGCTGTTTTCTTTTTTTCCCCTTTTAAAGCTACTAAAAAATTGCAGCGTAATTTCTGTGCCACGGAGAACCGTAATTGCGCTACATAATCGCTCCTCTTTGAACGTTCCGTGCACCGCAAACGCGCACGCACCGCGAACCGCATGATTCAGAGATGCAGCGCGTCGCGTCGCGAGGGGGCTCGCGATATAAATTCTAAATTATTAGTTTGCCGCGGGGGAGAGACCGCGCGAGAGAATCGCCGTTTGCTTCTTTTCCTCTCCCTCCCCGGTGAAGAAGAAGAGAGAGAGAGAGAGAGAGAGAGAAAGAAACACGCTTGCTCGGGTACACGGTCGCGTATTTCACTCGTACGCGAGCTATTCGTAATTAGAAAGCCATTCAGAAGTACGCGCATCCACTCTACGCTGATGGATACCAACCATATCTCACCGCGCTGGATGCTGGTGCTGCTGCCTTTCATCTCGCCAAGTACGCTCGCGGAGCGCTAAAAGTGAAGCCACCGGCCCCGTTGATTTTTCATTGTGACCACGCGATGCCTAGGAGAGAACGTCCGGTTTTGTTTGATTCGACGAACAATTTTCGTTACCTCGCGGTGGATACAGGTACGTTTCGAATTGTCCGGACGAGAAACACCGTTACGCGAAATTCTATCGATCGGCGGAAAATTTGTCTTCCACATGGGGGACACGCAGAGAGAGAGAAAGGGGGAGAGAGAAAACGAGGAGGGGCGAAGGTGGAAGAGGAAGAGAAATAGGGGAGACAGGTGATCGAATCGATCGGTGGCGTAACAACGGGAACGGATTCGATCGTGCACGCCGCTCACGGAAATTCATAATTACGGTTAGACAATAAAAGAGGGCAGAGAGGGAGGCAGGCGAACGAAGCGAGAGGGAACGGTGGAATGCGTTTAATAAACGTTGATCGCAGAAAATTGGCGAGGGGCCCAAAGTCGAAACGGCCTCACGAGGCGGCACGCTACGTGAGTCACTTTCACGCCTCCGGGTGGGGAATTGCCTCTCCCAATTAATTCGCTATTCGAAGGAATGTTTCATTAAGGCGTTTATTAATGCTGTCTTATTTCTATTAACACCGTTGACCTTCGCCACCGGGAACTGTCTTGATCCCCATGAGAAAGTGGCGCCGATCCGATGGGGAGCGCCGCGTCGCCGCTGAAAAATTACGAAACCCGGCCGAGAGGGCCGGTTTAATCGCCTTAAATTACTGTAATACCGGGCGCGAAATTACAGGCGTATTGCTACGAATAATCGGCGTTATTGAAAACGCGTTTACTTCCGTTGTCGTACGAATTCTTTTTATCTTGTCTCATTTTCATGTTTCAAACTCGACACTGCCCGAGGCTGCTTCCCGTCAATTTTTTGTTTTCTTTTTCTCGAGATAATGTCACCCGACACGCTATTAATTTTCTCGATGGTTCTCCTTTAAAGTTTCAAAGTTTCACCGACGAAGAAAAAAATCGTGGCATATTTCACGTATTTCCTTTTTTCTTTTTCTTCTCTCCTACCCTCCTCTACTTTTCCGTTCGCCAAACGAAAGGACGTCCTTTCCGGCCGCGCTTCCTCCCTTGTGAAAGAGAGGCGCGAAAGAGATAGAAATGCGAAAGCAAGAAACTCCCAAGAACGGTGACGTCGTGACTTTCTTTACGCGCACACCCCAACTTCGTTATTCATGCCCGTACCCACCCCTCATTCTTCCACTCGTGGATCATATATTTATCAACCGGCCAGTTCCTTCGCTTCTGCAACGTCCTCAGATATCGTCGTTAAATAATCAAACAAACGATCTACGCGTTCTTCGTTCACCTCCGTCCTCCCACCTTTTCCACCGTGTATTCCTTTCTTTTATTTCTCTTCTTCTTCTTCTTCCTCCCCCTTCTGCATCTCGATTTATATCTGCTTCCCTCACTTACCCCGCTATTTCTCTTCTCTTTATCCCCACGTTTGTCTTCGCTAACTTCTTCTTGCTTCTCCGGTTTCTCACTCCTCCCAATCTCCGTACAGTCTTCTTCTTCTTCCCCTCCCTTCTTTGCGTGCCTGCTTCAAATCGTCGATCTTCTCCTTCTTTTCACCCACGATACTTTTTCCTTTTCTTCCTCTCGTCGGCCCGCGATCCCCTTTCTTGGACCTCTTCTTCTTCTTCTTCCCCTCTTCTCTCGCCACCCTCCGCCGTTCGAACACGAGTACCGCGAAGTTGAACGACCACACGAAACCCGCGTCCGCACGATAATTCTTCCCGTCCGCGGTTGAACGCGCTGTACAAGCGTGTCAACATGCCGAACTCGTCGCGCAAATCGGCAGGTGGGTGGATAAGTAGGTGCGTTACGCGGCTCGCAGACCAAACGGATCTCTCCGTGAATTTACGCGTCTACAGGGTGGCTTCTGTCGTACAAGGTTCGTTTCGTCCGAAACGCAAATGACCGAGCGAGATCGGTAGATTTCGAGCGTGCAACGAGGACGAGAAGTTATAGTACCTCCTGGGTGTACTCGACGGGATCATTCGTCCGATGGAATTTTTCCCGCAAAAATCCACGTTGCGAAATTCGCCCCTTTAATTTTCCTGCCGGGCGCTGGAATGTCGATTTTCATCGAATTTGGTTATTCGCGCTCGGCTCGATGTTTGTATCGAGCTGGCCAGGTATGTAACACAGCATGCTAGCTCTCTCTCTCTCTCGTTTGTCGCGTACACACACACACGTTCATCGAACGGAAAGCAGCTAAATTTCGTTAATGATGAACGGTCCTTCACGCGATGGTTCATGGAAAATTTTGGCCGTGCACGGTTGAAACGCGGCAAATATCCAGGAATGTGGCCTGGCCCGGGCAAAAGGCAACGCGTCTTGCGTAATTAATATCGATGCTAGTGAATGCAGTTCCACGTTAATTGATTCCGTGGTGCGCACTTTTAAAAAGGAACAATAATTTAGCGTGTAATTAATTAACGTTGTTTGCACACGACGGAACTCTGCTCTCTCTCTCTCTGAGCGTGTGTAAAAAGTGTGGCACGAGCCTGTCGAAATTGTAAAGATTTTCCGCAGTTGAATCGATCTCGAAACAGCCGCGATTCGAATGAACTTAACCGCGGGTTACGTTTACATTCGTTACACATCATTATCCGCGAGAGTACTACTTAATGCATTAATCATTATCGGGAATAAACAGACGCGAAAGAGACAGCGATAGAAAGAGAGAGACAGGTCTATCGATTGCGCTTCTCTTTGATAGCGCGAATATTTGGAGCGTGCAAATGTTAGTTATGCACGCAACATTGCTCACAGACCACGCAACGTGCTCGTGATGGAGAAATTAGGATTGACTATCGATCAAGACGCTTCGCTACACAATGTGATTCCTGGGAATGGTGGACTCGCGATAATACGCGCGAACGGACGTCGAAAAACCAAACGAGAAGCGAATGCACCCTTATGCACGCGCTTCGACTCGGAGTAATGCGAGATTAAGTAAAACGATATCGAGCGGAGGTAGGAAATGATTTGCAAGCGTCGATAAACTCATTTCCACTTTCTTTCAACTTGCAGAAAATCAATACTTCCATGTTCTTTACACCGAATATCCGTCTATATCCACGATTTCGAACTCAGAAAATTTCCAATTTCCTCCCCCCTTAAGTTTTTCTCAATCTACCTATTACTCTTCCGTGCTAATCGTTCGATCGAACAAAATTCCGGTAGATTATACTCTAAAATTCTCACGAGTCTTACACAGCGGGAATAGTATCCAGCGAAACGCACAAAGGGCAGGTCGGTCCGTTCTCCTCCGTAACGTCGTGCATGGTGACAATTCCGTCATTGTTTGCCATCGATCCATCTCTCTAAGCATAATTCCCCGATTGCATTAACACGCGTGCGTCACGATAATCTCGCGGTCGGCTGGTTTCGGTATTTCACGATTTCCAGCCCACCCTCTCCCGCCTAACCCCCCCTTCTATTCTGGAACGCTTATCTCCGACGAAAGCATATTGCGGTGAAAACAAGCCTGATTACACAAGATGCACGAGAACGCATAACGCGCTAAGCGATTCGCCGATTCCGTCGATTCCGTAGGACCGACAATTCCGCCACTGTTTACCGGTCACCCTGTACACAGAACCGTCCGGCCGATAGTTGCACTGGTATGCACTTAGGCTACAATGCGCCTGGGTACATTGTGTCTCTCACGTAA
>NW_017100218.1:335667-361935 GCF_001263275.1 Habropoda laboriosa
GAGAGAGAGAGAGAGAGAGAGAGAGAGAGAGCGGAGACAGAAGGACCAAGGAGCATGCCAGAACCAAAGAGGAGGCAACAGAGGGACGAAGAGGAGGCGTAAGCCGAGCCCGATGCGTCTACGTTGCTTGCCGAGGATCGCAATGTCGCGACATTGTTCCCATTTGTGGCGGCCCCCGTCGAACGTGTCGTGGGTAGCTGCGCCGCGTTACCACCTTCCGCGTGTACACGGCGAATGTGAAATCGACGGATGGCCGATTACTTGCGAATTTCGAGGAGAGAGAATTTGTCCGCGGATGATACGAAAGACTGTGACAAGTTGGGATAGATGCGAGTATTGTCAGAAATCATCCCTGGTAGGAAAAGAAATCTGTATCACCGAGACTTGCGACGACTTGAGAGCATTTCTCAGCGGTGTTACTAGTAGTCTTGTATACGTCGTAAGATATGAAAAAGTATCAGAATCCTTTGTCAAGACGAGGAAACTTTCTCATCAGAAAAATAGGAAAAGTTTCTTCCGAAAGCGAGAAACTAGGCAAGGAAGAAGAGCGAAGTAGTCGAAAATGGAACCAACACAGAATTACAATCTTATAAATATTAACAAACGTTGTTTCATTCCATATATTCATGCCGTACGTTATGCGATACACGAACTGTATACCAGACATCTGTACGCTAGTATAGCAAGTGTTGGACGATGCTACAAATCGTCGCCTAAAACACTCAACAAAGACGAGGAAAAGAGCAGCTACGAGAGGTTGTGTCGAGGGGGTAGCTGCCCTTGAAACGCCGCCAGGACGAAGAGAACACAGGAGACCGGCAATCTCGACGAAGTTCGTCTGAGTTTTCGCCGAGCAAGTAACAAGATGAGCGTAACAAGTGTACGCGGTCGTGTTCGCGCTCGACGAGGGGTGGATCCGTTTGATTTCGAACTGCTCGCGAGCCAGATCTCCGCTTACGAGCGTTCACGGTGGTTTCCACCCGTTTCTCGCTACTATCGTCTCGAGTATCGCTGCTCGCCTCTGCACATCCTCGCGAGCGAGCGAGCGAGCGAGCGAGCGAACGAGCACAGGAAGGCTGCATTAGCTGCACAGCGTTTCCGCAAGCGACTGGCTGGCTGGCGGACGCTTTTGCGTCAGCTTTCGTCAGCTCCTCTTCTGAAGTATCCGAAGCTTGGCACGAGATACAGAAAGTCGAGAATAAAAATCGACGTGTCTGCACGCGAACGAACGCGGCACACGGTGGTGGGATACACGGTGAAGAGGGTTGAAGGGGGCAACGACGAGGAGGGATGACGGTGTGTGGGTACTTGGGATTTGCGGCCGAGAGCTTCGACGAGGCTCTTTCTATCCATTACGATCAGGTGAGAGAGAGGGGGGTAAAGGCCGCGAGTGAAAAGTGTTTTAAAGGGAAACGTCGAAGCGCGGCGGCACACGGATCCGCCGCGCGGCCTCGCGCTTCACGTATGCTTTTTATGTCCATGAGATTTTTATGGTTTTAATGACGCTCTCTCGCGCCCGGCAGGATTTAAACTGCTTTTAAATTCCGTGCACCGCGCGCGGCTTAAGCGGGAAATCTTTTCCCTTCTTCGTTCTCCTCTTTTTTTTTTCTTCGCCCCTCTTTCATTCTCTCGCTCTCTCTCTCTCTTTCTCTCTCTCTCTCTCTGCTCTTTTTTTGTTTTTTACCGCTGGCGAAGGTAATGTAACCGCTCGACCACCAGAAAACAGATGGAATTGTTTATGGCTTTTAACGAAAATACAGAGAGAAAGAGAGACGGAGAAAGAAGCACGGAAGAGGTAAAAGGTTCCCCTGTTTACGACGCGGCGTTCTTTATAAACCTATCGAAGGAATTAACGCGCGGCAGCGCGGATTTAAGTTTCATGTGCCGTTCCACGAGATTACTCGGTTTCTCCGTATTAATTCGCCGAAAAAGGATTCCCCGGGGAACTTGTCCACTTCGGTAGTCCCTCGGATGGCAAACGTTGGATCCAATTTTAATGAACAGACCAAAGAGAGAGAGAGAGTATGCTGCTCGTTTTATACCCTTGGTCCCTTGGTCCAAGTGTCAAACATTCTTGCGCAGGGTACACGTGTTGCGAGAATTACCACGCTCGAAACGTTTCGACGGGTGATTCGATGGAACAAGGGTCTCTCCATTGTTAAGAAAACGACTCACGATTAAGGAGAAGGATCGATCGAATACAATGTAGTAGGTATGGGGCTGAAGGATACGGCATTCAATTATGCAACGAACATCATCCTCGTTCTGTGGTTCGCCGCGCTCCATTTCACTTTCGAGGGGCTGAGACGGCCCTAAACACAGGGGTGGAATCACGCACGGATGCCATGCGTTTCTCTTCCTCTGAACACGTCTGAGTATACGTCTATCCTATCCTATGATTATAATAATAATAATAATAATAATGTGCAGGGAACTGAGCGAAATCTTCTTACAAATTAATTCGATTACCAAATTCTCTTAATACTGCATACGATTATTCTAACGAATACCGTCGAACATTTGACAAATTAATATACTTACGTAAAAGAAATTGAAGTAAAAGCGAACGAAAGGTGAAAGATTATCACTCCCACCGACAGACATCTCGAAAAGTAAATATCGCTTTTCCATCGTGGAAACCTCCCTGTCGTTGCCTCTTTTTTTCCCTTAAAACACGTTAGGGTCGACGCGTTACGAGCCTACTTCCGTGAAATGTTTACAGACACGAGGTGCGCGCCTCCGTCACCTATACATAATGCATCCGGCATATAAGAACGTTTCACGTGTTCCTCGCGAGTAACAGGATTTAGAGCGAGCCGCGTAGAGATGAGGACACGAGGATAGCGGGAGGAAAAGAGGACGCGAACCGATATATCGGCCTGGGTGAAATTATTCATGCTGGCACACGAATCACCGTGGGCCTATTTCTTTCCAAGCAAAAACGGGATCAAAGATATCCCTTGGCAGCATGCGAATTCGATTAACCCTATTTCGCGAGCGAGCGAGCGAGCGAGACTCGTCGAAACCGTCACACCGTTCCCGATCCTATCTGGCCCCGACTGTCTGTCTGCCTGTATCCAACCGGTGGGTGCCCCCGTGGTTTTCCTCCTCGTTTGTTTGCGCTTTCAGGCAGTTCGACACCGATCAAAGTCCTGGCGAGCACAGAACACGCCCGGCCTGGATATGCCGCCGCCACTGCTGCTGCTGCTATTGAAAAATGTCGCATTTCGTTGAAGAATTTACGGTACGCCTGACGTCACATCGATATCTGCAAGGATGAACGGTTATTGATATTCGTTGTCGTACGTTATTCGCTCTCATCTTTCTTTCTTTACCGTAGACTACATCGGACGGCTGGTCTTCGCTCGATGCTCGCCTATTCGATTAATAACCGAGAACGTTAAGGTCAACCTGATTTCATCGGATATTCCTCTGTTACAAATAATACCCATTGAGAAATTCAAGAAGTTCGTCCTACTTGATGCTGTTCTAAAAAGCGCAGTCCCTTGAATACATTTATTGTTAGATGTAGACTTCCCTCGGCCTCGTGTTCCAACGTTATATCCGTTCCAATTTATCATCGATAGAGTAGACTCTCTCTCTTCCTTCGAAGCAGCTTAATTCACTATTTCTCAAGTCTCTCTCTCTCTCTTCTTGGTTAATTGCAGAAATCGAGTCGAACGCGGTCGATATTTTCGGCGATGGTAGCACCGACCCTTTGGAACTGGAGACTGGCTTTCAGGCTTGATTAAACAGCCCCATAGAAATTCAAAATTCCTCTGGAAGGGATCGCGTCAGGATTTAAGGGTTTCGGTTCGAGGGCGCTTTCGAAGGAGCGTTTCGAGAGAGAGACTGGTCTTTAACCCAAAAACGTCCGGCACATTAGAGGGCGATAATCGAAAATCAATAAGGACGATAAAAAGCGTAAGGAAAACCGGAGCTGGTGCGCGCTAGACTTCTTGCATAATAAATCTCTCTCTCTCTCTCTCTCTCTCCATTTTGCCCACCATCTCGAGACTTCGCGAGATCGCGTAAGTAAACATCGACCTCGATACGTACAGAAAGTCTCGCGCGAAAACGAATCGGATCGATCGATTCACGGATGCACACGGTCGAAGGCACGTCGCGATAACGAGGCCCCTGTCACGACGTACGAGCTTGTTTTAACAAACGGAAATCCCGTTGATGCGGACACTATTGTGCAAGCCTCGTTCGTGGCGCGTTTTATAGCGCCGGGCCGAGATTAGAGGTGCCTCGAGTTTTCTCGCTGCAACGTTCCCGTACCGGCCAAGGTGATATTTTATTTCGTCAGACACATGTTCTTCGTTAGAAACACAATCTACCGATAAAAAAATGACGACGGCTGTAAAACACAGGGTGCAAAAGGTTAGCACCATAAGCGACTATAGTCGAATGACGACCTTTTCAATAACGACCAGGTATCTACCAGGTAGAAGAGATACCTATAACGTGTAACACTCGTCGTTGCGACCGTTCTTCGAACTGAATATGGATCAAAGAAAGAAAAGGAGAGTAGTAGTCCACGGCGTAAACGGAACAACTGACCCAAATGCACCCGGAGGCTCGGTAAACATCGAAATCTCGCCATCTGGCAATCTGTTTGTCCTACAGTGGTGTATACACGAGTAGAGAGAGGATAGAATCGTATCTGAGGCCTCTTCAACTGAAAGGTATGCCCACGGTTATACCTAAGGCGAAACGTAACGTAATAATCTCGAACTGACCAAGTTCCTGGAATACTTAAACGTTTCTCGCTGATACGTCTTAATCTGAAGAGCCAGATCAAAATTGACCGTAGAATATAATCAACGATCCTTCGTATCCGCGTGGAACGAGACCAAAGTTAATTAACGACCGATAGGAAGAGACTAGGACACGAGAATGCAAACTAATTGTTAATCCCTCTAGCTAATGCTCTAATGCTTAATCGAACGTCTTAGGGACGATCGAGGATTATCCAAATCGATTCAGGCAACAGGCAGCGCTCACAGATCACAGCGATACGCCTTTGAGGATCAGCGAGAAGGACCATGGTCCTCGAGGGGGACCCTCGAAACGCACGTGCGCGTACGTCGCTAAATATACGTATATATACAGACGCGTCGTCAAACACATATGCATATATCGCGGCGTGTCGGACCCCTTTGGCATGAATATGTCGCTATCACGGCGCCGGTGGACAGGTATACCTAGCAGCCCCACGGTACATAAACGTGGTCGAGCAATAATCCGTTTCATCTTGCGGTCAAACGATCGGTCGTCGCGGTATAATACGAAAGCTGCACGATCTTCCTTGCCTGTGCACCGTACCTATAACCCTCCCTCTTTCTCTCCCATATCTCTGTCTCTTTCTACTTCTTTCTCCCTGTATGCACGTAGATTTTACTCGCATACCAACCGATGTATATATATACATCGAATGCACACACGTATTCGAACCGGATCGATCTTCTCCGTTTTTCCAGCTAGCGCGAATACCCGCCATTGGTAATCGTGATTCGATGGATTCCGCGTTTGGAACTGGCGAAATGCTTGCTTAGTTTTTGCTTGATCCCTCGACCGGATACCAGAAACGCGGCGATCTCGCGAAATCGCCGGTGGAAAAACATCGATCGTGTATAGATCCCGCGTTCTCACGTTCGTACGTGGAGAGATAAGGTTTTACCATCGAACGGATGAACATTGAAAACGATCATGTTTAGGCCGATTACCGGTGGATATCCGGGTATGATTAGGAAACATCAGGAAGGTCCCATTCATTCGCAGTCTTTTCTCTTCGTTAAATAGCGCCAGGATAGATGCGTACTCGTGTGTACGGAGCGTGTTGCATTCAATGAATCCCCAGCGTTCGTCCGAGCCTCGTTGATATTCTTTCATTATCCGAAGTCGTCGTGCTATTTATAATCAGTTACAAAGAGCACGTACTTAACCAGGGACAGCACTCTATTTATAACACGCGACACTGGGAGTCGCGATATATTCGTAAGGTAATCAATTTTTCTTCTACAAGTATATCGATAGCGCGGTGAGAATGTGCTCGTGGAAAATGTAGAGAAAGGTGGGTAGCAGCGGTTGGCGGTATCAGGGACCAGAGGAGATAATGAAAAGAATACAGAGTTCGGCGTCCGTGACTTAATGTGCTCGAAGAAATAAACAGGTCGGTGGTATATATCAAAACGCGCGGACAGGCGGTGCCGGGTGTGTAAATGATATAAATAAAATCAAGCCGGGGGAATACTGTGGCTATTTATCATCCAGCTAAAATGACTTAGCCTCCTTGGCCCCACTTGGCCCCATTAATAACACGGGGAAAACTCATTTTCGTTCGGTTGAACGCTGCGTGCCCGGCTTACACACCTTCCCGCCCCGTAAACGTTCGGTATGTGTACAAGTTGCTTCGTGGGAACAGCCAGTTAGAGGCGGAATCTTAAGATTCCGCGCGATTTCGCCGACTGGCTTGTGTATATATTGATTTATAGCGGATAGCCCGGCGGAGAGCTGTGCAATAATTCTGCCCCGGATCGAAATGGAAAGCGGGTAATTGATGAGATTGGCGAGCGATAAAACGCGGCTTTAGAAGAAAATTGAAGTCGATTCGAGGGTTTTATTCAATAACCACACTTCTCCGTGCCTGGTTGTTAATTTCGTTCTCGTGATTATCGTCGTCTCGTAAACGTCAGTTTCGATTTATCAACGAAACCTCGATAGAAAGTTATCGCTTTCCATGTTTAACGCTAACACTTCACGTGTTACTCGATCCCATCGGCGGCGGTCCAACGAAATATAGTACATCGAAGGGACACGAAATGTTTGCCGCTTAATATTCGTGTTAAGGGGCACAAATCTAGTTTTCAAGCGTCCACTGAATAAACCATGGGGACGATCAATCCCTTCTTCGGTTCGCGTAGTGTACCGCAAACCGCATCAATAATGGACAATGTATAAACAGACGCACAGCGGGTGGATAAACCAAGGAAAAACCATCGGGGTCCTTCCTTTACGCAGTGTGTAAACATACACACACAGCAGAGAGAGAAAAAAGAAAATTTAGAGCACCACCGGACGCACAGGGGACGCGAAGCGTTTGAACAAATATTTTCCCTGGGAAACGTTCCCGCCCCGTAACTCCAAGGCACTGGTCCGATCTTCTTTAAATATTTCTACCGGATAAATATATCCGTCCGTGGAACACAGGGACACGACTGTAAATCAACTCGTTCGCCTATCGATCTTCGTCGATCTCGCCGATCACGAGAGGGCTGAGAACCGCTGGGTTGCGCGCATCTCCTGCTCGCGCGCTATCGAGACGAGAGATCCTGAGCGTGATTGAAGACCGATGGCTCGGTCATAGGTGCTGCCACGAAACGAGAGAAAGATCCGGACGTAGAGAATGCACAGTTCTTCGGGGATTTGACCGTCTTCGCTGCTTTCCTGGGAACCCATTCCAACCTGACTTAACATATTTGAATATTGTATTAGGTAAGGTATTTTCCGTGACGCGATATGAATTTGGAACGTACAGCTCGCACTGTGGTTAATACCGGCAGCGAATATACGCGAATCTTCGCGGTCCCTTTTCGGGAAATGTGGGTTGAGCGTTCATTTATAAAAGCAATTTCCTACTCATCGATTTTTAATTACTTACAGAGAAAAGGTAATATTCCTTTTTTCCCATAAAACGACAAAGTTATTCCACGTTTCTGACGCAAGTTTTTTTTTTTTTTTTTTTTTTTTTTTTGAACGAGAAACTATCTTGTTAATCTTAATTCACCAAGGCGTACGGCATGATTGCGGCACAGTGGGTCAGCGGATTTGTGCCGCGCGAAATTCGATTCGCCAGCGGGGCGATCCAACGTTCCCATGAAACTGCATCCGCGCTCGCGAGATCTTTATTAAAATTCATACCCGTTCCGCGTGCGCGCGTCATTAATTACCTTCGCGGCGCTAAATCAGACTTCCCATTGCCCCTGTTAATAAATAACCGGGCAACAACGGCCGGGGCAAGAAATCGTTTCTCTCGCCTCTATTCATCACAATATTCAGTCCCGCGTGCGCGTCCGAAATGGCGGAAAAGCAGGTTAGACCCGGTGACAGGTCCGGCCGAGTTTCTCACCAATCAACTATACAATTATTCAGATAACGGACCACGAGGTATTCTTCGCGGATTCCTAGATAATACGCGTTCGGTGATTGACCGCGTGGTATCGTTGGTTGCACGATAAAAAAGCTGCGGTTTATTATTAGCTGGCCAGGCAGCAAGCAGCAGCAGCAGCAGTAACAGCATCGTGATTGCACAGTGTTCGCGAGAGAGAGAAAGGGAAGGAGTTACATGTGGGTCTCGCGTACGCTTATGCTCGCGCTATCGAGACGAAAGATCCGAGCGTGATTGAAGACCGATGGCCCGGCCATAGGTGCGCTGCGTTACACGAGAGAAGAGGGGAAGAAACTGCAAGAATAAGACGAAGAGAAAGAAGAAGAAGAAGAGGAAGAGACAGGAGGGGTAAAACGGACGAGAATGCGACCGGTAAATCGTATCGTGATACAGCGACTCCTCGCCACGGAACGTGGGCGAGTCCGCTTCATTTGCGTGCACGCGTGTGCGTGCATCTTTAGGGGACACGCGTGACACAACGCCAGCTTGAGGATCGCGTGAAGGAAAATCTTCGTGTTCCTTTCGTTCTCGTTTTCGAGACCGAGATCTTTAGGAGGAGAGCTCGAACGAGTCGAAGGGGGCGAAACTGTGGTTCGAAAGATGACGGAGGGGTCTCGTATATTTGCAAGGTCGATGACGATAAGAAGTATAAGCTAAATAGGAGGATTAGGGAAAATCGAGGAGATTCTGAGAGAGGTCTAAAACATCCTATTACTGTTATCGTGAGGGATGATAATACGGAGGACGAGAGGACTTTACGCCACTTGCCACGAGTAGTCCAGCCTCTTCAATTATTGATAGTTTCAAGGAGCTAATTTCTGCGAAGTTTCAGCTGCCTACAGCTGAACACCGTTTAGGATATTAGTCGGGTATAGCTATCGAGCTTGAGTGTACTTGGGTATAGCTAGCGTAGACAATCTGATAAGATAATTGGTAAATAGAAAGAACCTGCCGAGGGATTTATGGTAAATAAGAAAGCAGTGGCTCGACTATGTCTTCTTTTCATTATTATTACAGCAGAAGACTTTAACAGATAAATAGCAAGATATCGCTCTGGATAAATATTTAGACGACCGAATAAGATATGTTTACGTCGCATAATCTTCTACCCTTTTTTCTCTCTGCGGTTTCTCTTCCCCAACTATATACACGTTCGTTAGTCAGAATCGCAGACGAGACGTGACACACCGCGTCGAAATTTGTTTTCTTTGATACAGACGTTCGATACGGAGATTGTTTATTTGAACATCTTGCTCGGTTGTATGTTTGAAGAGGACTCGGGCCACGAGAGCGATGAAAAGTGGAGAATAGTTTTCCCTCGCTATTTATACTCCCACGCCCTTGTACTTTATTTCTGTCGGAAGCTTGCCTACCAAGTGTACCATCGGTTGTTTAACTTTTAATTTCTCGCCGTTTTCACCCTTGCACCGAAAATATGAACGGTTAAATAAAATTCTGCAACGCGTTCGTTCATTATATACACGTATTTCGTAACACTCGTTAATTGAGATCATTTTTCTTTTTCCAGGTAAGTCACTTCCACTGAGTTATCTACGTCAGATAGCGAGCTACACGAGGATTACAAGAGCACGTGGCACGGTAATGTAAGCATTGCGGCACGAACGCCGGAAACAATCTAGATACGTCGAATCGCGTACACGTAAAGGGACGATTAAATTGCGAGGCGATCAAAAAAGGGACGCCGCGACCTCTTAAACGCTGTTTTCAGTTAACTAAATTTCCCTTCGTTTCGAATATCTGATAGAGCGAAGGCGTGTATTTGGAACGAAAGGTGATTCAATTTCTACGAACGATATCGGAGCGAGGCAAGGCTGTTTTACGCGGAATTTTATCCGAGCATTAAAAGGTACAAGTTCGTCGCTGGAGGATTTCAGAGGTAGAGGAAAAATTATAGTTGTACGCACGGTGATTACGCGTCTCGATTTTTACCGAGCAACACACACGGAAACACACGGACGGACGGCGATCGAAGAGAACGAACGAGAAAGGGAGAAAGAGGAGACACAGCAGTCAGGTCTTATTTTTTGTCGCGCGACGTAAAACACGAAACTACGTTGGCTGGTCGCGGCGCGCCGTAGAAATTTCGTTCGTTCGTTGGTTGTTTCATATCGGCCGGCTCGCGTGATTTATACTTTTAGTTTCTGTTTTACGGTCGTCCAAGTTTGTTGCTCGTGAAAAATAAAATCCGTGATATATTGCTTAATATGGCCTGGGCCCAGGGTTGAGGGAACGCGGCATTCGCGTCCGACTTCCGGAATGTAACCTGGCTCCTATGGTTTCTTGTATAAGCGACTCGAAGGTGTTTCTCCCAGGAATCGATCTAACCCGAGGATTATCGACGTCGTCGATTTTCCTCCTAGAGGCTTGGAAACGTTCGTTAATTCCCTCCCAACATTCGCATTTACCGATATAGCTGTTTAATACTTTTCAGAAGTAATTGCGAAATTAAAGCAATCTGGTGTGTAACGTATATATGTATAGGCGGTATAGGCAGAGATGTAGTTACGATAGGAAATTAAGAATGGAATTTTTTTTTTCAAATTACGTTTCACCGCGATGTAGCTCGTTGACTTGGCATTTAAAAAAGAATTCTCTCATCTGGTTTCGTAAGCTCCCTGTCCCACGGTTTCGCACGTACGCGAGAAGTACGAAACTACGTGTTATCGAGCAGCTATAGCGTCTAATGCACGTATCAAGTTCTTCATTCGCCGTGCATCAACCTCTGAAACGGACGGAGGAACGGTCACGTAGATCGTTTCGCGTTTCTCGTCGCGGTTTACCTTGTTATGCCTCGGGTACCGGTTGCGTTCACGGAGAGCTTATCGCCGTCGCGAAATTGTTGCCCCGAGATGACAAACATTAATACACAGCGTTGATAAGCTGAACAAACGACACCATTAATCAGACAGTTTTTCCCGTCCCCGATTCATGGATCATTCATCGCGATACGTTTGTTTTTGCGTGCCCGCTATAAATCAGATCCACGGTTCGTAGACGATGTTCTACGAACTACTACTATCAGATACAATTCGAACTTCTCGCCGAACTCGCCGAAAAACGACAATTCTCTTTGGAAAATATCTCTACAAATTTTCACGATCCACGGTGTTAAGAAATTCTGATTTCTAGGTACGATCTTAATTGCGATTGTACGATGCAAAGATGCTATTGCCGATGAAACAGAGAACGGTTAACGAGAAGAAATTGAAAATTAGCCGCAAAACGGGGCTCATTAGCCCGAGAACGGAATAAATCGCATTGCCGCCTTTGATCGGGCACGATTAGCTCCTACCATCGGTAATTACGGATCGACCGTGAACCGGCCGCTTATTGTCCGGTATTATCGCAACGTTACGGTTTATTAGAGCTACGTTCCTCCGTGTTACAGTCTCGACAAATTTAACCGGGGCGCTTGTGCGTTTCGTATAAACGCGCGCTGCGGCCGCCGCCGCCGCCGCTCGAAGGTGGGAGTATAGTTGCCACTATAATGCTCGACGATAGCCCGGGAAATAGTAGCGGTGTAATAGTGGACGCGGTGCCAGATTGCCGCGAAAATTAATTACGTAGCCCGCGTTTAGCCGGTGCAATGAGAGCAGCATCGTGGCCGTAATTGCATATCGTAGCGGCGCGTATACGTGCCTAAGAAGTTATTTAATTCATTAGTTCAATGAAATACAGGGCGGCGTATTAGAACATCGCGGGCGGAACATGTCGAACCTATTTTCACGTCCGCTCGATGCAATCGGTGTTACATATTCCTGTGGTGGAGTTTCGCGTTCAAAAGTGACGTATAGCCGGTGGAATAAACGTAGCCGTAAAATCGTTCAGGCGTCAAAGCAAACATGTTTCAGATGTTCCGGGGAGAGAATTTACAGAAATACGAGACGATAAAGAGCCAGGTTCTACGTTGGTCACGTAGGTTTACGATGTGTCAATAGCTGGTCGGATACAGAAGGAAGCTTGGAATATTAAAAATGCTAATTAACATTTGTTCGTCATTAGTTGGCATCGTTTTATTGCACCGACCATAAAACAGAATGCTGTGTACGGTTCTGGTTGCCGCTGCATCAATCGGTGCCGCCACTTGATGCTTTAATTTACAACCTCGCTGTATCTCTTTCACCGACTATACATTTCTGGTGAAAAATTTGGAATAGCAAAGAGAAAATTGTTCGTTTCGATGGAAATTAGCAAATAGCAATATAAAAGTAAACGTACAGTGTGTTTCGATAACATTTGACATGGACCAGTTGGCGTCACTTCATTAGCATATCTTTTACACCGGAGAATCAACAAGAACATTGGGAAAAGCGACGTGACCATCCAGCAGCTACGCAAAATAGCCAAATAACTCGTGTAATCATATCTCCAGCAAATATTAGCCGGACGAGGGAAAAACAAGGCTGGCCGAATAATTCGCGGCTAAATCAGCGGCACGGGGCGTGCATTATAACCAGCCGATCGAATATTTCCCGGCTAATTTACCCTCTGGTGATTATTTCACGGCACGTACGGGTTAATTTCTCCTGGCTCGCGACGCCGCCGCGCCGTCCGGGCAATATCCTTTTTCCGCCGCGGAAAACTAATATCCTCGCGCTGCCTCGCGACAATCGTAGCTCTCGCTGTGGGCGCGTTTCTAGGTAGCGCGCACAACCCGCGCACAATGTAAGCCGCCCGCCTTAAGTGGCCGATAAAGCACGAAACCCGACAGCCTCGAGTGGCCTGGTGTGTAAACAGCCTCAACACGAACACAGTCTCTCCCTCTCGCAAGAAGCCGCGTAGAATACACCGCGCTGGTTGAAAACCCGCCCTTAGTCGATGGGGTTGCCAGGGCAGCTTCTTCCTCTTCTCCCTCTACTTCTACTTCCGCGTTAACGCGATTCCCCGGGTTCCTTTTTATTCCCGGGGCTGAATCGCCGCTCGTAAGGACACGCTGTATCGCTCGGACGATTTTCGAACAAATAGCGCGAAGGCGCGTAAATAAGAGAACCAACTACGGACCAAGGGAGCGGTAATAAGAAAAAAAGGAAGAGAGGAGGGCTGTTGGAAAGACGCGAGAATGAATGGACAGTTGGGTAGATGGGGGGGAAACGTAATTATTCGCGGGCTTGATGGAAAGGAGTGGAAGAAAAGGGATGGAAAAAGTGAAAAGAGGGAAAACGGACGTAACGTTAGGGAATATAGCAGGATGGCGCCAGTCGAAGGTTTTGCGGGGATGAATGAATGGACCCCGGTGCGAGGAGTTAGCGAACGTGAGCAAGGATACGGAGAAAGAGAGAGAGAGAGGAGAACGTCGAGCTGTGGGAGAGATCAGCATGCAACCAAGGATGAAGATGAGAAAATGATGGTCGCGCGGGGGTGAAAAGAATAGCAGGACTACACCTCGCGGGACTCGTATTCGTGGAAGAGGCACGGCCACTCGAAGGACGGTCTTTTGGTATTCCTGTGAAAAATTTACTACTTTAAACGGCCATCCAGCGCGTTGCGGTAATACTTGCTCGTGAAGAAGCTCCGTTTCGTCTCCATTTCACCTTATGATTTTCGAACATCGTTTTCGTATCTACTACCCGAGAATTCTACCGCGAATTTTTCACATCTCCATTCTCCTTTGCCGAGGAATTTCAAGGTGGTAATAACTACGTTGCATATTTCAATTCTCCACTACGGAATCGCAACTTGTTCACCAATGTTACACGAACGCTATGTACCGAGGCGGAGTTTTACGAAACATCCGAGCTCCGGGTAGAGCTGGCACGGCCGTTGTTAATGACTTTATTAAATGCTCACCGGGATTCACGGTATTATATACCGTTAACGGTGCACACCGGCCTCCGTTTATCCGACATTAATTAGCAACGTCATTATCGTCCGGCTACCATATTCGTCTGACATTCAGCGGAATTTTTATTGGCTCGTTTCTCACGCGCGAGTGTAAACTGTGCGCGCGCGAACGAGCGAGCGAAGAACGAAGCCGATCGTGGAGCAACGTAGAGAGGCCAGGGCAGAACCGGAGGCAGGCTTGCTGCGGCGATTCACCGAGCCGTGCGAGAACTTAACGGCCAAGCTCTTAAACTTCCCATTTACGGTGACGCCACGGCTATAAATTGCCGATCGATAGGATTATACGAACGTGTAATTAAGGCCACCGCTTACGAGCGTGCGTGCGGAGGCTTTACGCCGCGAATTAGTTTGGCAAGTACGAAGGCGAGCAGCACGTTCGGCCCCTCTCTCACTCTCTCTCTCTCTCTCTAGACCACGAAAAGCAAATAGAGCCGCCGATAAAGTGGACGAGATATGGAACTAGTTTTTCAGCGGGAACGATTTGCCGCCACCTTCTTCTTTTCGTCGCGTTTTAACGGCCGCGTAATTTGTTCGGGCCGAGGTGTTACCAAAAAGAAGCTGAACTCGTTAACCAGCCTGGAAGCAGCTAGCAGCCGGGGGCGATAATAAAAGGACGCGCGTCCTCGTAACACCTTTGTTAAGCCGCGTACACACGTTTGCGATAAAGTCACCCTATTACCTTCAGTCGCCAGCGAGATTAAGGCGCATCGAAACGACGACGAACCGTTCGGCGTTCTTGAGTTTCTCTTGCGAAACGTTAAACCCGGTTGCTTGTTAAACTTGCATATTACATAAACTAACCAACTACCAGCAAACACTGAAAACTATAACTTCCTAACTATCTAAAGAAACATGCGTAAAAGTCTTCTCTCTCCACTCGTAACCTTAAGATTGTATTAATACTTCTCCGGTTGCGTCCACTTTATCCGAAGAAATATTCACACGTTCCAGGTGTGCCCACTTTTGAAACCTCAACTTTTCAACCCCGTGGAGTCGAAGCCAACACTTCTGCAGTAACTTTTTACACCGCGATTTCGCCAACTTCATTTCGCGTATTTTTCTTCCCTTTTTTTTTTCACGAAATAGAAAAAAAAGAAGGGGGAGAGAAAATAAAATAATTCGCGAGTGCCACAAGGGGAAGCAAACAATGCGAACAATTCCACGGTAACAACGGGGGCTAAGATCAAATCCAGCGAGGGGATGGGAGGCGAGGGGGACACGTGCCACCCGTAAATTAGCGGCGAACACGAAAATTGCATTATTTCTGCAAACTGCGCAACGCGAAAAGGTCGAGACGTCGGCCACGGTCGGTGGTTAGAGCGACGGCGGGCAGAGGGGCGAGAAACGGCTGGACGAGGGCGCGATCCACGGGGGCAGGAAATAAATCGCGCGGCATTTCGACGCGTGGCCGTGTCGTTTCGCGCGCGTGTAAGCAAATATTTGAAATTCGTCGCGCGTACGCCGACGAGACACGCGTGTGTCGCTCGTCGATCGTTCTCCCCGCTGTCTATACCCTGTTCGAATCTACGATTTCGTTGCCTCCGCGCTTCTTCGAAACTGTCGCGATAAATCTCGAGTGATCCTTCGTCGGTTGGAATCGTTTGAAAAGGTACACTTTGGTAGAATTTTTCGGGTACTTACCTGGCTGCTGCGAAGACGGTATACGATTCGTTGGTTATTAAAGGCACTTAGCGACGTTTGCATTGCACGTAAAAGCGACGAATTTAGGGAACAACGGCAGCCATGAAATATTCGCCAGTTAAATGGAATATACAGCCGTTCCTGGAAATAAATAAAACCGTTGAAACATTAACGCCTATTAAATTTGCACGCTCGTGGACCAACTATGTATAGCGAATTCGAACCGAACGAACCGCGAAAGTCGGCAAGCTGTTAGAGAAAGCTCTTCGAACTTGCCGCTCGTTTCGTTGTTAATAAAGTACGGTTAGACTATCGCGTCGGTTGGTGGTCTCGACTTTTTCACACAAAAGTCGGGTCGGATAACGTAGAATCAAGAAAAATTACGACGGCGGAACGAAGACGAGCGAAGGAGCCGCAATTTGCACGCATTGCGACGTTTCGACCGAAAGCCGCGCACAGAAGCTCTTCACGTTCCTCCCGTTCCCTCTTTCCTTCTTTTTCGCCCGTAGCGAGAACGTAACCCGGATGCAGCTCCTGCGTCTGGCCGCCGGAATGCGCCGGAATTCCGCGGAGGCTGCGTCCGACGAGATAAATTTTATTTAACTCCGCCGGCTGATGGGCGCCCCGCTGAAAGAGCGCACGAACTGGATGGCGAGAAAACCGGCGGGAAATGGGAACGGGTTAGGCGAAAGAAACACGGGGAGAAAAAGAGATAGCGAAAAGATGGAAACGGAAGACCAGTGGCCTCGGTGAGAGGAAATCGTCATGTTTTCTCCACTGTCCTCGCGGTTTTCACCATTCGAGATTCTTCCACTCTGTCGATATGAATTGCGAGACGGTGGTGAAAGAGAGAAGGTTGTTTCCAGTTGAACGAGCAAGAGGAAACGAAGCCTCTCTCTTTTCACTTCGTTTTCTGCTATTTGTGAGGATTAAAGTGGCGTCATGGCGCCTCGATACTCGTTCGAGGAAATTCCTATATCGAGTGGCGAACGTTCGAATCGTTTCCGGTGGGCCAAGCCACCGTGAGTCAATAGCAATTCGTGGCGATTCCTTCGTACCTCGCCTCTCGAAAGGAACTCGGAAATCGTGACGATTCTACCGGAGCTCTTTTTCGATAGCGCGCTATTGGGTCTTAGAAGGTACGAGTGGAATTCCTTAAAGACGCGAATACGTGGCAACCGTCCGTTCGTTCCCTTCCCTTTGGTAATTCGCCGACGACTACTAGCAGCGTCTTCGGTCCACGGTCGTAAGCGGCAGATGTTATTAACGAAGCCTGCCCGATCCCATTGTGCCTCCAGAAACCGGCGAGAATTTACGGTTTTCATATCACACCTGCGGCAACCGGAGCCTCCCCGTTCGCGGACTCTATTGGAATATTAATTGCGCGAAACGAAACGGGAACTGGCTCCTTGGCGGAGCAGATTCCGATAATTTTCATCTCCCAAGCACAGACGTGAAATCGAAAATTTATAGAAGTTACATGCCACGTTAGACTAACTTATGCAAAAATACATATAGCGTCCCTTTAATACTTTGACTTTCTTCCCCAATTTATCGTTACTCCTAACCATCTGCAAGTTCGCACATCTTATCAGTTTACACCGATATTAAATCTACCACAAACTTATTATAAATTTGCAATTAATATTCCAGTGATCGATAGCAATTTTCTTCGTTTCGCGAAGGTCACTATTATCTGACGACACGCGTTAATGTTGAGATGCAATTACCAAACGACAAAATACCCGATAAACATGCGATAAACGCTTTTACAAGCGGAACTTTCCTCTTGGAACGTGTCGAGAAACGCGTCGCGAAACACTGTAGAAGGTGAGGCGATGTTTGTAATCGTCGCCGGCGGTGACCACGCGGCCGATTCGGAATATAATTCGCCCGTAAATAGTCGAGTGGCGTTCCAACCCTCCGCCGTTCCGGCGCAGTCGACTCCATAAACAAAGCGTCGTTTCGTTTCTTTTTCTCGGGGCTGCCGGCGCGCGTGCACCGGGGGCTGATATTTGCAAGGTAAAGCGGAACGCGGGCGCGCGCGCGCCAAAACGGGCCCGCGGAGAGAGCGAACGGACGCCCTGTAATATCTACGCGCGTTTCTCCTCTATCTCTCCGTGTGTACGCCTGGCCGGCCGAGCGGAAGGTGCAACGATGCCTCGAAAGCGCGATCTCAACGACGATAATCAACTCTGCAGATATGCATAAACGTTTTCCGCTCCGTTTCTCTCGCGCTTCTTCCCTCCCCCTTCCTTCCTTCCTTCGGCACCGTCGCGAGTTTGTTCTCGGGCTCGAACAGAACCCCGTGTGTTCGTCTTCGCGTATCTCTTAATAATCTTTCCGTCGAATCGGTGGCAGAAGAAGGGAACCCTTATTTGCCCGGATGTCATGTATGATTCCGTTTCACGATTCGAACGTAAAAGGAAGAGAGTATTGTATCGTGTGCGCGTGTGTGTACACTATAGGGGAATATAATTTGTCACGTCGACTTTACCCCCCTCGTTCCGATGAAATTTGTTGTATTTCACGATCGAAGGATAGGAAAAAGCTGTGCGCATTTTTTGTTTCATCCGACAAATGGTTTCAGTTAAAAACGATAAAATTGAAAGCGGGAATATTAAATATTCTGGCGGATATCAATCGCTGAAACAGAGAGAGAGAGAGAAATTTCATCGCCGTGGACCGAAACCGTTGTGCGCGGCTTTTCCCACGACGTTTCATTTTTTCCCTCTGTGTTCCCTCCCCACTCGCGAAGCGCGGAATCGATTGACTCTCGACCGCTTTTCCAATTCGAGATTCATTCCCGAAATAATTCCATATTTCACAATCGAACGGGCGACGCTGGAAGGTGTGAGAAGGTTCGCCGAGAGATCGTGAGAGAGTTGCCTTTGCCTCGCTCGCGTTACTCCGTTGGAATATTTGGAAATTAAATTAGTCGTGGTTAGTAAATTATTAAAGACGTATCGATCCAAGCCGCTGCCGCTCGTTAATCATCCGTCCGTCCAATTAGCGGCGCCGTTCGTCACGGAATCGAACGGCTGGTTGGAGAACGCGTCGATTCACGAACCGTCGAAATGAAATGATCTAGCGTATACACTTTACCGAAGCACCTGTAGACACAACGATCGAGATCGCTGTCTCACCCCCTTGTAGATTCGTGTACAAACTGCTGCCAACAAACTGTACGAAAATTTAATCCCTTCTCGCGTCGATGCTTCCGCGAAAACACGGGGATTCCAGCGGTCGACCGCGAAAATAGATAGCAGAAATTGAGGCTCGCGAGTTAAGACGAGGTAAGCGCGAGCGACCAAGGAAAGCTCGGCCCTTGTAATACTCGAAGGTACAAGCTTGAAATCCGGGAGGACTTACAGGAGGTCGAAAGGAGGGCAAAGGGGGTGGGTGGGCAGGAGATAGAACGGTGTTTCCTCTCAAGGATGAGGTTATTCGCTGTGTTAAATGCTCGGCTAAAATTGAGTGGCTCTTCCTCGTGTAGCAACAGAGAGAGAAAGAGAAGCGCCAGGAAGACCTAAACTCGAGTGCACAGAGAAGGTAGCTACGAGGAGAGAGGTTAGGTAGCGAAACGAAGGTTCATCTTTGTTAGCGGCTTGAGGAAGACCCGGGTTGGATCATAAGAGCGAGCCTTAAAGAGCGGTCATTTCTTAAACTACGCTCGTCGCAAGGAAACTTTCCGTCGAGGTATCCACCCTTTCGTCCTCCTCCGTCCGTTCTTCTTCTTTGTCTCTTCGGTCCTTCGCGTTTCTGATAACGATGGAGAAACGGAGAAGAAGGAACGCGGGGGAGAGGAGACAAGGTGTACCTAAGGGGGGTCGAAGAGTTAACTCGGGACTATAAAACTTGGTAGACGTTGTTAATGTTTCATTTACATAAATGACAGCCCTGAATCGCGACTTAACGTGATTTTCGCGCGTTCGCGCAAACACATCGCTCGGGGAAAGAAAGTTACGCGGAGAGACCTTCGCAACAGGGGGTAGGCGAGGATGGGAGAGGTCGGAGGAGGACGAGGTGAAGGAGGAGTGTCCTCGTTTCATCGCGACGTCGTCGCTAATCTCGTCTGCATCGATTCAATGAGCGCGCGAACGTACCGCGTGTGCTTCGTACGATTAATTATCATGACTCGTAGCCTCGAATACCGCCTAACGATCGCGATCGCGCGTAAATTATAATCGAATTCCGCACAAGTCTGACTCTCGTAGTTGAGAGATGAAGAGAGAGAGAGAGAGAGAGAGAGAAAGGGTAGTGGGAGAAAGGAGCGGAGAGGAGGCCTAACGTTTTCGTGTTCGTTCGTTTTTGCGCGTTCTTCGAATCGTCCGATTTAAATTTAATCCGCCGAGCTTTAATCGTTCGATCTTAATTTATGAATATCCCCGATAAGAACTGGCGAGCGAGAGAGGGATTCGCGCGTGATTTACGATCGAATTCGTACCATGATTTGCAAGAAATCGATAATATATGGAAGACACAGAAGGAGAAGTCGCCGATTCTTTTCGGTGGAAGCTGCGAGAGAGAGAGAGTGAGGGGGAGATGAGGGACGACGCATACACTCCGCCCGATTCGCCACGCCGCCGCGTCCTTATGCCAAAGGATCAGAGACCTGAACCTGTCTGGAACACCGGCGGCCACCTGCCACCTGCACGTCCTTGCTTGGCCGGGCCTCGCCGCTTGGGAAAATACTTCAAAACTTCCAGGGACACGGTCTCGCTCCTCGGATAATTTCAGACGGCGCCAACGCTTCCTCGACTTCGTTAATTCGTCTTCGTATTTTGCGTGTCGCTTCCACTTTTCTCCTGGACATGCTCTTCGTGGTCCACAGAGATCAACTTTTATACAGGCAGCGACGACATTGGTGGTAGAAATGTATAGTCGGTGGAACCAAAATACACGTAGGAAAATGTCAGGTTTCAAAAGGAAAAATTTTAATATTCACCATCAATACCGTCACATCTTGTGCGACAAAGCTAATAGATTACGAATTCTTGTTCACCGAACATTTGCATATGAATATCACGTTCGTTGTACCGCGTCGAAATTCCTAAGATTGCTCGAAACCCCGCATACCCACCTGCACACTTCATTATTCCCTAAATTAGCGTCTCAGGAAACAACTTCACGACTCACGGTCCGATTAAAGGGTTGATAAGTATGAAAAATGTCTCGCGTATACGTCGCTTAACATGTTCGTCCAGGCGATTAGGCCTGCTCCTCGCCGCCGCAATGTACATTCCCCGAATACCGGATATTCGCTCGGAACAATTATTCACCGTGAGCGCGCGACATGCAGTTGTCGCGAGCACAGATATTACGCGTTAGCCCGGTGGAGACCGCGACAAGACACGCAGGTTAAGCGTCGTCGTCCGAGGTACCCGGGAAGGTTGGCTGGCGTTTCGGCTTGAGATAATAACTCGTCCGGCGGGATGACTAGGCGCCACCCGGTATCCAAGAATGCCGCTGCTCGTCTGGCCAGGTTGGTCCTTCCACCTTAATACCGGTAAGCGAGAGATAAGCACGATTATTGCCACGAAAAGAGAGGTGAACGATCTTGATTTCGAGAGGCTGGCGGCTCGTTACTTGGTGGACCATTGCCAGGGACATTGAAGCACGCGATACCATTTTCGAACGAGCACTCCAGACGGTTTCTCGAAGCTTGGAAAATTCGAACGAAACGGTGAGGATCGCTGAGAGAGCTGAACGTGAGGGGAGTCTTTCTCGGAGAAGGTGTGTAAAGCTTGGATATTTGTACTTAACGAAGAGTACAGATGGAGGAGTTTTCGCAAGAAAATCAATTGGAATTTCTACAATTTTCTACGTGAAACGAAAGTGTATTTTTTTTCTCCACATATCTTAGCTAACTTAGTTTCATCCTTGTTAAACACAGTGTAGAAGTCGGTTAAAATAAAAGACCGAAAGGACTCACGAAACGATCGCCAGTTTGCCCCGACAATTATAAGACGATCGTCCTTAGCTACGACTTGGAAGCTGTTGGGAACTCTACTCCTCTCTCTCTCATCCCTTCGTCCCTCTCTGTCCACTCGAGGCCATGGAGGCAGAGCCGCGAGGTCTATATTGCAGTTAATCTATGTTCCGATTGTATCTGTTCATTGGGTTACGAAGTACCCAGGCACGGGCCCTCGGACATTAACTGCCGTTGTTACTGCCTGCAACGATCGCAGATACCAGCAGTTTCACCGCATTCGCCCCCGTGTCGTGTGTGTTTGCATGGGAGCAGGCTCTGCGGAGAAGCCTGATCGATAGAATGGAATAGAATACCCGGGGAAGATCACGACGCCAGTATAAGAAGACGAAAGAATAAGGGTTGCTTCGATAACGATGAATTTAACGCGACGCGCGCGGCTGCGCGCCCCTTTATCAGCGAGCATGTACGGCTGCCGTCTGCTTCTTTTCTCTTCTCTTTTTTTCCTTTCTTTCTTCTCCCCCTCTGTCGTTTCTCCTTTTTAATCCTGACCGTGGATTAGTGGTATTTCTCCGTTAATTAAAACCCCATCGATATGCAATCCGTGTACCGTTTGCTGCTTCTACAGCGAACCACTTGCAGGATTATCCGTGTTTTGTTTAGAGGAATCCAGAATAATTGCAACGTGCAAATGAGAAACTCCGATAGAGTCTTTTCCGCTATGTCTAACTAATGCACCTCCCGAAGAAAACCGTTCTAGAGAATTTGCCTTGCGAAAAGAGGATACACGTAATTGGACTGCTGTTCGGTGTCACTCTAATTGTACCCTAATTAGTGTCTCATTGTAGTCTCTCGAGTTGGCCAGAATTTTGCTCCAATTTGTAACACGTCAACTCGAGATTAACAGCTCTAGACGTAAGTCCTAGATAATTATACCCGATCTTCGTTGATATCCAGCTATCGAGCAATTGAATTAGAATCGAAGTCGGTGATATCAGGGGAGACTCGCGCGACTTTTGAAATTCGTGGTCGCGTCTCGAGCGGTAATTCCTCGGACGTCTGGGATTCCCCGCGAACTCGAGAGCACGGCAGCTCGGAGGAAGACGCACGATTAATTACTGCGCGACTCGTCCGAGTGCGGTAATAGAGGCGTGCCAGCGGTGGGGATCGGGTCACAGGTACGACTTGTACACTAGTTCCCGAACTTCCAACCCTTCGCTGAAACGTTGTTCCACGTATCCAAGCGACTGGTATCATGGAACGTACGTGCACCGACTCCAGGGATCAGATACGGGTTATCAGTTTTACGAAATTAACCATTCCCGTCAGGTCGAAGGTGCACCGGGAACTGTGAATTTCTTCGATATTTCGCGGTGGTGGCCGAGTTGTTGAAGCCCTCGTAGTTTATAGCTCCGAGCGAAACTTCTGTCCTCCAATAATAGTAATTGAGCTCCTGAATGGAAAATTGAGAAGCTGTTGTGGCGAAGTGGCGATATTAAAATATTCTTCTTACACAAATGAATCGATTAGAATTTTAAATACGAGGTCGATAGAAAAAGGGTTAAAAAAATCGTTGGAAAAACGAAAGAAAGAATCCGAAGGCAACGATTTCACGTAGTATTCCAATTTTTCAAACAGACGTACTCAGACGTTATCTCGCCTGGTGAAGATTCGCCTCATCACCAAACACCGTGCAACAATACATTACCACCGCGCGACCTCAGGGTCATCCACTCAGGCGGCGGCAGCGGTGGAACTCGGCGCGGACCTAGCCTCGAACTCAAACGATCCCATTCAAACTTGGACGATACAGCTCGTAGGCTAGCGGAGAAAGACGCGGAAACCGGAGAGAGAGAGGGTGAGAGAGACGTGAGAAAAAGGGGTAGGGATAGAAACGTGGAGAATAGTTGAAAATTAGCGGCGAACGCGAAGTGGTGCTTTCCGGGCGTCGTATAGGGAGCCTCGTACGGCTGGGTAAGGAGCCGAACGGTTAATTAGAAATTCTCGGTGGTAATCGGTGGCTCTCGGGGTGGACCGCCGATCGATGGTGGTCAACTGGGCTCATTGTAGGGTCTACCAGACACCACTCCCTCGTTCTCTCTATGCTATTGTAACAGGGCACGAGGAACACACAATCGCGACTTCTTTCTCGTGACTTATCGAAAAATCACAGTGTGTCTGCTTTATCGAAAAAAAGAAAACGACCCGATACCTGGTTCTATTATTCCCCATCTCCTCCTGCCCCCCGTCCTTACCCATCATCTCGCTACCGGGTTTCTTCATCTGCTCGATTAATGAGAAAGCCAGATCAAGCGACAGACAGAACGGCTATTACGGTCGTTTCCGGTGAGATTGGAGAACACGCGAAAAGCTCGCGAGAAGAACAGTGTAGAGGACTGGAAACGGTGTCAGCGAAGCCAAGCGAAAGGGAAGAAGGAGCAAAAAGTGTCCTTTTGTGTCCAGAGGATGATATCGAGTATCAGAGAGGACGGCTGCTTCTGAATCGCGAGCTTTCCCCCACCTTCTTTACCACTGCTGACACATTTTCCCCTTGGATAAAGTAATAATTCTGTGGACTCTTTCACGACGTTGGCTAACTCTGGCAGCAGCACCCTTTGAAATCGCAGGTTCTTGGGTATTTTTAGCCGGCTCGTCGTGTGTGCAAAAGGATCGTGAAAATCGAAGAAGGTGGAACGACTCTGGGTACGATCGAGGCAGAGAGAAGAGATATAAGTTTCCAGAAATGATAGACGTTTGCCTTTGTCTCCGGGCAAGAATACACGATGACCAAAGAAGAATCCCATACAGAGGAGACAATGCGTGTAATTGCAATATCGTTAATTAAGTATAGAGTAGGCGGTTTTTATCAGAGACTCTTGCACGGTTGACCAATCCGGGACATCGAGGAGAGGACCTTCAGCAATCGGTTTCCTTCTCGTTTTCTCTTTTTCTACTCCCCTTTTTCCCCTACCACGTAGCGCGGCCGGCTGACCAGCTTATCTCTCCCAAAGATTTCTCGGCTTTAATTGCACTAGTCAGACAGTCCCTTTAGTTCCATCGACGGTGGCGGTGGTGGAGTCTCCACAGCCAAGCCTGTGTGTCGTCGCTGGCCTTTCACCTATCTCCTATCGTCCCGGCTTCTCTCCTTTTTCATCCGACAAAACTCCCGGGCTTCGTTTTAATGGTGTATTTAGATGTTCCGTGGGCCGGATCCACGTTGTCGTCGGTACCTATCAAAAGGGAATTTCTGGCCTGGTTCGAACAACGTGTTCTGTTCTATCAGGCCAACGAACCTCTTTATTGAGAAATTAAAAGCGAATGCTCCCGCGATGGACAGAAGATAAACGAAGCTTTTACCGTGGCTCGATCAATTACCAGGAAGGGTGCTCGAACGCAGGAAAACTCGATAACCCGGTACGATTCGAAGTAGGACCATCGTACGGAGGCATAATATCGTAACGCGTCGAACATGCTGGAAGTCAAGTCCCGTGTTTATGTTAATTGGTGGAACAAAAGGGACGCGTATTTTATGCCGGTCGCGTGTTATGACTCGCGCGGCCAGCTTTCCCTCAATTTCCTTTTTTTCTCTCTCTCTCTCGCTTCTTCCTTTTTTTCTTTTCTTCTTCCACCGCTCCTCCCGTCGTTTTTACCTTACTCCCACGCCGCTCGCGCTTTTGTGTTAGCCTGTTTATACACCGGACACGCTTTTCCGCGAAATGGAAGTGCTTATGAATTACGCGCACGCTGGGAATACGAATGGAACGAAATTTTTGATGGAAGTTGGAAAACACAGGGAGGAACGAGAGAGAGAGAGAGAGAGAGGAGGAGAGCACGCGTACCGGGAATCGCGCGTATATCCTGAATTTATATGAATTTTATAAAACTTCCTCGCCACCGGTCGCTCACTATAGACGAAGGTGGAGGTGGACCGTGTTTTCGTTTCGTTTTAACAGACGCACAATTTCTGTCCAATGTCGTCGAGAGCTCCTACGAAATAAAAAAAAAACAAAAAGAAAAGAGAGGAAGAGCCGAAAATCCCAGCACGAGATTATGAATCTAGGTCACATCTGATCGCGCGAGTCTTCCTCGCGAGTCGTCGCGTATGCATGCAAAAGTCGAAAGAGGAAGACCCGGGGAATTTCTCCATAATTCATAGCCGGGCCGCGGGTAAATTGACCGTGTTCACGGGGGCGAGTGAACGAAACCGACGAACGCGAATTTATCGGCGAGCAGTTCATTAGGTTCTGAATCATTGAATTTCAGAACGGCCGTAATAGATATTGTCCACACGGTAGAGGGGGCCCGCGACAAATGAACGAAAAAGTATCGCGCATAATTCAGCGGGTTTCTCGTCCTTCTTCGTGACGCGCTCGAATCGCGTCGTTCCCCTCGCGAGAAGGAGAAGATTCACAGACGCTCCGGCTTTTTTCCATGCCGGTGAGTGCCTGTGCTGCACCGAACCGGAGAAAGGGAGAGAAAGAAAAGGGTAAGAGAGAAACGAGAAAGAGAAAGTACAAGGGTGAAAAGAGGGAGAGAGAGGAAGGAGACGAAACGTAGATCGGGGACGTCCGAGCTTAATCCACGCTAATTAAATCGCGGACGTAAAAGAGAGGCGCTTTGCCTTGGCGCGTTCGTGACTCGCGAAAATAAAAACAGCAAC
>NW_017100218.1:361959-392976 GCF_001263275.1 Habropoda laboriosa
AACCCGTCCGAAAGAGGACGGCGCGCATGCATAAATTATTCCCGAAACTGCACGACGATCGAGCAAGAACGAGCCTCGATATGAATCGCGTTAATCGTGCTAATGGAAATTGATTTGTCGTCGTGGATGCACGAACCTTCTGGGTAGGTGGCTCTCTCGGTTCTCCGCTACCGTTTTGTTGCTCGTAACGCCACGAAAACGGCCACCAAGTGACGAATGAATTTATTGGCGATCGAACGATTTCAAGTGTCCTTGCAGTTCGTGTCTCGTATGAGAGATGACGGTGTACGCTCTCGAAATTTCTGATTACACTGGCCAATGTTTTCGGTAGTCTCCCTCCTCCTCCTCCTGGTTATCGATTACACGGAATTGTCATTGCTCCGTCGACCGTAATTGGCCGACTTTGTTTCCGTGCGATTTCACGATAATTAATCGCGGCCCTATGCAAATCAGCCATGTTCCCGTTTCGAAGTTGCTCCGTTCCGGACGCGTTAATCAGCCCGTGGAATAAGTCTGCGAGCAAGCAGAGTTGGAAGATTAACCGTGCGTTTAACCGGGAACTCACCGTTTAATCTTGTTCTACGCGCGGGCAGACGCGCGTTTTCGTGCCACCTTCAAACATTTTATTCGAACGAACGATCCACCCCCACCCGCCGATCGTTATTTCTTCACGTACCAGCTGAATATTATGAAAAGATCACACGGAAGAATTGGAAGAGATGAAATTGTTGTATTATCCTTATTACGAAAGAGGAGAATCATCGTAATATTGAATAAAAGATGAGGTACGCTAAAAAAAAAAGAATTCTATCAAATGAAACTTTCAATCTGTTAGTCAAAGTTGAAGAAGACAGTGGAGAATTGGACGGCTGAAGAAAGCGATAAATCCCTCAGTATGAAGTATTTGTCGTCAGATTTTCATTCGAAAAGTGTACGAATAATATTCATAGACTGTCCAGTGTATCTAGTCGATCGACAGGCCGGTTACAAGCGGCTTTTTCACCAGGATCGATTTACAGTGTCGGCACGACACGCAGCGTCGTAGACGCGTCACGACCGTTGGTTCGTTCGTGCACGAAGACAGACGGTCCACGTCGACCCTCCCGTGATTTTCCGAATCATCAGAAGGGTGTGAAGCATACATAATGCATCAGAGGCATTATGCGAAGGCGTGTACGACTCTCGGCAGGCGGGTCTGCCATTACAGATGTACCTACGTATGCAAATGAAAAGGGCGTCCCCTTTTGCCAGTCTCTCGACTGACCCAAATATGGAATTTTGACCGTCTCTCCGACACCGGTAACGAGGCCGCCTGATTTTATGCCGTTTCTCGTTATCGATCCCTTTAAATACGCCGTGTATCGCTTTCACCTTCCTTCCTCTTAGCGTGTCTGACGTTGTTAAACGCGACAGACTTTTGCTTGTTCACCAGTCGAACGAAACAAGGCGTCAAAAGTCGAGTAGCTCGCCGGGTATTAATGAACAGTCGGTGTGTGCTACGTGAACAGCTTGTAACTCTTTAGTTCTACACGCGTGTATACTTACCCGTTCCTTTCCCTCGAGCAAATTACCATACGGTATTGTGAACGCGAGAATACGAATGCGTATAACAAGTTCTTCATGGTCTTCCAGTTATTAATCTCCTCTTCTATCTCTCGTATCCTAGCCGCTAATTAACTCGAACAAGAATAATATCGCAACGAACAAATTTCCTCTATGAATCATTCAGAATCGAGAGAAAAAAAGGAAACACGGAAAAAAAATGGAGAGGGAAGTAACGCGTTTTCCCGCTTCCAGCTCTCGTTGTGTTACCAAGCCTCTCTCCCTCGCTCCCTCTCTCTGCTAGAGTCCCGGGGAATATTTATTTTCATTATTTAACCATCTTGTCGGCAAATAACTGGCCAGGGATTCCCGCAATATTGGCGATAACTGCGCTTACCGGCTCCAAATGCCCAAATAACTGTCGAATACATTGCGATGCGCCGCGTCTGGCGCTGGGTATCGTTGAATTTTTAACAGGACAGTCATTTCCATCGATCCGCACGCCGGTTCCGCGGCGCGGCAGTTCACGATTCGACCGGTCGATCGGTGAACGGAAATACGATTGCGCCGCCGAATTCCGAAATAATCTATGACGCTGATGGAATTACAGCCGTCTCGGGGTCAGACGGGAAATCGGCCCGCCTGAAATTCTCGCGCAAACACGGAAAACTGGCCGCGTTTCCGCAGGGCTCATCGTCGCGCGCCTCCATACGATATATAAAATGAATTGCGCGTGTTATTTCGCGACCAGTCAGACCTATACGACGTTTCTCGATCGAATTTTCCGTGGTTCGATGAGCAAATGAGAAACGAGATGGTACACGGTACTTAATATTCCGGATATAGGAATCGACGAATTCTATAATCCAGTATGTAGTGTGAATTATTGGTACTTGTACCCGGTTCCTCTTCGTGTATATAATTCGATTGCGAAGTAATTGATTTCCGAAACGGCGAAATTAGATGTTTCCTTCCTATCAAATTTTCGATTCATTTCATCGTAACACTTATCAGGTGTATCGACTGTCGCAGATCGTTCTGTGAGTCTAATAGGAAGCTTGGGAATTGAGAAATTTGGGATAGACGTTTCTATTTACTCTAAAACGACTCTCTCATTACCCGAAATTCGTCATTTTCATATTGTCCCTTTTCAAGCTTCACTGGGTCAACACTCTCAGAGTATTTCCCATCTACTTTTTTCTCTCTATCTCGCTATAAAACCAATAGTAAATTCTCTCACGCGGAGACGTTCTCTCCAAGACCAGGACACTTCCGGTATGCTCGGCGAGGAGACTCGCGGAGGTGTTTCGATTTCGCAAGGATAATGTCGCCTTACGTAAGCTAACCGGAATGCGCGTGTAGGTGCTCGACGCACGCTGCACAACACAAGCCTAAAGGGACTGTTGTATAGCGAAAGAGAAAAGACTAGAGGGAAGGTACGATTCCGGAGGCGCTGCATTCGTTGCAACACCGTCGCGATCGGTAGACGACGACCACGACCACAACGACGACGACGAGGACGAAGAAATGCAACGAAGGCGGAGCCCGCTGGTTGCGGTTTATATACGCGGAGAACAAGCGACGAGGCAACCGACACGGAAGGCCTTGTCCACAGGGACTACCTAACTGCATCGTGCCCACGCGTTCGCCAGGACTGAGAAAAAAGGAGCAGGGAAAAAGTCGTGCCAAGGTCTCTCTCCCTGCAGCACGGAGACACGGCGAAATGCATTTCACAGTGACCAATTCTTCCCTCTGGTCTTGAGGGACGATCAGAGTGGTTCTGCTTGTTCCCTTGATTCCTGAATATTGCATCCTCGTTGTTTGAATTTTCGGGAATTCGATGGGAAAGGAGAGAGACGTGGTTTCGTGAAGAATTCGTCACTCGAGGAGTATGAAAATTTGAAGGAAGTTTAAGACACTGTGAAAATCTACCAACGATTACAAACGACTTGTCTCTCGTATGTTTTGTAATACGACAGAGATATAACGAAAGTATTTGATACACCTGGGAAATCATGGGACGAACCGGAGTATATAACGATTGATAGAAACCGAAGAATAAAGTAGATACGAGTGGATTTTATCTGGTTCGACTCGTGAAATAGTGAAAGACCAAGTGAGAGAAGAAACGACATTTTTGCATCGATCGAGCAACTTAGAATGCTTGAGTAGTCTGTTGGTGTTCTCACGGCTGTCCTAAGTGTATCCTGCTAACGCAACCTGAAAACGAAGTAGCCGTGTCAAGGTCTTGGCGACGAGACTCGCAAAGTGCATCGCAAACAAACAACCCGTGTCGTCCTCCACTGTTGCACGTTTCGTCGGTTGCCTCGGCCTCCTTTTCACGAGCTGGAGCATTTTTCCCCGGCACGAAAATCTTAACTGTCTCCGGTTGTCTCAGGAGGACACGCTTATTTTGAAGAGAGAGACAGAGGGGCGAACAGTGAGCGAATTAAATCCGCGCGACCACGCTACGTGCCTGTTCAGAGCTGTTTTTCCGTTTCCTCGGTGGACAACTTAAACGTCCCAAGTATTTCTGATTTTCCACGTAGAAAACAACGACGAAAAGTTTGTCAGAAAAATGAACAGTCGAGAGAAGAAACAACGAAACGACATAAGTGGAGTACAAATGAAAGACCTCGAAGTCGATGATTTTTACGATTATCCGACGCAAGATCTCGTCAGACTTGAAGTTCTCTCCCCCTCGGTATAGATATTCCGATTTTTTCAATAGATTCGTTCGCCCGTTCGACAATCAGCATCCGAACGAAATTACAGCTCGTCCCGGTATCAACCCCTCTGTTACTCCTCCGATCGTGCACCGCCGCGCAATTATATTAAACTACCACGACAGCTTTTTTGCGGCGTGCAAAACGCGTTCGTGTGTACGTAAGAATACGCTTTTAACGTGCAGTAAGGGAGAAAGGAAGATGGACGAAGGAACGCACGCACAGAGAGTATGGAAGAAGGAGAGAAGCGGAGTAAAGGTCGTAAAAGAGGCGCGCCATAGAATGGCATAATTGCAGCTTTAACGTGCCTTAAAGCGCACGCTCGCGGCGTTTCGAAGGCTAGACTAACTTCTTTCAACCTGCACTTCCTCTCTGGCGAGAACGTTTTCGCCTCCATTCGATCTGGTGCGTTCGCTCGTCTTTGGGAAACGCAACGTTTCACCGGTGGAGAACGTGCTTGCATCGGTAATGCTCGCCGGGAAAGGAGGACGACATATCGCCACGCGGACGCAATAATAAATCGCTACGACTGTCGATAATTTATTGCGTCAACGCCGATCAGAGCTACGTTCACAACGAGAGTTACCTTCGACGCCGATTGTCTTCTGTTGCGACTGCTCGTGGCCATCGCGATGACAACGGTGCTCGAAACTATTCGATGACGTCGTCGATGATGATGCACGGCCACGATAATGGAACGACAACTCCCACCAGACGTAATTAACCTTTCCGAAGGGCCGAGAGCTCGGGAATCGATAAGCCTCGCGAATATCTGCGGTTGCGTCACTCACGATTATCTACGGATGCGAATTTAATGGCGGAATTTGAATACCTCGTTAGACAGTGGGGGCCAGGCGGGAGGGTGTAAGCGGCAGAGACGCGATTCAGTTCTTGATCGGACGAGAAAAGGGCCATTGAGGGGCTGAAGAGTAATGGGCTTTTTCAGAGGTTCCGCTGGTGTGTTTGCCAATGGTAAATACAATTTGAGAAAGATTATTCTTCGACCACGATTAAGGCGTCCCTTCTCCCTTTGGTTATTTTAAGGTAGATATATATCTTACGTGTATACAGGTATAAGAGTGGCCTGTGATACGAAGAGGAGATCATTTCGAGATGGTTTCAAGAGAGAAGAGTGTCTAATAATAATGTCTGTGGAAGTTTGTAAGTAAAAGGAGTTTAACGTTCACGAAAGTATGATCGTTTTCATGATCGCCGAAACTATGGGAGCGACTTAAGGTTGCGTGTAGCCTTGAAAAGAATCGTAAAACTTGGAGACGGAAACTATCAAGTGCCCTCAACGTGTTTGACGACAATCTCGAATTTCCGATAGAGGTCAAAGAACGCGGATAGGGCTTCGCCCGATACTTTCGGAGTGAACGACACGCGAGAAATGGCCATAAAAATCTAGCCATTAAAACGTTCGCCTTCTGAGGAATATACAGGAAGAAAAAAAGGCAGTAAAAACGAAACGAAATACTTTTTATAGTGGATCACCGGGCGTGATCGAAGCGAGGAAAGAGAAATCCTCTTAGCATTATTCTTTTTCAAGGCTGGTTCGTTCTGGCGGCAAAAATTAGCGGACGGTTCGCTACGATTAGAGTGGAAAAATGAGAATGCACGTTCCGTATAATGTGTCTGTGTGTGTGTATGTGCAGCTCGCGGTAGAGAAAGCACATCGAAGACATTATGGCTGTTGTGCATGCACGCTGATTCGATCTGGCGCCGCGCCTTTGCACGAACTAATAATTAGACACCTTTATGCAATTCCACCCCTCGGCGTTAACCGCGCGACAACCCCCTGCAACATTTGCCTTCTTCAATAAAGGAATGAATTCAACGCTAAGAATAGAGTTCCCTTGTTCTTTCCGACTTCATAAATTCACGTGAAGAAGGAAAAGAAAAAAGTGAAGCTTGTTTAAAAGTTCATAAATATCTACACGTGCTCTTTAAAATTTTACACGATCCTACCGAGCGTCGAACAATTTTTATCCCGTGACACTTTTTCCCACTATTTTAATGTGCTCGTTAATTTGAGACTGTCTCGCGGCGTTCAACGACGATATGCTAAAAAGCAACCCCCATAGTTTCTCTCTTTTTCCCCTCTCCTCGTAGCGCGGCTCTTCTACATCGCGACCCAATAAACCGTGCGAGAAGAGAACACCAGCCCTGGGTTCGCAAAAGTGTTCCATTAACCGACACACCGGCTAATTTATCACGGGGCCACGCAATTTCATTGCAACCACGCAATAATTAGACGCCTTTATGCACTTCCACCCTCTTTTTCGTGCAAACCGACCAGGCCCAGAGGGGCGAAGATTAATGTTGATCCACTTCTTTTTGCGCGAACCGTTCCATTATCTAGTGTACGGGCAGCTGCCACGAAAAACTCTCCCGAGCCTCGCAATTTTGTAGCAGCGAGGTCCAGCGCTTTTTTTCTGCAACCCGTTGGCTAAACCTGTCCTTACCTCGTGCTGCTGCCTCTTCTCTCTCGCAGTCCCGCCACTCCTTTCTCTCTGTTCTATGAACGATTAAGCGGTCCCGATGTATCGGACCGATGAAATTACACAGGCATAACGTACGCCCTAATGGTGTTTCATCACTTATTACAAGCACTAATTTGACTTTAGCCGTGCAATTTTGTTGAACGAAACGCGTTGCACTTAAGACACATTGCTGCATTGGATATGTGATTCACCACTTCGAGGCTGGCTCTCGAACCGGCTGCAAACACTCCTGCGATATATCCCCTTTTCGTTTTTCTCCTGTTTGTTGTTTAAGAGGAAGCTGCATATTAATGCGGTGGTGTTACCGGAGAGAAGTAAAAGGTTGCATCGTAAATTTATCAAAGGATCTCGCGTGTGTGTAACGACGATGTATAGGTGTGCGACCGTCGAAAGTAATGGGGAATCGAACGTTAGCTAGACCTATACTATCGACAATAGGACAGTGATTCCATTATAGTCTCATTCTTCCTTCGACGATTTCTATTCAACGCCACGATCTGCCCCCGACGATCTTGCTAATTTGAAATCAATATCCGGCAATACCGTGGACCGACCTACGATTGTCGCGCTAATAAAAGCCCCGCTGATGGAGTTCGCCAGGTAAATTGCCTTGAACTATTGTCGAGGGCGCCGGGACGAGAGAGGAAAGCAAACACAGAGGAAAAATAGTTTTCCTCTACGATTGACTCGGCTGGAACGCGATTTCCGTTAGACGAGGGATGAAATTCTGATTGAGTAAGGAAAGAGTAATGATGTCACCGATCGAATTCCTATGGAATAAAAAATTCATCGAGAATAGATGAATCTAGACACGTCGATCTTTCCAACCTGATATTTCAAACTTCGATATTACGCTGAAAATGTCGTTCTTCTTTTATTGGAACATATCTGAAAGGTGTATATGTTCGTGTTAATTTCTATGTTTAGCGTACGTCTTCTTTTTGCGGGAAAATCGCCAGCTCACGGATGACACGTACAAACGTCGTACAAGAGGCTCGATCGACGTCCCGCGGAGACGAGCCACACTGTATGCAATTCTCGTTGGGTCTCCGTTTGATGAAACGACGTTAAACGATCCGTTGCCGGCCAACAGACGGCTGTTTGACGGCAATGGTGGTCGGTAACTTGCTTGATTATCGCGACCCGTTCGTTAATCAGCAGACGCAGTTGTTTAATCGTGACCGCAGAGCTTCCCTCGTGTAAGCAAGGAACTGCATCGTCGTCGGTGTAACGTTGCAAACTATGTTAGAAGTTCACGTGCAGCTCGAAATCATGCTATCTAAATTCGATTAAAATTCACTCGAAATACCATTCACATTAACTCCACGTTTAAACGTAAAACAGGAAACAAAAAGGAAATAGATCAATTCTTCGTAAGCAACATCTGGTAAATTTGTAATCGCAAGATTGCATCGGTCGTAATTCCCACGAAGAGCTGCCTTTAAATTAACCCCCCGTTCTCATTTCTATCCGGTAACTCATCATTCAGAACCACCAATCAAGAAACTTCATCACGTTAAGTAGCATCGTGGCGCGTTCGCGAATCGCATTATCCTGAAATCTTTTTCACCATCTAGCCTCACCAATGATTCTCTCTATCTCTCTGGTATTACTTGGATAGATATTCCGTAAAGGCTTATCATTCGATTAACGTGCATGAAACACAGAGGCGGCAGGAGGAGGGGGACTTGGGGCAGATATTAGAAGAGGTTCTCGCGATTCGCGAAGTTTCGAGCGCGTGTTCGTGCGCGACACGGGAAACGAGCGGCCATGCTTCACGGCGCATTGTTCCAACCGGTGAAGGATCACGCAGGGGCCCCCTTTGTATTCCGACGAGGCACCCCGAGCATAACTTTTCTCGGGAAGACTTCGCGCTTGTAATGTCGGCACCGCGACGAAACACCGTGTCCCGTGGAACTTTCCGCCGGTCGCAAGTCTCTCCGAAAGCGGTACGCGACCGAAACAATGGCGCTCGAAAGGGGTTCGCGTCCCAGACGTAACATCTGTTAGACGGGATTCCGGGGCCGCGGACACACTTCCGTGATTAATCGACGTAGGAAGGATCAATTGAGCGTAACAGATCGACCACAGCGTCCGCGGCTGATACGAATGGCATCCGAGAGTGCCGGCGGCGGCGGTGTTACGCTAATTAGCCTGAATTTATTAAATCAATCGGACACTCGTTATTTATTAACGATACGCTCACGCGTTCGGATTCTTCTTACACCGTTGTGGATTTATCGATAAGCTGTAACGAGGACGCGACCAGGAAGCGTGTCGGTTCTTTGGGAACCAACGGCGAGAGGAAAAAAGAAAGTCTCCTCTGGTACACAAATTACGGGAATATCGATACCATCGTTAGTGGAGGGCCGATTGCAACCTTAACTAGCTGCTCGAACGAGATTCCTCGTGAATATCCAACTCTCACAGTTCAATTTAACATTTTTCTCGGAATGCACCGTAGGTAAAGGGTTGAAAAATGTTTGATGACGGTGCGCGAGTGTTTAGCAATTAGTCGAGTACTTGGAAGCTAAAATTGGATCACATTAGGGTAGAGGAAACATTTACTACCGAAAGTTTTTTCTACGAGATCTTTGAATAGCGCGTGCAACGTATCGTTCTTAAGAAGTCAGGCGACGTGGAAAACACGTCGTCGAAGAGTTAAGGATGTGGCGGCCTAGAGGGATGAGGAAGACAACGGGAAAGGAGATGGAGAAAGCTGTGGAGGCGTGTCCGCGTGTAAAGTCCACCGGGAGAAGACTTCTGGCGTGGGCTAGGCGAACGAGCAGCCTTTGCCGCATAATGGATGACTTCCTAACGACACTTTAAGATAGTTCTCACTCCTCGTCGGCCTGCTGTTTTTCTGCCGTGGTGAAATACCCAGCCTCTCGTTGTGTATTGCACGCCGCAGATTCAGCCGGAGGAAAAGAGCGAGGAATAATAGATTCTTTTTCTCTCATTTTTTTTTTTTTTGTCGATTCCGTCGTTCGTTTCGCCAACTTCAGTAACGACTTAAACGCGAGATGCTGTTAAAAAGACTCCCGACTTGAAGGGACACCGGTCCCTTTTTCCTCTTATTGATATTTGCAATAACACCCGCGGCAGTCTAACTTGGACAAATTAAACGGCACTCGTAGTTTTCGTAGAAATTTGATAAGTAGTACTTGGAAAGTTTCGAGCTCTCTACTCGGATGAAGAATCCAACAGGGGGATGACGAATCGTTTCGTCGTTCACGGATTAACGGGCGGGAAGAGCACTCCAGAGGATAGCGAAATTTATAGAAGAGACGGCCGTGGAACGTGGAAGGCAACGATTTTCTTTGAACTTTCTCGCCCAGGTATTTTCTACTTGGCGCCTCGTCGTGTTCATTCTCCTCCCCTGTTCACGGCGCGCAGCCTCTGATGGGAAGGGAAAAGTGACGGAATTGCGCGAAAGGCCAACAAGTTCGGTTAATACGAGCGCGGCTCTCCTCCGGGACATTAAGAACTTTCTTTCCAATTTCACGATTCCTTTTTTATAGCCTGCTGGGACGAGTAACGTTGTTTATTACAGGAGCGTAATACGTGGCGCTCGTTGCACGGCTCAACTCTTTCATTTCTGCGTTTAATACCCTCCGAGTATCATGAAGCAACGTAAAGTCAAAGCTTACCGACTTTGAGCTTTCATTTTGAAATTTCTAGATTCAATCTAGATTCAATCTAGATTCTATCGTCGAGCCAGCCGGATGTCGCGTCGTAGTTTAATACTTGGCAAAATTCCGAAAAATGTTCGAATTTCGTACGAAATTTCGAAGAAATTCTCATTCTCACGGTCAATACGCGGTGGTTACTTCAACTGCGCTTGTTTGCATGTCGTTAAGCAGCGCGACGCGTTTCTACCACGGAATACATACACTCAAAGGGAATGCAAGAGAACCTTTGTGTCCTTTTCGAGTATCGAGTCCCGCGCGAACCCCGCCAAGACATCCACAGCATTTTGCTGCAGTTTTGCACGAATCTAGTTATAGTCGGGGTCACGATATAGCGAGGTCGTAAAATCGGTCAGGCGTCAAAGTAAACATGTTTTAGCTGCCGGGACCCGAAAATTGACAGAGATACGAGCAGATAAGTACTTGAAACCATTGTCAGGACCGTACGAAGAATTCTTGTATCCAGCGAAAGTCAACTGATTCTAATATACTTACTGAAAACTGCATGCAGCTAGGACAAATTAGGGTTACTCCCTCTGGGGAAAGCCGCTTTTGGAAGTACGGTTACAGGTAAAGGTCTTATTGATGTCTTTAGCATCTTAGTTTATCTACTCGTGTTATATACAGATAGAAAGTGCAAAAAGATTGTGTAGCTTAATATTAACATATTTTCCATTTGTAAATGAAATACCATTTTCTACTTGAAGTACCAAAGTTTATTGTTGGAACCCTCAAACAGACTGCAACACACGGCCTTGAGTGCCGATTCTTGAGAGTTTAATTTACGACCTCGCTATATCGTGGCCCCAACTATACGTTGCATTCGAAGCTTTCGTGGTATTCGGTACGATTCAACGGTTTGCAAAATCTGCGATGCTGGATGCGTCTTTATGCGGAATGTAACTTAATCATCCTGAAGAAGAAGCATTAGAATACTACTCTTCTTCCTATCTTAAGAATCTATCTCAACGTCCATTTCACTTCGTACAAAAATCCCAATTCTTTCTAACTTTCTCTCAATCATAAAGACTTGGTGAAAGTTACAGTACCAAATGTAGAACACGAACAGGTGTGTCACAGGTGAAAATCTCGTGTGTTGTCCAACGTTCGATCAACTTTCCCAGCGACCGAAAATTCCTCGATCCCGTTTTCGCAAGCCGCAGGAAAAAAAATGAAAACAGAACGGGCGTCGCGGCGCATATTCCGCGAAGGCACACCGTCGTCGAAGCTTTAAATTCTCGTAATCCATCGAGGACACGGGCCGCCAGGACATTGATACCGATAGCGCAAGCGCGGCGCACTACGTCAACGAGATACGCCCTGTGCGACGACACGCACACACACGTACACGCGTGCACGTTTTCTCTCTCTCTCTCTGTACGCGGTCTCTACGTGGCGGCAGAAAGTGGCTCGCGCGAGCGCACGTTCGCGATTCGTGAATCCTCCGGTGCGAACGTCCTGCGAGAGGCATTGTCCTGCAGGAATAACGTGCGCGCCGGCTATCGCGATTTGATTTCGATTCACGGTGAACATGGCCGGGCGATATCGGGGATATCGATGAAAAATAATCGTGGTGATTTGTGACGCGGCGTAGGAAGCGCGCGATAAAGATACGCGACGATGAGGACGCGATAAAAAAACGAAAAAAAAAAAAAGAGAAAAAGGAAGAAAAATTTATCGGCGTCCTCCTCGTTGAGAGACCACCGCCGATCTCGTTCGTTTTTCTTTCTAGAGATTGTGGCGACGTCCATCGATCGGTCGTTTTTCGCGATTCTCCGCACGACTCCTGTCGGGAAGAAAATATTTCTGCCCGCGAATAAATTTCAAAGGCAGAAAAAGAGAGAAAACGTGCCGCGTTGCATAACTCCGGTAGCCTTGAAAAGTTTCAACTTCGACTCGTCCTCTTTTCTCCTCGTTCCTCTCCTGCTGCCTGTGCCTGCCTGCCTGCTCCTGTGTGTCGTTTGCTGTTTTCCAAGGACCGTAGCTCGCGTTTAAATCATTCGATAAACGATTACGCGGGACACGTTCCTGTCAGGGGTCCTCGCGCGCGAGGTGTTCTCACGGCGACCGCATCGCGGAGATTCCCCGTGGACGTAGTCATGCGAGAAAATAGACGGCCGATCGACTGATGATTCAGATTTAAAACGCGGCGTAGCCGAAGGTAAACAGGAACTTCGTGATATCTCGTGCCGTTTCCTCGTGCTAATCGCTGATAAATGGACGGTGCGCGCCAGTCTTGAGGTGAAGTAACGGGGTCCGGAGATTTTGGAATTTACAAGTACCGCCTTTAGAAATTCCGTTTGAAACGTGAACCATCTCTTCTCTAAGTCTCTTCGAAAGTTACCCCAAGAAATTGAAAGATATACGAAAAGAAAAAAACGGTACTTAGAGGAAAGTACAGGTTAAGTAGTAATTAAGGAAGATGATTTGAGAAGATATTGGTTCGTCGAACGCTGAAACACCGTCAGACGATACTCGATAGATCGATAGAAGCACGTCCAAGTGTATATGTCTTATTGCATCCGAAGCTCTGACGAGTTATTACAACGCACACGAAATTCTAAGTCTCTCCCCCTGTTTGAGGGCTGGCACTGGGTAACGAGCTTCACTCTTACGAACTTCGCGTGCAATTTATCCCGGTGAAAATGATTAGAAAGCAATCTAGAAAATTACTACGTAATTTCCCGCAGAATCCATTTCATCCTTCGTATCCTTTAATTAATTAAAATTATCGGCAACTAAATGGGTACACCGTATCGATGAACAACGAACGTTACCCCGTGGAGGAGGTGGAGGAAGAGAAAGATAAGAACAACGATGGAACGTCGATTATACGAGGGTTCAAGGTGCTTTCCACCTATTTCTGCTTATCTCTCTCTCTCTCTCTCGTTTTGTCCCCGTCCTCTCCTTCTCTGTTCTGACCGGCTCGTGGATTACGGTCGGGACTATTGGCAAGCTTAGCTTGTGGTCGATTGCCTTTACGAGTTACCGAGCATTTGCGTATTTCACGGCGGACCGTTATGACTGCGGCCACAGGAAGAGTACGGACGCTTATCCGGCAAAGGATCGACCGATTCGGGATCCGCGACTTCTCTTTGCCTCGCCTGACAGGATTAACGCGATACGCGTATTCTCGCGCGGACACGTACACCTCTCTGTTATAATCCCCCCTTCGATTATTATCTTTCGCGTACGAAGAATTCGAGCAGGATTTACGCTCGAAAACCACTTCGATTATTGGCGTGTTCGATTCGTTTTCTTCTAACAGAAATAGCAATACACGGATTACACGATGTTTAAATAAAATCTGAATCATTATCTGTACCTATTAATAAAGAATTACCTTTTTGTCTGTTTCAGGTATGCAATCAAGTGTTCCTTCAACCGAGATCACCGAAATTTTCAATGTTCCACGGAAATTTAGGAAACCTACAGGTACGACGCTGTGGTTCGTAAGTGTTAGGATAAAAAATATATGATTTAATTAACATTTCTATACCCAACATTAATATCGCATACCAGTAAAAATACCAGATTCGATAAAAAGAATTTTTGAAATGTGAGAGAAAAATTGATATCACAATATGATATGGTAATCATTGCTGAGACTACTTTAAATGAGATTCCAGACTGAATAAGTCCTGTCAGAATCTCAAGAATCTCCTAATTACTGTTTAAGCTTGCTTCAGATTCGGCAAGCATCCGAACACTTACGAACGGTAGTGTAAGTCCCCTCGATCAATACGTTCCCGCCGGCGGTTTACAAAAATACACCCTTTCTGACGTTATCGCTGACAACTATATCCACGGGAGCGTCCGTGGCCGAGCGATTGGAGAAAACACGTGGTCCGAGGAATCCGAGTTTTTACGGAATGCCTCGCGCAGTTTCGGCCAGACAGCCCTGTCCCTTTTCCCTTCTGGTCCGTCGGCTCCGTCCAGAAGTACGGAGAGTGGCACCCGGTGCATGACCAGAATCGATTATGTTTTTCTCGTGTGGACGCGAATTAATGAGAGGCAATGGCTCACGTGAATTCCGACAGCGCCTACGTCTGCGTCTCGCCAAGCGAAACCGATCGAACGCAAAAGGGACGACGGGGTGGAGGAACATCGAATCGCGTGTTATCGGAACGACGCGTCTAAATGCTCCAAGTATACGCCTAATGCCAGGCCACGGGGCCTAATCGCCGTATGCAAATCACAGGGCGGCTCCGGGCACATTCGTATAATCAATGGTCTAACTGGCGATCGATGCCGATACGGCCGCCACTCACGTATTTTCCAAACGTACTCTAATTCGACGTTCCCTAATTTCCCCGGCAATTTTCGTACGTGCTTTTTCGTACCAGACGACGCCGGCACGGAGGGAGAGGCGTCCGCGTCGTTCCACGCTCAGGCCTCTTTTTCGAGGGTGGCTGCTCCACATCGTCACGAATATTCCTACTTGCTCTTATTTCTTTTCTCTCTTCGCTTCGCGGAAAGATTTTAATTCATTTTCCCTTTAATTCGAGCTATTTTCGAAACTGCAAACTCAATATGCTACGTAACACTGTAATTAGAGTTTTAGGTACATTTAAAGGTACATGCACATCAGTATAGGCTTGCGAAGGATTAACTGCACCGTTGCGAAATCGTTGTTTTAGCGAATCAGCTGTGTATCTACTTTGAAATACGCGTAGGCTGAAATGTCGCGTCTGCTCAGCTGCTTTTCGCTATTAGATCTAAATCGAACGTTGCGCCTAAGTGAACATTTATATTTGCATGATCTTAAAAGAGGATCCGTTAATTTACATACATCCGTTTCGATCGGCGATACCCGCAGCTTCTTGACATTCACGTCGTTTTCCGTTTCAAGGACTCATTTATACTCGGATCGCGATCTAAACGCCTCCGCAAGATGTCCAGCCGATATTCGTGCGTGTACACAATGAAAAAGTGACAAAATGACTGGTAGAACAGAACGAGATACCATCGACGAACAAGAATTTCTACGTCGTCAACACGCCGCTCGACAACTTTTTAACTATGCCACTTCGTATTTCGCAGACGTCGCATCGATCTTCTGTTTTTTTTTTTCCATTCCCTCTAGCCCTGTTTAACGTATCCTCTTTTGCCGGACAGTACAGCTGTCTGTTATTTCAAGCAACCGTGGCACTATTAGCATAATCACGCGGCTCTCTTTTGCGAAACTTTTCTCCCCGTTTGAGGGGGGAGGATAATCTAGCGTTACGAACACGAACAGAAACGATGCGACGAACGCGACACGTGTTATTCATATCGGGAATCCTTTAAGGTGTCGAGCGTGCGGAAAAATCGGGGAAACTGGAATAACGCGCGATCATTCGTAGCTACGTCTCCATTTGTAGAACCGTAGGAATCGTACGAAAATTCTCTCAACCGGAACATATCAATCCTGATCGTTCCCGCAGATATTAAATTCAACCATAAAAGAGTTTTAAAACGTCGAAACTATGTAGAATCTCTCGTGCAGGTATGATTTATCGTCGTCGTCGTTAAGCGTCCCTATCGATCGTATGTCCCGCACGAAACATATCGAAACTCGATTCTATTCAAGAGAATATAGAGATACACGGTGACACAGAAAGAACGAACAATAACTGTACGAGAATCATTTTTTAAAAGGAACCCCTAAATGATGCGAGGAATTCGAGGACAGTCAACCTCTCTTTCTATCTCTCTCGAAAAAAAAAAGAAAAACGGAACCACGGTGACGTGAAAATTTCCGAGGGTGTTTCTGACGAGGCCAGAGAAGAGGGCCAAGATAAATCGGCGAGCGTATCGATCAGCCTGAGGAAACGAAGAGCCAAGGCGTAGCTGGTCGGGCTACGAGAGGCATCCAGATTCGGGAGACTTTACGGTCCATCGCTCGTCTTACAAAGCGTAGATTCCAGCTTCTTTCAGCGAGCTAACGAGCCGAGAGGCGGAGGGGAGCGAGAGAAAAAAAGGAGCAATTACGGGCGCGCCTCCCAGGGAAATGGCACGCTTAAGCGCCGCGGGACAATGGGACCGTAGCGCGAAGATGATTTTATTTTCGCGTGTACGATAATTACACCCCCCCGTGGTCGAGGAGCAGATTCTCCGTAATTTTGCATTTTCCGCTACGTTTGTTTACCTCTTTTCCACGACTCTGTCACCCCTTTTGGACACGTTCGAGTTTCGCTCTCTCTTTTCTCTCCTATTTTTTTCGTCTGCAGATAACTCGATAAGTCCAATTTAAAATGCGACTCGTTGAAAGAGGCAGACAAAGAAAATTCAAGGGAGATATATAATGTTAATATTCGTGGAATATTTATGAGGTATCGAATGTAGTATTAAACGTACCACGCCATCCATCTGCTGCTTAATTATTACGTTTCGATTAGGCGTGGAATCTTCGATCTTCGTGGCGCTCGCTCGTGCGTGTACACGCGAGAACCCGGCGAGAACAAAGGACAAAAGAAATATCGTGGAGTCGAAGGGCCGAGGGCAGCGTTCGCCGCCTTGGAATTTCGACTTCGCGATTGCATTGCGCGCGTAGATCGTTCGATTCGATTAACCGCGCGCGAATCGTGCGTGAGCAACACGCGGAAGACATTTCTACAAATTTTTTCCGCGCTCCGCAATTCTTGCCGTGTCGCAGGTAAACGTAAATAATTTCTTCCCTCGCGAGGAATTTTTGCCGAAACAATACGACAATTTGTTTCGTCGAAAGAAAAAAAAAAAGAAATGCATAGAAAAATGGTAGTAGTCGGAGAAAAAAGAACGTGTGTGTACGATCGATCAATCTCCATTAGAATAGATTTCATTTTCCGTGTCGAGAGAAACGAGAAAGAAGGAGGTGGTGGGGGTAATCTGGAAGGAGGAATTTTAATTAAAATCCACGGTTATCAGGGCCGCGTTGCCGAACAGACGTAGGAACCCCGAAAGAACATTGAAAAATACCACGAATGACGAACGAACGAGCTGCCCCACCTTTCCTCACCCCACCAACATCTCCCCTTTTTTGTAGATCGTCACGCGTATTATTTATTCACGTCACGGTTCACGAGGATCGAAGAATACCCAAAGGTTCGTTCGCTTAGTCGAGGCTGGTAGCTGAAAGGTGGACGAAAGGGAGCGAACGTTCGGGTTCGACTGGGGTGGCACAGAGGGGGGAGGACAACGAGGATGCGAGGAGTAATAAGTCGAGATAACGAGCTTTTCGATGCCCCACCCCCTCCCACGGCATCGAAACGGAAAATTAATTAAGTGACTCCCAAGATTCGCCGGGTATTCTTAACCTTCGAAGACACAATGAACGAGAAATTGTGCAAGTGAGAGACGAGGAGGCGTGCTTGGCGATTCGACGGTGGCTCGAGAGAGACACGGAGCGAGGAGGAAGATAGCCGGCTATCAGGGTCATTAGTTACGGATGTCCCGTCCGAACCGGGACCACTCTCGTCTCGATAAACAGGAGGCCCTACGGTCGAGACAGTCGGAGAGAAAAGAAGACGGCCCAGCGGGGGGAAGTTTCGAAGATAGGGGGAAAAAAGCCGAGAGGAGAAAGAGAGGACACGCTCTGGCCGTGAAGAGAGAACGGGGAGAGGATGGGTCGGATGGAAGAGTAGAGAGAGGGCTGGAATAATAATTATAGGGCCGGTAATATAACGGTCAGCGTGCCCGTTATCTGGCACTCTTAAAGTGCACTACGTTGTTTGAAAGATAGGGGAACCGACGGGGCATCGCGTTCCATTCCGTTTCTCGTCACCGTCGCTCATCTTCTCGCCTTTATCTGGCCCCGAGTCGCATCTTCTCTCGTTCTCATCCCCCTGCCGTCCTTCGTAACGTAGCCGTCGAAAATTCCACGAGGATCGGTGTCGGGGAATTACGCAAGGGAAGTTCGACGGGTGTGTGTGTGTGTAGGTATCGAGGAGAGACGATGTCGTGGACAGAAATCTCGTCTCCGGAGGTTGCTGCTACTACCCGTCCAAGGCGGAGATTATGTGTCCCTGAGGCGGTTCGCGTCTTTACTCGATCCCCCATGTCTGGGCTACCAACTGCTGCATGGACTGTTAACAATCGGTTCGATAGAGATTACCGAGTGGGAACGCGAGGCGAGGCAAGGCGACGCGGGAATTTCGAGCAGCTTCGCGACTTCTCGTGGCTGAGAACGAGGCGCGGAAACGAACAGACAGAAACGCTGAAATTTCCACGTCACGTAATTCTCGCTGCAGGTGTACACGTACGCGGCACATGCACCGACAACACTCGACGCATTCAGCGTGACGAATCACGGTCGTCGGACACGGACACGCGGGACACGCGTGAAAAGATCCGCGAGTCAGTGTGTCCGACCGCCTTTCAGGGAAGATACGAAGAGATTTTCAACGACTTATGGGAGTTGACCGTGAAGCAAAGGGGAAGGGGTGGGCGAACAGTGGCATGGGGAAAGGTAAGACGGTCCGGATGGACCTTCCAGAGGTCGGTAAGACCCGCTGAAGTAGATTGCACGGGTGTCACGGTTAATCGGATAACTTAGAATCGAAAGCCGGACTTTGACTCTTTCCGTGCGCCGAATCGCAGTGCTTCTCAGTGTCAGCTGTATTATACATGGGTAGGGACGACGAAAAGGGATTTCGAGAAATATCGGTACGCCACCGTGGAAATTAATTGAGGCGATAATCTGAAGAGCGATCGCTCGAAGAAATCTTTCCCTTCTTACGTTGATAAATGGCTATCCGATAGAGGCCTGACGTCGATAGATTGTTGCGCGACCACCAACTTATAACTGTACTTTTGACAAAGTTGGTAAACGTCGTCGAAATAACGGTATCGACGGTGAAACTAGTATAAAAATCACCAGTCCTCTCTCACCGTTCGAAAATTCTAATCTGAAAGAAGAACCCACCAACAACGGAACACACTCTCGGAGAGAAAAAACCACCTGCAATCTTACGTTCGAGCCTTCTTCTTCGCATCGCTTGTCAGTTCGTCCACGCGTAGTGGAACCCGCCGCGTCACTTACGCGTTTATCCGTCCGTGTGTGCGTGCACGCGCGATCCACTCGAGCGGATAGCCACTTTGTGCGTGCGAGAGCGTGAAAATCGCTGCGGCGAGAAAGGGTCGAGCCTGTAATCCGACGCAATGACGGACTTGAGCGTGGAGCGTGGAGTGTCCGCGATGAAAATGATCGAGATCAGGGCCGAAAATTGTGGTTAACAAAACGCCTGCCCGGAATGCTTATTTCCGCGCGAACGTGTTTCCCAGCGCACAACCTGAATCTAGGCCGTATGAATAAAACAATGCTCCGTCTTCCGTCGTTTTTACACGCTCACAAATATTTCCGCCACTCTGTTCTCTCGTTGTACACGAGATATTCGCGAGACAACGAATTACGCGCACTTACGAAAAACCGCATGTACTAATTGGAAAATTTCCATCGAGAAAATCGGGCTATTTTTGTTTTTCTCTTTTTCTTTTAGCACAACGTTCAAGTAAAATGCTTCAAATGCGTTCAAGTAACTGCTTCGATGTCGTTAACGAGCCCCTCAAAGCGACGAAAAGGGAGGAGGTGGAGGGAGATTTGCGTCGTTTTCTCTCTCAACGATCCCGCAGAGAGAAGAAAAAAACCTCGGTTTATTCCCTCTCGAGCGCGTTTCTCCACCCTAGGCCCTCGTGTTTCGGTCGCGAGAGTGCTCGCTCGAATCTCGCCCTCGTTTCCCCTCGCGAGAACAGCCATAGAAGAGCTTCAGTGTCGCGCGGCCAGTCACAAAAGCACCGCGATCCCGTCCTTTTCTTAAGATCGCATGGACATGCAAGCAGGCAGAATAAAAGCCGGTCGTCGTCGCTGGCCAAGCAACAAGTGCATAACTTTCCCGATGTCGCCTCGTCGATGGGGAGGAACAGCCTCCAATCGCGCGGAAACCAGCCACGTTTACTTCCCGCTCGATCTTTTCTTGCCCGTACGCAGAAAACTTCTCGTCTCTCCTACGTATAGGTAGTTGGCGACAAAAAACCGCGACACGACACGCTCGAAAATTGCATTTGCAGAAGAAACCTGCCAAAATAGGATCAGGAAACTGCCAGTCAGCTCGTTTTGGCGAGTCATCCGGGAACCGTGGCCAAGCAGAGATCGTTCTGGCGTTGAATGAACTGGCGTTCGCAGAGCGGTGTTTTCAACGATGGGAAAACGGCGAAACATAAATGGGTCACGAGTTAGACTCGCGTTTTCTCGCGGATCGTTTCATTGTTCGGCGAAAGTTTCATCGTCGGAGGGCGATTTTAACTCGGCGCTCCCTTTTGAATCAATTAACTGTTCGCTGCTCACCTAGGCGAGAGAACTCGATGGAAATATCCCGTTCCGCGCGAACTTACTTCACGCGTTACATCAACGAAACGAATTCCACCGCGAATAATATTCGAAGCTCGTTCCGGCCAACTTCTCGACTATACTGGGAAAACCGGAAGAAATCTGTCACAGGTCTCTTATAGGAGAGACCTCTTTCGTGCTAACCAATTTCCAGAAGTCGAAACGACACTATTGACAGAAATATCAAAAATAACGGCAAATTACTTCCGCCCCTAAATGCTCCTACTTCTTTATTTTTCACGTTTTATACAGTCGATCGCAAGTCCAGTCCCGATCCGTCCAATAGGAAAAGGGGCTGTAAACACGTCGTCGTATCCCCGGGATTCGAGCGGAAAGTGGCCACGAGCAGCACGAAGGAAGGTAGAGGCTGGAGCACTCGAGACGTCGTAAAAATATCGAGATCGCGTCCAGCGTGGGATGACGGTGGTAGACGGGAGAAAATCCGTCCGGTAGACAAGAAAAGTGGCGCGATACCGGGTACACCGGTTCGAGTAATCCGGCCGGGGGTCGTGCCAGTGGATTTTCAAGGGTCGCGTCGCGGCTTGTATCGGTACACTTCTCTTCGTCTCTGTCCAAAGTCGTCGTCTCCGCCCTGGCCACTTCTCTTCTTCGCAGAGGGCTCGGGAATGGGTGTAACACAGGCTGCCACGGTGTGTGCCGGCCGAGGGGTGGCGGGCAATATTTTAAAACAACCGCGAGAGAGAGTCTGTTTCGAGCAGAGACTCCTCTTCTCTCGGCGAGTGCGCACGATGCTGAAGGGCTAGCTGACTCGTAGAAAGAGGTGGAACCAGCAAAGAGAGAAAAGGAGGAACGAGGAGAGAAAAGGAAGGGCGTGCCTGCTGTTATCTTGCTTGTTCCCTGGATGAAATATCGACTAGCAGTTTCAGGCCTTCTTCCACTGCTCTTGCTGCTTCTTCACCTTCCTCTCCTTCTTCTTCTTCTTCTGTTTCTTCTTCCTTCGTCCTCTAGCTTTGGTATACTTCAAAACAACAACCCCTCGAAAGTTCTCTGGTTGAACACCACACTCTTCTCTTTCTCCCTGCTGATTCTTAAACAGTTGATAGTTGAAACGTTTCTCGACTGTTGTCTCCTGCGTTGTAGTAGTGGGAGGACCACGTCGTATTCCGAATTGGTCTTTTTCCTACTTTTCGGGTCGGGTAATGGTACATCTCGTCCTGGTGACGTATCATTACCATACATTGCTGACGTGCCCATCGATCACTTTCAACTCATTGTGGACCAAGCACAGCTTCTCTCTCTCTCTCTCTCGATCGACTCCAGGAAAAAAAGCAGCGCGGGCAGGGAGTGCACGGAGCGAGGAGAGAAAACGAGGATGAAAGAAAGAGGAATAAAAAGGGGGAGTGGAGGGTGGTGGAATCGAGAGACGTGGAGGAGATAACGCGCGCAATCTTCTTCCGCCGCCGCTTTTCGCTCCTGTTCGATCGGATGAATGGATATTAGCCGGAGCCAAAGGCGGGCTCTCCTTTTTTGCACTTCCGAAAGGAGCTTGGCTGTAACAACGGACTATCCGGTAAAGGAAACGTGTAGATCCCAACGTGCAGCGCTGAATTAAAGGATTCGTCCTATGCATGATATTTCGCGCTGATGACGGAGAGAGGAGCTCCGGTTACTTTCATCGAAAACGATTCGTTATTATGCATACACGGTCCCACAAGCTTATTCTATTTCCCGGGGCGCGAGCGCGTTTCGCGCAAACACGAAAACGACGCTGTCCCCGAAAAAGAGATTCGAAAAAACGTATTATCTCGCGACGGCCAGGAATTAAAACGGAGAGGTTGGTGGGCGGCGAGGATTAGCGCGGTAATTTTTAATTAAAAAAACCGAGCTTTTCTTCAGCGGTGTTTACGTGCAACGAATTAATCGTGGCCGCGATTTTAATTAGGCCACGTAACCATCGGCGCGCGAATTCGATGGACCCACCGGCCGCGATGCTCGCGCTATTTATTTTATAGACTGACAACGATTAATCTGCGAGGTGTCGCGCGTGTGCACTCTCTCCTAGCTAGACGAGCGAGCACCAGCTATTTATTTACCACGTCGGGCAATATTGGCCCGCGATAACGTAAATGTTACAAAATGAGACGAACGTCGGCCGCCGCGATAATAACCCTGGCGAGTGATATAAATTTCAAGCGATCGCGTTGAATTCCGATTCAACCGGAAACCGCGGATTTGTCGGACAAATTGAAACGTGCAGTCGTGACGCGAAATATCAGAGTCGCGCAGACGGGAATCTCTACCGGAATATAATACGCAAGTCGAAACGTCTGTTGGATTAAATCGTAATCGCCGGCTGAACTGTCTCGCGAGAATGCAATCTCTCAGCCGGATCGATCAGATCCGGTGACCTTGTCGGAGAAACGTCGCGGAGGATGCTGAGCGACAGATGAACGTCGCTAAGCCTTGGAACGCGATAGTATTCAATTAAGATCGAACGTGTCTAGTCTACGATGAAAAGCGGGAAAAAGCAATTCTGATAATGCGTTGGAGTAAAAATTTCATTTAGAGATGAACAATGGTGAAACTCGACGTTGTTACGAAGCAATTTGAATCAAATATTCTTCGATTCTCTGCCAAACAAAGTTTCCCCAACAATCCCTGAATAACACTTGACGCATTTCCCCATGGTGAATGTAAAAAAACAGGAAGAGAAAATAGAAGGTTCAAAGTGTGAAACTCTAAAAACACGGGCTAGATTCGAACAGCTGAACGAGCTAGAACAGTTGCCCGGCGAACAACAACAGAATCGAGGTTACTATTCGTCGCTAGGATTGAATCGGGTAGGCGCGTTTCATTCATCGTTGATTCCTTTCTTTTCTCCGCGTCAAACAAACATCCCGCGCTACGTTCCTAATAAAACAAATCCGTTTGCCTCGTCAACCGTACGGTGGCAGAATTCTCTGAGCCCGGGCCGGCGCGGTGCGGCGAGAGATCTCGAGCGCACAGAACTGCGGTGCCGTTTATCCGCGCCAGGAGGCCGCGCGGAAATAAAAGGCATCGATCCGCGAAATATCCTATATACCGCAGCGCGTACCATTGTGCTAGGCTGGATTTAATGTCGGCGCTGCGCGCGAGTGTCACAGAGGTTCGAGGAAATACGAGGGTTGCGACGAACCTGGCAGGAAGAGCACCGAGGAGAGTGCAGAGGAGGAGGGGTCAGAACGGGCGAGAGAAGCCTGGCAAAGGAAGAAGAGGAAGGCAAAGAAAGGAAGGTGGTGACAATGCGATCTCGACTCCGATACGGAATTGTCGGCGGCTCCGGGTACCGGGTACCCTTTCTCTGTGACTCGTGAAATGAGCATAAGATTCTTCGGTTATTTCACCAGCGAGCAAACTGCGAACGAACGAACGAACGGGCCAAGGGCCTTCGCGCGATATCTTCTCCGGCTTCCTATGCCTCGAACTGTACGCCAGGAACGTTCCAAATATCTCTGTCGGGTCCTTCCTCCCTTCTCCTCACTCCACACAACACCCCATCCCTGAATCTTTCCTTTGCTTCTCGCCCCGTGGATCGTCTTCACCAACGGCTACGGTCAGCGATGCACCTTTTGACCCCCGTCCAGACCTTCTCCTCGTATTTCTCACATTACTTTTCGAATCCTGTCTTTCCTTGCCGCCTCCCTTTTTCCTCGAGGCTCGTTCCGCGCGCTCCCCGACCTTGCTGTCGCGTAAGTTATTCGGCTTTCCGTTGTTCCGCGCGAGATCGCGCGTGCACGCGAGGACCCTGGCCGGCCCCCACCGGAGAATTTATCGAACGAGATATTCGGCGGAACGAGCTTGAAAACACCGTCCCCGTGTGCCGGGGATGTTTCTTCATTTGGCAACGAACCAGCCACGCTACATCCTTGCTTGCGCTCTTCCTTCTTTCGATACCACTTACCAAACGTGGATGTACATATATGTTATGGAATTACTTGGTTGAATTCTATAATTGTTTTGCTCGTCGATCGAATAGAGAGAACGTTGAAGCTATAGAAGCATTTAGAAACGCCGGTGGTACAGCATCGATCTCGCGTTTGAAAGAGAGAGCCATGATTGATCAGACCCATCCATCGTCAAGCGTGGAAGCTGAATTGCTTCTCCCATTCGGTTCCAATTGCCACCGCGCGGAAACGTGAACTAATACAGGGGTTATATGTATCAGAAATGGCTAACCAATATCATACTGTTGCCAGACATTTTCACACAGAGCGAAAAAAAAAAGAGAAACGGCGAAAAAAGATATGCAATCCCGATGTAATTGACGATAAAAAAAAAAAAGGGAGAAGGGAAATTCGAGAATTAGCCTCGTAACAATTGCACGGAAAACGTGTATACGAACTCTCCTCTAATCAAAGGATTAATTATTCCTCTCTCCGTGTGCCAGCGCGATTGAAAATTCCGTCGATTAAAATATCATTTATTAACGGAGAATCGGGCACGGCGATAACGCGGAAGTGTGACGTCGAACGGCGGCGGAGGGAAAATGACTTTGCCAACGTAGCGAGGGGTGAGATAGTGGTGGTGAACGAGAGCGCGATACCAACGGCCTGTATCCGCGAATCAAAATCAATAGCAATTACGTGGAACAGTAACGACAAAGAGACGGAGAGGGCATAGAGAGAGAGAGAGGGGCTGGTGGGAGGATCGAGCTCGGTATTAACGGTGATACGAGATGTTTTCTGGGGCGGAAACAAAAAAATACCGGTGCCACCACGCCACCCTGGGGTAGGCTTACGCGCAGTTCATCTCGGTTGGATTTTTTCATTTTCGCCGCGACCAGCTAGAACCGTTTTATCGGCTTGAAAACTGTCGCGCCGCATTGTTTTCGGGGTATCGGCCGAGAGAACGCGATAATCGAACCGAGAATGGCAATCGGGCCGGCGTGTAAAGCGTAGGACGAAATTAAACGATAATGCGACCGGCTGGCTGAGGCCATGGCCAAAGGGAACTTTTCGAGAACGTGGGAAACGCAACCCCCGGTCGCCATTGTTTCGAACTTCGTGGCCGTGGCTGTGGCGTGGCCTCTCTCCTCTCTATATCGTTCCCTATTTGCCTCGTCGACGAAATTTATATTTACTTGGGAACAGGTCCACCGACGGCCGAACCATTCCAAAGATCCTAACCAATAGAAATTCGACACGTGTACGTCGTTAAAGCTACTTTCTAATTGAACGTTCTACTCGAAATACGATCGCGGTGATTAATCGCTTACTGATATGAGAAATACTTGTAATTAATCTATCGCGAGGTTCAAACGACCTGAATAGCGTAAGGTTTCACTTGGAATACCTACTCTATCGATACCTATAGATAATATCCTCTTCTTCCTACTTCACGATTTGAACACCCCTAAATCTCAATACCGCTCGTCTTCCCCAAAAACCATCGTCGTCCAGTAACGAAAACCCTTCCGCGGATCGTTCTTACCCTCGAATAGAGATAAACTTCTAAAAAGGTCCATTTGATAATTACCAATCCCTTCTGTACCCTCTTTTATTCATTCTCCAATGCACCGTTCGCTAGTCTTCCCTCCTTAACCTTATTGTACAGGTCGTTCCATTTATCCCCGAAAATCTCCGTGTAAACACCGATCGTTCTCCGATCGTCTTCGAAACCTCGAGAATCTCCGGACCGAAATCTGAGAGAGCGAACCGAATTGGCAGTATCGCTGGTGGAAAAATTCGTTCGATAATCAACCCTCGTGCAGGCGTGTACTCCGAACGAAAGAGCCTGAGGGGGTTATATCGGGGCTGACTAGCCATTCTGAAACTATTTCCATCGGTCGGGGCGTATAGAAACGGCCGAATCGCTCGGTAGAGAAATTCCCGATTCAAGTGGAACGCTCGATTCCCGCGAATACAACCGCGTATCCTAATTCCTGCCTGTGAAGGACTGTTCCATGTTGCGTTGCCGGACCTAGCCAGCCACTATCCACCTATAGAGGTAATTCCAATTCCGTCGGTTAGCGCCTTCCATGGACATGGATCGTTGTTCCACGCCTCGACGAAGGTGGAGCGTTGAATGTTTAAGGAAGCTCGTCCTGGTGTATCTCGTTGGCTGGTTTCGCGGCACGTTCTCCCTTGGCGGCTGTAACTGACCTCGACGAAAAGGACTCGATCTTATATACCGCGAACTAAGTGCAACACTGAACCTCCGCCGTGAAATTTCCTTTCTCCTTTTTTCTTCGCTTTTCCAGATCCCTCGGGGAGGGATATCGTGGAAATTGCACGGCGAGATCGTGCACCTCTCGCAGTTTTGTTTTTCGCGAGAACCGAGACCGTCGAGGAAATATGTAGTTCGAAATGCTCTTCGCGTAGATTGATACATTCGGCGACGTTGATTTTTCTCCCTTCGGTAAACGGGAGGATATTCAGTTATCGATTGGTTATGCATTAAGGTAAAGGTACCAGTAGTTGACCAGTTAAGAGAAATCCTCCACGCGAACAATAGTAACCACTTGCTCTGTCGTTAAATAACGAGAGTCGATACCCGAAGATACTCTTTAAGCCCTCTAGATTATGTAACAATACCAATTTTTAAAAAAAAGTTATGTTATTTAAAAATTCAGTAATTGCTTCAGAAGTTGATCACTCTTAAAAATGAAAAAACTAGTAATTGATCCTCTGCTCGTTAGTAGTTGACCACTTATACTAGAAGGAGGGTTAAAGCAATAATGTTGGTAATCATTTTAGTATCGTTAAGGAAATAGCAATGTAGAGGCATATTACTTATCTTAATGGATTTAGGCGTCCGTTGTTACTACGCATACTTCTCGTCACATGTAATTCTTTTGAAATTTAATCGATAGATGGTCTTGGCATGTCAGGTGCATTTTTTTAAAAATTGGTCAACTACTGATACCTTTACCTTATTTTCGAAAAATTCCGAAACGGGTGTATACGTGTTAAATAATATTGTTTAAGAATACAAAGCAAAGCGATTCCAATAGCATCGGAGCCGTATTTTCCCTCCTTCTACCCCGGACGTCAAAACGTTTAAACGCGCGGCTCCTAACTGGAAACAACGTAACTCGAGCGGAAACGAGAAACAAAATGCAAAAGAACACGGAAGAGTGCGCGCGCGCGCGCGCGCCACGTTGACAGTGAAAAACGTCCCTCGGCTAATCCGATTATAAATAAAATTGAATTTTTAATCGCGCCGTCGCCGTCCTCTCCTGCTCAGCCGGAGGGGTAGAGAAGGAGGAGGCGAGCCAGGGAATCGTTTCGCGAGAGGACCAAGAATTAAAGTCGAACGAACACACCATCGTCCGGGCAAAAGAAGCGGAACGGTTCGCTCTATTAAATTAGCGAGTAGCAGCGAGTAAAAACATAGACGGTAACCTCGTTAACGGACGGTTCAATAATGAATCAAAGAAGGCGAACTTGGCAACGGCTAGTAGCCGTGGAAAACGGGTTTCCACGGTGTCCACCCATTTACAATGTCGCGATCAGCTAACAAGAAAAACCTTTAAACCGATCGTGTAATTAAATCTCTCGCTCGACTTTCTCTTTCTCCAGCTTCCCCTATCGTTCCGTCGATCTCGCCGTAGTCTTACCAGCGAGTATTCTTCCTCCTCCATCGCCTCCTTTTATTTCGCGGCCGCTCCTCCGCCATTCATCCGCCTCCTTCGCACTCCGCCCCTCCACAACGTGGAACCGGCTTCTTGAAATAATGTAAAGCACCTCTTTCAAACCAGCCACCCTCGCCTACATCGCCCAGCAGCCCTTGTCCCCTTTTCCCCAACCTTTCCTCCCCTCCCTCAGCCACATTTCGCGCACCTCCGAAGATCCCTCTTGCTAGCTGCGGTTGCGGCCGCTGCTCCTCGCGTCAGCCTGCAAATTTCTTCCGGCCTGTTTGTTACCCTCCCCTCTCGAACGATTACGGGACCACCGACACTTTCGTGGTCTCTAGGACGGGGTATCTCTCGCGAGATTAGGCCAACGTTCTTCTTCGAGGGTCGCGGCGCTCTTCTCTCTCTCTCTCTCTCTCCCTCTCGGTAGATAAGACTGCATGGAAATTAAATTGTAAGATCCTCGATAACGTGACCAACGCAGCGGAAAGTTTCGAGGTGTCCCCGGGTCCCTTGGTAATCAACTTGGTAGATTTCGTCGAGATGCTCTTTAGTATCGTTTCGCTTGTCGTGGGAATTTTTCACGAGGGTAGCAAAAGAAGTGAAAATACAGGAGTGTTTTTGCGTGTTAAATTTGCGTATTAAACGCGAAGAGTGAATTTATCGACGAAGGTTGTATAGGACAAGGTAAGGTAAGGCTGAAGTTTCTTGCACGTGTATCCTTGAGCGACGAGAGCATGTTTGACACGTTTCCCTTAAGGTGAACAACTACCGTCCTGCTTGCTCTGCAGACGAATTCGGCGTTCCTAGCCTAATTACAGGGCCGGGTAGCCGTGAGCACCTGCGTCTTCTCCCGTTTCGTTTTCATGCTCTTCGCAACGGACACCCGTGACTCCTCTGGCGCGAGAAACGAAGCCACGTAACGCGATCTTACCACTTTCGCGTCCCAGAAACCGAGTCGAATTTCTTTCTTGCACCGTACACCCTCTGTGAATTGTCGCCGTGCCTCCGTCTAGCTTTCTCTCAATCGAGCAAACCTTCTCAAACGGAGACAGGTGATTGAGTTACGATTGAAATTTAAGTGTCCCGAACGTGAACGTTCAGAGAGAAAATCGATCGACGCAGGTAAACGAACCAAAAACGAATCGAATCTCGACGATGACTTTCCATTGAAAAAAAAAAAACAAAAAAAAAAACAAAAAATCACCGTGAAAGCGTCGAGGTATGTTTCCTCCAGGCAACCTACTCGTGACGCCGGCTACCATTTCTCTGCAGTTTGCGTGCCGCGTCATGCCGATAAACCTTCGTAGAATCCCGTGGAAAGAATACGAAGGAACCTCTCGACAATTTCACGTCGATTTCGATCGATAGGTTTCCCCCTCTAGATAAAATCAGACGGGCGATGCATGAAATGATTGGCCGTGTCACGCCGCGGAAATGTGACACGGGAGTTCCAAGGATTAAATTAAACGAAGGAGCCCGATTTCGCGCGATTTCCTTACGGAATCGTGCGATCGATAAATCAATCAGCGTCGAACGGAACGACGCCAGAGAAAGCCGGGGACGAAGACGCGGATTGCCAGGCGCGAATAAAATTTTATCGCGGATACGTGACCGAACCAGTTACGAGAAGTCTCTTCTGTGCTTGCACGTGTGCACTCGCTCTTGGGAAAATGGAGGCGAGTTATCTGTCGCGTCGATCGAGTTTCGCGACGCCTTTCTGCGATCATTACGTTCTTTCTTTTTCTCTCTCTCTCTCTCTGTACAGGTATATTCGAAAATCTCCGTCGATTTCGTACGACTTCAACGTCTCTCCGTGACGAGATGAGTCCCGATAACGGCGTGATAGCGATATTCGAGTGTGTCGCAACCGGTGATCATACTACGGTCGAGAACAACCGTAGACGCTTGAAAAATTCACAGACCTCCCGGCCGTCCGATCTGGATTGAGCGTCCGGACGTAAATTCCGCGTCGGGACGCGCGCGTTCCCGTTTTATCGCCACTTCGACGTTATCGCCGCGACAGCGAAGCTGTTAAGATTCCCCGCTCCAGAACGGATTACGGTGGACGTCGATACGGGGATTATAGGAGACGCGAAATTGCTCTGTATATTCGCTCGGCTGTCGCAGAATATATTCTTTCGCGATATCGCGACAGACGTTGCACGTGGAAATAGTTATTTTGTGCTAGAGTACGTTCCAAGAGAGATACGTATCGCTAACGTGCAATTTCTGATCTTTTAACTGTTAATTAGGCACACGGGATCTTGCCTACGCTCGGTTGTATTGTTTATCAGATGTTTTGTTATCGTCGATGACCCAAGGAAAATTTCACTCTTGCAGAGAAATTGTTGTTTGAAACATTTCACTTAACTATAGTAGTAGAAAGTTTGATAAGTATCCTAACATTTTTTCGGCTTTCTTGAAAGCTTAAAAAGCTTTAAAGAAAGAGTCTTAAAGCTTAGTAAAAAAAATGAAAAAGTATGTTTGCCTACGAAGGATTAAGGATATTCTTTAATTTATTATGAAAGGGAAAATATTTCCAGCGATAAGAAGTAAAGTAATATATTTGAAATCATTCATTTAACCTGTTATGAAAATAAAAATATTTCCTCTAGAAACTGTGAGTAAAATAATA
>NW_017100218.1:402664-456450 GCF_001263275.1 Habropoda laboriosa
GTAATTAAAATAATAATATATTAAAAATAAATTTTAAATTTGTTTCTGATTTTTATTTATTATTGCTCGTAAAATTATTTAGTAATAGTTTCATCGAGGAATGGTAAGAATTGTGCAAAAAAAAGACAAAAATGAACACGTACGCAGTTACGTAACCTTGTTACACATACAGTAGTGCACACATACGCGTCTACAGTCGGGACCGAATACGGACGCTTAAGAGGAGAGGTGATTTCTACGAATTTAACCAGACAAAAGAGATGTGCCTGAGTGGGATACCGATATATCAAGTGTCAGTTGTTCACATTCAGGAGTCGATATCGAATTACCTTGTTTCACTCGGTATGCTCGAACTCCGCTCCGAAGTCCAATTTCCAAGAATTGGTGGGGATAGCGACGAACGCTTATGTGTGCAAAAATGTGGACGCTTATGGGTACACTACTGTACCTAGTTAAGAGGTTATTGATTACAAGAGAAGGTTTATCTTAACCTCTCCAAATATTGTGGTGCATTTTGAGAAAAGATGCAAGTTCTGGTTCACTTATGCACAGCTTTTATGCTGTTTCAATGAGAAACTTTTCAGAAAAGTATTAACCTTACCTTAATACGACGTTATACGACAAACTCGAAACGACGCAGTTGCTACTGAGGAAGTGAGAAAAGTTGTCACGTCTGCACTGTTGTGGAAATAGGGATTTTTCAAGCAAAGTGGCGATTCTCTAACTCATTCACTCACTGCACAATCGTTCACTCCCTTCATTTGCACTAAACGTAACTTAATAGACTAACGTTAACAATAATGGGAATAGAAAACGACGTATTCTTATGAACCATATGGCGCAGTACAAGTGACGAAATATACTTCGATATTTAGAATACGTTATTACTTCGCGAAACATTTCTTAGGTACACCACTGTTACGTTGAACTTTGTTTTACTGCACTGTTCACGATTTGCGTGCAAATTTAACAAGAAACTTCGCTACCACTTATTAATTTTCACTTAATTACACACGACGAACAGTCTAACAGCACCACGCTCGCGGTCGGTCACGGGAGACTGTTTGGGCGCGAATTCTTCGTTTCTATGGTAACGAGAGTCTGCGCGAAGTCGTTGTTTCCGAATGTGCGCAGTTTCTAACGTAATGGTCGCGAGTTTCAACCACGTTGTATGTCAGTCGAATTAAAAATCGCGAGTGTAGTTTAGCGAAACTCTGTGTAAAGTGGGCAACACGTCTGGATAGTACTCCGCTTTGGTGTAATTCGAGATTAACCGAATGCACGCAACAAAATTGTAAGTTACTTGTACATATCTGCAAATTATACGCGGTAAAAATACGCAGTTAGCAGTGGCATGCACACCGAGCAATTTCAAACAGAGATTAACATTCCGTGACCTTCGATACTAAGCTTGTAAAGCGTTGTAATAGTTTTCTGCCGTGTTGTAAAGCCTCCGGGAGCAATTATGAGGTTCGCAACAATGTCGCAAATGCTCCACGCGTTCCCGGTGTTTGTGGAAGCTTTTAGCATATCCCAACACCGTTGCAACGCACACGCACGCACCTTGCGAGCGTAAACAATTTGCGACAGTGTTGCTCATTGCTACAAAATACTTCCTAATTTTCCAAAGTGTCCGACGAACTTCTAAAACGTTTAAAAACGTTGCTTAGAATCCCTCGTCGTTTTTGCGACGTGCAACACTGTTACACACGGTGTAATTTTCTCCACGATGCTTGTGAATTACCCACAATGCATCGGGCCGTTCCGCCATTGTAGTAAATCACCTCCGAAACATCCCACCTCGATTTAGAAGTTCGCGACAATGTTGCAAATCATCCTATAACCGGTCCCGCTACTCCCACAAACTTTTTAGTTGCACCGGCAACATTTTATTGCGGAAGATTTTTTTAACACTCGCACGGTAGCATCGAAATATATAACGACGTTGCTAATCTATTCACCGAACTCGACCAAAATTGCGATACCGAACTTTTGTCCTATACTTTCGTCTTCCCTTTAGCTTCGATCACGTTTGCGTGAGACCCAACTTGATATTCCCGTCGACGCTTTAATATTCCACTCCAATCAACCCGCCGTCGCCTCTGGCTAATAAAACCAAACAACTTGCCCTTCTTTTTTAGGTTAAACTTCCAGCCACTTTCTGAAATCCTCGCTAGAAGGGTACTAGTTAAAAATCATTGCACTCTTCGCCCTCTGGACTATACTCTAATTTAGAAAGTTTTCGGCCCAAGTGAAACGCCTTCGCTGCTACCCCCCTCGTCCGAACTTTTCACTCCGCCTCGACGGTTCGACGCGTTGTTGATCTTCCTCGAGCATTTCGCCGCTGCTACTGCCCGCTTCTCTCTCTCTCACACTCTGGTTCTGCGTGTACCCCTGCTAACCGTAATACACGCGGATCGTTTACATTGTGCCCCCGAGAAACATTTGTTATTTATGCCGGTATATTAAACGCGGTCACTGGTCATAATCGATCGGACCTAGCTAACACGTTTTCGGTCAACTTACCACTTGGCTGACTGTGCATTTTCATTAGACGCCTACACGGACGCGATGTAGGTTTCCTAATGAAGATTATTCACGAGGTCACGGATATAGTTGAAAATCCATGTTCCGATGAATTATTTCGGTAAGTTCATAAATTCGTGTGTTTAATCGCGACCGCGACACAACGCCGTTTTCAGCATGAAACTTTTCCGGACGAAACTTAACTTCACATAGAAGTTCATGTTTTATCAAGTTCTTCATCAACCACCCCGCGCTGGATGCGTTTCTTTTTTTTTCGGGGGCGGGGGAGGAAAAATTTCAAGCGGTTGCCTGTAGCCAAGAGCGAAATGACCGTTTTATTCGAGCCGCGGTTAAGAACCGCGAAATGACCCTCCTTTCGGCCGAGAGCCAACAAGTTCATTAGTCTTCTTTCAGCGATTCCCGACGCTGCTTTCTCGCTCGCTGAGCAGAGTCTTGCGACTTATTAAGTCACTCTCGAAATCTTATAAAACGTGGGTTTTTTATCCTAACCCTGCTTTCTTCTCCTTCCGTTCCGCCATGCTGGATTAAAGAGAAGCTCGCCTGAAAATTTCGAGGGCAAACCTAGCCACCCTACGGTGCGACATCTCGCTAGAGATTGCGAGGGAAAATTAGTTGGAAAAGGTCTGTGTTCGTACAGTGTTTAAATCCACGGTTATAAATTCATCAGTTCCATTTACCATTTCAACTTTGTCGCGCTCGTTGTATCGCAAGCAGAAAGCTATTAGCGAAACATGGTTCTGTCCCATCGTTCTTCCGATACTTTCTCTTCGTTCGTTGCCAATACAGAGGAAAAATTACCGGAATAAAAGATGACGGAATATTAAATTACACCGAGAGAGTAACGGGGCGGGGTGGGGGAGAGAACAATCTTCCATCGAGTGGAGCACGAGTACGTTATAAAATCGTATCGTTCGATCCGTGGAGAGGCGGCGGATAGAGAGAAAAGTAGAGAGAAGCGGACACGTTGTTTCTTTAATTAACTCGCGTCGCGAGATATCGAAGCCCGGCTGCGTTTACGAGTTCCCCGGACCGAGACACGTGCTACGTTTATTAGCCCCCGTCGATGGTCTTTGACCTGTGGAGGCGGTGACGTGCAGCATCCCCCACATTACACACGAGTAAGAACGCCGTTCTATCGTCGTTTCTTGTCGTACGCCGACGTGGAGAACGATATACGTCGATCCTCCTGGAAACTCGATACGAGTAGTATCTCAGGAAGACGTACGACCGATCGCGGAACTGGCCTCGGGGACCGGTCTCCCCTCGAGGTCCATGTCTCGCGCGTCTTCTGCGTACAATTATCCTCCTCGCCTTCGTCTCACCCTTCATCCACGTTCGTTCGTTGCTCGATCTGTTCGATCGTGACCGATAGTCAAATCAACGGTTACATCGAACAGTCAAAATTCTTTCTCCCTTCCTGTTTCTCGGCAAATCACTTCCCCCATCGACATATCAGCTTGAATAATTAAATTAAGTAATTCTCCGAATAAAACATCTCCACGGTAATTGTCTTTTGGCACGTCGTCTCTCCTCCGCACGCTCGCAGACAATCAATACGGTGCTGCGCTCCCGGTCGCGTTCCAAAGCGGGAGGGAAAAAAATATCGATATCAAGAGACTCCGGGGCGACAGACACGGCAAGACGCGGCCAGCCGGAAGACTGCAGACTAATTAAACAAAATTCTTCCTGCTCGTCGCAGAAAAGAACAATTCGACGCTAATGAAAGTAACGAAGAATTTTGTAATTACCAGCTACAACCGAGTGACCCTTGAACAAAGGACTCCGGTCCTTTTGTAATGAATATTGAAACTTCTAATACGACGAGCCTAATACTCCTAATACTCTTTTCCCCGGTGCGTTAATACGAGTTTCTCCTTCTCGAGACCGTTCCTCTATAGCGATAATGAAAAAAGGAAATAATCCTCCGGAGTCGTAAGCTTTCGTTCACGGGACAAATTTTTCGTAACCGGTCCGCGAAACTTCCCTTCAACCCTGGTAATAACCCCGACCTACACCTACCTCCACCCTCTCCTCGTCGCGGTTGAAATTCTCCGTCTGCCTCGCACTCTGGATAGAGAAGAATATCCGATAAATCCGTCCTCCGGTGTACTTGCCGACGTCTCCGATGTCAAAGCTTTCAAGTGGAGTGCGCTCGTCGTCGCAGAGAGGGTTAAGCTCGGCGTGTGTGCATACGCGTGTACGTGAGTCGGCGCGGCGGTGCGCGCAGATAAAAAGAGGGTGGGTAGATAAAGCGAGAGAAAAAGGTAGAAAGAAACGCGCGCAAGGGTAGTGGTGGCATCGGGACGACGGCTGAGAACGAAAGAGAAAGAGGAAACGGTCGAGCGGGGGTGGTGGTAGTGGGGTTGAAGAGGTGTGCTCTTTACAGGTGTGCACGAGTGTACGTGTACCAACACGGTGACACCGTGAGACGAAGATGAACGTAACGAGACGCAGCACATACGCCCACCAACTCAGACGATCTCATTTAATGAAGTATACCTCGCAATTATGTCGTTCGTGATAGCCGTAGATGTGCATTAGACGTCTCTTTCTTCCCGCCTCTCTGCGTCGCTCTCCGTGAGTTCGACCGTGAGGCGGGAAACCGCGTTCTCGCACAGCAGTCAGTCCCTCTTCGTCTGTCTGCGACTTGGTACCACCGCGATGATCCCCTCGCGAGAGGCAGTGAACGACGCGGGATGGGGCGTATAGTATCTGAATTAATCAAGATATATATATACGCACGGTGGGACGATTTTTTCCTGGCGCGTTCGCCGTACAATCGTCCTTTTGTTCCCGCCCGGTCTGGGAAATTTATGAGAGCCGTTCTCCTTTTCCCACCCACCGCTCATCCCCCTCTTCGCCAACGCTACTGCACCCCTTTTTGTCTCTGGAAATTAATCCGTAATGCCGTTAGCCAGCGCGAAAACGCCGCCTCCTCTGATAAGCGCCGTCCAAGAATTTTAATAACCTTTAACTGGGCTGGACTCTGCTTCTATTACTGCCGCTGCTTTTGACGACGACTCTTCGATCGGTCTTGAAGCTCTCGGAACATTTGCGATTGTTGTCTCTGCGCAAATCATCTCGACGGATATCGCTGAAACGATGTATATTACGAATGGCAACGTGGAAATAGAACAGCAGAAATGGAACAAAGGTATATTCGTTTTTTTGCTTTCTGTTTCTTTTTTTTTTGGACGCAGAAATTTCTGGCCTCGTATTTTTTTCCTCGCTCGAATTAAACAAAATCCCATCGTCCCGGAAAAACAGATCGACTTTTCGGTGTCGCGGTCCCCGGATTTACTCGGAAATCACGAAACATAGATCGTAGGCGGCGAATCGACGCTTTGCATGCAAAGGATATTTCGCGTGGAACGGCGCGAACGACCGTACGTCGTACGACTCCTGTCATAGACGGTCAATTACGCAACGTGGAAACAATGGCGAGAGGCGTCAGCGTTTCGCGATTTTCGAAATTGCCCGCCGTTCGTTTTGATGAGAATAAAAATCCAATATCCATTGAAGTAGCGGCGATAGAACAGGAGCAGTAGTTTTGACAAGTGTCGGTCACCCGCCGTTGTTTCACGTTTAACGATTATTCCCCAACCGTATTATACATTCTTCTTAAAACTGCACGCCAACAAATTCTCCATTTAGCCTCGACGATTCACAAATCCGCTCTATTCTCTTTTTCAGAACATATTGTTATATGAAACCCAATATTCCGGCGAAAACAAGTCGAATAGCGTCAGAAACGAATTGCGTTAATTTCCCAGCGAAAGGTAGAAACAATCAAAAAAACGGACAAAGCGAAAGAGGGTGCACGACGAAGGGGAGAAAAAAATCAGTGATACAAAGAGAGAAAGGGTTGAACGTGCGACAGAGAGAGAGAGAGAGAGAGAAAGAGAGAGGATAGGAGGGCGTAGAGTGTGGAAGAGAAAAAAGTGGTCGGCGACGACAACGGCATTCCGCGAAATGTCATTTCCATCGCGTCGGTCATCGATCAAGCGGCGAGCGGCGAGTACGGTAACTGATATCGACAGGGTTGGACGACGGTGCCGACGTACGCGATGAGTGACGTCTCGCGACCGGTGTCCATCCTCTATCTGAAATTTTTTTCTCTCCTACCCTCCGTCCAATGAACGACAGTAACGATTTTTCGTTTCTCTCCTCGGCACCTCGTCACTTCCTCCCCCCCTTCGTCTCTTAACTCGTTCCCTTCTTGTTACCTCGTCGGCTGGGGCCCCCTCGTCTACCCCTTTCGGGCCGTTTACACGCGACCGCTCGTGTTACCTGTCATGTAACGCGAATCGAATTCGTGTGCCGTGAAATGCGGGCCACGCTGATTATTAGCGAAATAGAAGCCGTGTAAAGGATGTATCCTTGGGTCGCGTGGCTGCCTACTTTTCCCCCTTTGAGAATCGCCGATGACGTTACTTGCAACGTCTTTGGTTGTAGTTTGGCGTTTAATCGTCGGTACTCTAGCACGTCGTCGTTCAATGAGAGCAAACGGAAATTACGAGGATACCTAGGTTGGTAACATGTAAGAAACAGATGGTAGGGAGAGAGGCAGTTCATCTTTCTAATGATAAAGGAACTTCGGGAAAGAGGAAGTTCTTTGTGAGGCCGACAAGGGCGCATCAATGGAGACTCCGAGCATCCAATTCCCCGCGTAAATTATGACCTCGACCCCACGAGCCCCGGTGTAGAACATTAGAAAGCCGCCCCGTGACGAGACGGTCGTTCGTCATTCGTATTTTGTCGCTGTGCTTGCGCGGTGCTCGCGTATCGATAGTTTCACGTACGGTGTAATTGGATCGACGAGTCATAACACACGGTCCCAGGCACAATGAAAATATTATGAATGGGAGATGTATGAAACGTGATCGCTAAATAAGCCAGATAAGAGGTGTCTCGTGTTACCCCGCCCGCTATCTTAGATGACGTCATAGTGATCCGTGAAAACTATGCGATAGGACGTATAATACGGTTTCTTATTTCCGTTCGCTGCATCTGCCTCAGCTCTGTTAAACGATCCGACCGGTGGTGCCTGGAACAATACTCAACAGCGAGAAAACGCGAACGATCGTTCGAAGCTTATTTGCTCGATCGAACGACTAGAGACCGCCGATCCTTCCTCCTTCTCAACTATACCTGCCTCACGGCCTGTAAATTATGCCCACGTGCTTTCCTAAGAGCGAAATTACGTCCGGATTGCCTTATCCATTACGGGTGAAAGGGAAGGGTCTTGCGTGGCAGATTCGCCAAGACTTCATAAATACCGTTCCATTACTCACGGGAATGTAATTACGAATCGCGTTTAATCGCGCGTCTTCGTGGCACGGCGCGCGAGCACGTGGTCGATCGAACGTTTTCGAATATTTCCACGAGCTGGCGGCTAATTAAGCGGCCGATCAGCGACGTACCGATGCTACTGGCCAGGTGGAATTCCGTCTGGCGGCGACGGGATTCCGATCGAATCGCGAATGGTAATTAGATCGAGACAAGTCTCTCCCGGTTGGGAGCATCGTTTAATAACGTGTCGTACAGCGAAATTCTAGCCGAAGTTTCAGGGTAGACGTTAAAAGTGTCCTTTGGAAATTTCAATCCAAGCTCCCTCTCCCCGCCCCCTCTATCGGAAATTCAATTTTCACCGGCAGGAAAGCGAATGCAAATGAGAATAATGCCCGTATAATTAGCGTGTATCGTCGAAAAGCGTAAACCCCTCTCGTAAAATGTAAGCTTTAATTACATTACCCCACTTGATAATCTCTTGGTAGCCAGCAGCAACGAAAAAGAAGAAAAAAAAAGGAAGGAAAGATGAGAAAAAGAGAAACAAGAAGGAGGAGCGGGCAATTCCATTTGCAGGTACAACGCGCGCGCTCCCTCCTCCTCGAAATTCGAATTTCGATTCGACGCGAAATTTCGTCGGTCCCGGCGAGATAATCGATCGCGGGCACGGGGTGAGCAGGGTGGCGGCAGATAATTGCTGACACCGGCGACCGCGACGTGCAACAGGCCGACCATGTAAATGCCGATGCACCGAGCGTATCCGCGCGACCGTATGTGCACGCGTGCACACACAGTGGCCCCCCCTTCCAACGTGAATTGATAATGTAATTAGAGCAGCGAAAAAGGATTAGCTCGAATTAGAAATTCCGCCGACACGCTCGGCTCCGTTCGAAGGAAGGACGAGAAGAGTAGAGAAGATAGGATAGAGGAAGGGAAGGTTGTGTGTTCGTTCGTTGGTGGCTCGTGGGAGAGGCACGAGCGAAACGAGCAGAGGAGGGACACGGAAGAACGAGCGAGAGGAAGCGAACGAAGAACGTAACCGAGGCAAGTCTCCGCGGAGGACTTTGATTTATGCGTCCCGGGAGCGCTTCACGGAGAGTGCAGCAACCGTGTGCAGCCTCGCCAAGCCCAAAGATGCATGGCCAACCGGACGAGCACAGCGCACCGACGCCGAACTCGCGTCTCTATAATGTTGCCCTCGATCGATAGCCGCGAGAACGAACCGAGAACTCTTTTTCTTTCGCTATCTTCTGGACGACGACGTTCCGCACCCGTTCATACACACGGAAGAGAAATAGTTTTCCCCACCCGTTTCTCCGATTCTGACGGTGCTCCATTCCTGGGAAAATAATTAACGGTACGTCACGGTGTTGTTACCCTCTGACACGTAGTATACGCGGCCTTCTAACGCTCCGCCGTATATATCATAGACGGTGTTTTAATCCGTTACAGTATAACGTTTTGATTCCCCTTTTGTCCGTTACGAGATCAGAATTGATCGTAGGATGGATAAGATGGGCTTTAAACCACATCGTGAGAAGCACTTTTTCCATTGCTTACATCGTAAATTTCAACGAACCTCGCAACGATAAACCGCTACTTTCCCCCGTTTCCAGTAGTCTTTCACTTCTACTCCGCATGTGCGACGGTTTAAACCACCAGATGATACTCCCTTGTATATATGTATTTAGACGTACATCTGGGCTCAAGTGTGAAGAATCTGTACATCATTACGCCGGTACCTCCCCTTCAAAGAGTACTCTCTCTCTTTCAACGTGGCATATACACAACTCGAAAACCTACTAAGCTCCAAACAAGAGTGGGACCGCTCCCAAATGAAACTCTCCCAACCTCCCTCCCCCCACCGGGGGGGAGTCTCTCTTTCACTCGTGTCATCAATTCCTCGCAACACCAGCCGTGTCCCGGTGTGCGCGTCCCGACGCAGCACCAAAAACGGTGCTCACTTCATTGGTCTCTCGAATCCGCTGAAATCGTTGCTGGAGAGCGCGTTGTTCGGGGTCGAGAGGGTGGCGCGACGAGCGTGGCCCAGACTGGGGGAATTGTGTCCGTGGGCAACAATGGCCGCACAGTGTTTCAACGAGGCATCACCCACGGCGAGTGTATATACCCTGTAGTAAAGGTTTCGAGGCCTAAGACCACATCGGGCTGACGACATCCCGCTGTTAGGTCGGCCCTTTCAAGTTGGCCGCCGCGGCAGCGGGAGGCACGGCTTGCCGGACCTCCGATATATTATTACCCGAAGTCATTAATGGTAAACTGCAATTCTCCTCTTTTCCCTTCCACGCGCCGTCCACGGAATGCCCGACCACAGAGAAAGCAAGAGACCAAGCCACGTTCTCTCTCTCTTTCTATCTCAGCTTCGGCGTCTCGTGTCTCGAAGCCAGCTGAACGGATCTGGAATTAATCGAGAAATATCGAATGCTTTATTGGCGATACGTTCGAGCTGCTCGTGTGATGGAGTAGCGTGGATAATTAATTATCCCCTACATCCGAGAAACGCCAATACTTGGTTTACTTGGAATTTCTTGTTTCCTTCGCGCTTGTGCTCGCCCCCTTACTTTGTCCCTTTTTTTTCTCTCCAGTCCACTTGTCGGGGTTCAAAAGTTCGTTCCACCTCGAGAGAACGATGCGATCTTCAATTGTGCAGACCCGTTCACCGCGCCAGGTGTGTCTGCGAATCTCTTGCACATTCGATTGGATACGTTTAACCTATTCCCTCGTTATTTGTTCATTATTTATGGACCCTCGGAATCGCCCACCCATTTTTGATAACGTTCACCCATGTGGTAGAATAAATCGCTATTAAACCGTGGATCTCTAATTAATCCACGATCTCTCCAAACATTCTCCGGTTTCACACTTGCTCGCGTTCGTTCAATCTTCTCAGAATCCCTCAAACACGAAAATCTCGAGAATCTAGAACCACGGACTTCCTTTCGTCTCGTCCTAATCTCGTTCCCTGGAACTTCCACTTTTCGGTACGATCTCTGTTCAAAGATTACCGCGCGCGGACTCAACGCGTCGTTTCTACCAAGTCAAAGTCCAGAAACTTTCATCGCGGTAGTCAATGGTCAGCCATAGACAGCCTTCCGCGAACACCATACGAATCCTTCTGGCCGCGGTACGTAAATCCCAAGGACGATCGAACGACTCGGAAACACAGATACTCGAACCAGCTCCCTTGAAACTTCGTCTCAGGGCGAAGGTCCTGTCGGTATTCAAGCTTTTCCACCCCATCGTTCAGCGATACATTCAACCGATACATGTTACCTTCTACCTTTACACGAACATCTACACGGACGTTGAAGCTTTCCAGGGAGCCGCGGCAAGTTTGAAGCCCGTTGTGCCTCAGAATCCGTACTTAGAATCCCTGGGCAGAGTTCAGGCAGCGCGCATTGACCGCACGAAATCCTGCGGCGTTCTCACCTTCCCTGGCGACCGGTGTCTGTCGCGAGACAGCGACGACAGCGACTTCAAAGAACTTGAATAGGTAGCCGTGATGGAAATCCGCGTCTCCACGGCAATCACTGAGAAACTCGGTTGATTAGATCCTCTCTCTTACTCTCTCTATGGTTGTGAACGTTATGCAATTGAGACGCGGTTAATTGGCGTGATGACAGTTTAACAGTGAATTGAGAGTCTCGTTTATCCTTCTTCTTTTTTCCTCCTTTGTAAAGATAATTGAATTGCAAGATTAAAAACAGTTGAAAAGAAAACTATCCTCTAAAACGAGATATCTAGGACAGCTTCTTCCCTTCTTTTGTTTTTACTCCTTACCAGAATAAAGAAGAATATTTCAACGCCAAGAGCGTGTATTCTTGTTTTCGCTTGACCCAGTCTTGTTTCTTAAAGGGAACAACAAGAACATCAGCGACGAATATCCTTCAAAAGGATGCATCTCTCTGCACCGTTTCTACTCCATGATTATTTCGCCTGAAATAGAACTCAGGGAGAAAAGCGGTAGTAACAGCATTCAGCAATTTTCGCTGGGATATTTTTCTCCGAACGACGGTGTCGTTACACCTTCAGATCGTTGTCGTCGTTGACATTTTCACCAGACGCGGCGCGGAGCGTCGCCGAGAGAGAGTGCACTCGTTAAAAACTTTTCGCGGCATTCATTCGAATGCACTTCGTCAAAGTGCGATGCAAGGGTCAGACCAGTGACAGAGGGAGAGGGAACTCTGGCAGAAAGATGGCAGATTTCCCGGCGCGTTCTAACTCTCGTCGAGACGACGAGCCAGGTTATCGCGGGCGCTCTTTCCGTTTCGTCATTATCCTTCGTGTTCCAGCGCACGCGTTTCCGCGAGGAAATTTTTTTCTTTCACTTTCCCTTTTCCTTTTTTTTCCTGTTTTTTTGTCAAGACAGTCGCGGCATAACGGAATTGCAAAACGCGGCGAAACGCGCTTCAGCAACAGAGAAGCTCGCGGCACTTCAATTTCGCTTTTCGCGCGATTCGTAAAAGTCCCTCTCTCTTTCTACACCCCATCTGGTTGTTTCTAGCTACACCATTCAAAGGGATCGCGACGTGTCTGACGAGTAAGCGAGTCAAAGTCGCGGTCACAATAGCTATACAGAGTAGTGTTTGACTTCTGAAAACGAGGAGTCATCGTTTTCTCTCGTACCGTCGAGGGGATCGCAATTAATTACGGCGAAAACTTTGGATACGTGTAACGAGAAAACGAGCCCTATTTATTAAAGCCCTCTTACTCACCCGCTATTATTACACACTTGTACTCTGTTACACTTGTCTCTATCACGTTATAAAAAGGCGCGGCTACACCTTGAAAACACCTCTCTAAGCTAACCGGCGGAAAAGGTACGCACAGCGTCTCGGCTGGATTAAAATCGGAAGCCGAAAAACTCGAGCCCTCTCGAGCAACGCAAACAGAGCGCAAAAAAGCCCAGGCGAACAAGAGAAAAAGGTCGAAAGTGACCGGTCTCCCGTGATAAAAGGGGGAGGAATGCCAGAGGGCCGGCGTTCGAACGAGGAGGAAGCTGCTGCTGGCTGGCTGAGCGTGTTCCCTTACGTCAGCTTGAACGCGGCCTTTTTTTCATCGCGCTCACGTTAGAGGTGCACCGAGAGAATGCACCGGTTGCAGCAAGCGCGCAGCTGCGAATGACGCGCGCGTGAGCGTGCAAGCGAGCTAGCGACATGTGGCTGCGGTTAGGACACGCTCGTTTCACGGAAGCAAAACTCATTCGCTCTCCGTTTGCAGTAACCGTACAAACAGCAGAACAGCATTGCACGGCTTTTTATTACGAAAGAACGTTACAGTACATACGTAGAACAACGACGAGGTTGCGCACGATGCACACATGGCATTTCTGGCTCGAACGTGGATGCTGATCGTGCCACGATGACGCCGTATATCGATTACCTGCCGCTTACGGTGTTATCGAGACACGCTTAATTAACGGTGAACAAACTGCAGCGCTGGAATAAGCGGGGCCGGAGTCACGGGGCCGGTTAATCGCGACCGTGCACACCGTGGTAGAAGAGAAGCGGCGAGAAATTACCTGGATCCTATAAAATCTACTATTTCTCCGTCTACCCCTTCTACCTGCTTCTCGTGGAATCCATTCTGGCGTGACCGGTGATTTTGTTCTCGTTTAAGACGAATACCTTCGGATCTTTTACGGTAATGGAAAGCCTCGGGACACCGTAAAATCGGCATTTCTTCGCGCCGCTCGAAACGCCCCGCGTTTTTACGGATGCCTCCGTTCTAATGTACTCACGTCGAATCGGTGTCGATAGTCTCTCGCCTCCAGGTTTACCTTATTAACCGTCGACACTCCTTCACCGTGACCTTTGTTTTTTTCCATTCGATCGTGACTATACGGAAACACTCTTGTTGTCGTGGCCTTTTTTTTTTTCCCCTATAGAGAAACTTATTAAATGTAACGAGCCAATATCGATCGTGTGATTACCGTAGGTCGTTTTTTGTTCGGCTGTTCTGTTTTTGTGTCAAATACGAGTGGTTCGACGGATAACGTGCTAGAAATTCATCGAGGTCGTATCTGAAGGTAGCAAGAAACGGGACGTAGACGCGCGTTGTTCGCGGAAAGTCCTAACAGCGCTCTAAAATGGCATTGTGGCGCGTCGGTATGGAACTAATGAACTCACGACAGGGCTTTCACGGACAGAGTTATTACAGCCCCTCTCCGTCTATAGAGAGCTCCTCTCGTCCTTGCCCCCGTGCTAGTCCTCGTGGTTCGTTCCTCGGGGTACTACTTCTCTCGCCGCCTTCTTCCTTCTTCGAGACACACCGCCTGCGCCCTTCGTCACCGAGCTGAACACTATGGCTGACCGGTATTATGGCAGATCTATCGTTCTTCCGTCTAAATAAGCCCGGACCTAGTTTTACGACCCTTTCTTCTCACCGTTAGTCTTCTTAGCAGCTCTTTTTATCACGCTCGAACATCTTCTGCCCCGTTTGGTGTGCGTACGCGTTTCTACGTGCTCGTGTACGTAAGAATCGCGATTGTTGCCTCCAGGTGACGACGTGGAAGTAATGAAATATCGATGCTCGGTGAAATTTGTTCCCAATTCAGATATTTTTAGCACCAGTTGACTGAAATATTCTTCAAAGTACTTTTTCGTGTTAATACATCCATTTTATTCCCGTAATAACGAAGACAGTCGTTCCTCTCACGTGCAAGGTGGTACTTACAACCACCGTGGCAATGCTCGCCAAGTTTCTCCCCTTAAGTTTCCACTTTGTGACCCGTGACAAAAATCACGCGGCATCTAAGGGATGACACAATACAGTAAATTCTCTACAAGAGTCAGTAAGTTTGGATTCTACAAGTGACAGTATAGATGGTCCTACGCCTAGGTCTGCGTCATTGCTGCGCCCATGTTATCTCGCTCGCAGTCAGTCAGGCGTGTAACGCCTCACCAGTCGGTTTCCTTTTCCTTTACGAGATTACACGGCTCGACAAATCATAATAGAAAAATATAATTTCTTTAATTTTACTTTTTTTCATCTGCAATTTTTTTAACATGTTGGTGAGATTTGTCTGATGAAAATGATATCAAACACGATATAATTTGAACAACATTTACTTATTAACACGTTCACTGTCACGACAGATTTACAGGTTGCTGTCAGACGGCCACGAGAAAATACATTTTAAGCATTGGATTATGGTATTATGCTTTATAATTTTTTTTTTTTCAATTGAAAATAATGTCTAGCTAGCTATGACGTTCAAAATTTTTAGTTGACAACATTTATTTTATTTGAATTATTCTAAACATTTGAGGCACTCCAGTCATTGATGACCACCATGGCCATGTCGAGGAAACAATCTAACGTTAAAACTTATTGAGTGATTAATTTAATTTCATAATATATCGCTTTAACGAGCCACCGTTTGGTTGCCAATTGTTTATCACATAGAGTCGGCCTACCTCCATGCCAGCGGTAGAACAATGTGGTCCCCTACGTAAGGATAGAAGCCGAACAGTCACTTCTTGGCACGAAAGAATGATACTCTGCGATAATTACAACGTGTAATTACAGCATGTGCTTATTTATCATGCATGGAAACTCGAGGCCGGACAAAATGTTGGTGGGAGTAGAACGATAAAAGGGGACCAAGTTTCTATATAAAACGATCCATCGTCTCTCGATAGAACGGAGAAATCTCAATGAGATTCTTTGAGATTTTTAACACTAGAACTATCGAATTAAATTTCTTATTTAATCTTCCTTTACTGCTACTTCTTGTGAAATTTTATGTCAGAAAATTGAATAAATTCTTCTTTCTGTTTCGTAGGCAATTGATTGCTAATTTGCTATTGACAGATCAATGTTAAAATTTGATGTTAAATGGAACTTTCATATCTACCATAGAATCTGAATAATTTTTCAAGGTATTTTATTAAGAAACGCGCACATAGTGTTCAATTTTCTATCTTAGAATTAACTTACTTTATCTTACGAACTACTTAAAGTTAAAACTTTCGACTGTGTGTGAGAATCAGAGTGTCGACGGGTACGCGTAGTTCTTAGCTTGGTATCCTTTTGCAAAAGTGAGAATTTTCTTTGGAAAAGGATACCAATTACCAGGTCCCACCACGAGGAGGTGACTACGCAAGGGACCCGACAAAAACACATGCCCTACTGGCAGCTCTCTATCTTCACAGATACGCGATTCTCATTCGTAGCAAAGGAGATAAGACACTTTATCAAAAATTCGTGTTCTTAACATAAATTTTTAAGGAGTGTCTTATATTTATTTGAAATTGCAACCCTAATCATTTTGTCATAGTTAATTTAAAGATTGGAAAAATTCAATGCTCTCCTTTGATAGGGTTTCAAAAAATTATAAATCGCGGTCAGATTGAATTCAGAGCGCAACGAGAAATTCGCTATCATTCTAAAGAACCAGCGAGCATACACGACGAATTTACTCGCGAGTATCGCGCGCTACTCGCGAGTGATTAAGTCGCGAATAAACTCGCAGGAACTGAGTGATCGAGAATTTAATGTTCTATGTTTCGAATCGACGATAGCAAAATGTAGAAAGCATTTTTAGTAATTAGCTACGAATGAGAAACGCGTATCACTGTAAGAGAGCGCGCACATTGTACTCGATACAATTTTTCTATCTTATAGTTACTTATTTTATTTTATGGACTACTTAAAAGTAAAACGCACGCATCCCACGACGTCCATCGGCGGATGAATAGAATTATTTTTTATTTTCTTAGGCTAATTTATTTTACCTTATCAACTACAATCCTTAAAATTAAAACTCACACACACAGTTCTTAACTTAGAACTTCGCTTACTTGCTAGTTTAATTTTGGAAAAGGAGAATTTTTAAGAAATGACGCGAATTGCCTAAGATTCACCACTAACAAGATTCGTCAAGAATCCCGTTGATTTACTTGGATATTCCATAATTTCTTACTGAATATGTATTCGACAAAGGACGTCGAGGATTGGTATAGTTCCTGATTTTCTAATTGAACTAAAATTCGAAATAGTTGGTGGAAACTGTAGAAGCTTTATTATAAATTGGAATAGATCGATGGGCTATTGTGGAATAATAATTAGCAGTGACAATTGTTTGACACAGTTACCTATGGGTTACCACAGAATGTTCATTAAGCAAATCTCTCGCATCAATTATATATTTTCGTTTTGTAATTTTTCTAGCTAAAGGAATACTTGTAACTTCTGAAAATTAGTAAAAATTAAGAAATTAGAAATTTTGTAACTTCTGAAAATATTCTGTAATTGCTGAAAATAAATAAATTTGTAACAAATAAATAATGTATATTCTCAAGTTAGTAGAGTTCATATTTCAATTCCTAGTAAAACTGTTCATACTCTTGTGAATTTGAAATATTTCTCCACGAAATATTTAATTAATAAAAAGAAAAGATGCGACTCACCAATTACCACACAGCTGGACATTGTAACATAGATTTGGTTGCATCTGGTCATCCTCTCAGTTCCATCAAGCCTTTGAAATTCCCTCAGTGAGCCATTTGCATCCTTCAAGCATCGAATTTTGGTTTCATCAACAGTTCTGAGTCTTCTAAGCCTTGAATTTGGTTCCACCAGTGGTCCAATGCCAGATTGAAGGACCCAATTGCCAATTTGAGTGACCCAAATGCCAGATTGAGAGACCCAAATGCCAGATTGAGAGACCCAAATGCCAGATTGATAGACCCAAATGCCAGATTGAATGACCCAAATGCCAGATTGAATGACCCAAATGCCAGATTGAATGACCCAAATGCCAGATTGAATGACCCAAATGCCAGATTGAATGACCCAAATGCCAGATTGAATGACCCAAATGCCAGATTGAATGACCCAAATGCCAGATTGAATGACCCAAATGCCAGATTGAATGACCCAAATGCCAGATTGAATGACCCAAATGCCAGATTGAATGACCCAAATGCCAGATTGAATGACCCAAATGCCAGATTGAATGACCCAAATGCCAGATTGAATGACCCAAATGCCAGATTGAATGACCCAAATGCCAGATTGAATGACCCAAATGCCAGATTGAATGACCCAAATGCCAGATTGAATGACCCAAATGCCAGATTGAATGACCCAAATGCCAGATTGAATGACCCAAATGCCAGATTGAATGACCCAAATGCCAGATTGAATGACCCAAATGCCAGATTGAATGACCCAAATGCCAGATTGAATGACCCAAATGCCAGATTGAATGACCCAAATGCCAGATTGAATGACCCAAATGCCAGATTGAATGACCCAAATGCCAGATTGAATGACCCAAATGCCAGATTGAATGACCCAAATGCCAGATTGAATGACCCAAATGCCAGATTGAATGACCCAAATGCCAGATTGAATGACCCAAATGCCAGATTGAATGACCCAAATGCCAGATTGAATGACCCAAATGCCAGATTGAATGACCCAAATGCCAGATTGAATGACCCAAATGCCAGATTGAATGACCCAAATGCCAGATTGAATGACCCAAATGCCAGATTGAATGACCCAAATGCCAGATTGAATGACCCAAATGCCAGATTGAATGACCCAAATGCCAGATTGAATGACCCAAATGCCAGATTGAATGACCCAAATGCCAGATTGAATGACCCAAATGCCAGATTGAATGACCCAAATGCCAGATTGAATGACCCAAATGCCAGATTGAATGACCCAAATGCCAGATTGAATGACCCAAATGCCAGATTGAATGACCCAAATGCCAGATTGAATGACCCAAATGCCAGATTGAATGACCCAAATGCCAGATTGAATGACCCAAATGCCAGATTGAATGACCCAAATGCCAGATTGAATGACCCAAATGCCAGATTGAATGACCCAAATGCCAGATTGAATGACCCAAATGCCAGATTGAATGACCCAAATGCCAGATTGAATGACCCAAATGCCAGATTGAATGACCCAAATGCCAGATTGAATGACCCAAATGCCAGATTGAATGACCCAAATGCCAGATTGAATGACCCAAATGCCAGATTGAATGACCCAAATGCCAGATTGAATGACCCAAATGCCAGATTGAATGACCCAAATGCCAGATTGAATGACCCAAATGCCAGATTGAATGACCCAAATGCCAGATTGAATGACCCAAATGCCAGATTGAATGACCCAAATGCCAGATTGAATGACCCAAATGCCAGATTGAATGACCCAAATGCCAGATTGAATGACCCAAATGCCAGATTGAATGACCCAAATGCCAGATTGAATGACCCAAATGCCAGATTGAATGACCCAAATGCCAGATTGAATGACCCAAATGCCAGATTGAATGACCCAAATGCCAGATTGAATGACCCAAATGCCAGATTGAATGACCCAAATGCCAGATTGAATGACCCAAATGCCAGATTGAATGACCCAAATGCCAGATTGAATGACCCAAATGCCAGATTGAATGACCCAAATGCCAGATTGAATGACCCAAATGCCAGATTGAATGACCCAAATGCCAGATTGAATGACCCAAATGCCAGATTGAATGACCCAAATGCCAGATTGAATGACCCAAATGCCAGATTGAATGACCCAAATGCCAGATTGAATGACCCAAATGCCAGATTGAATGACCCAAATGCCAGATTGAATGACCCAAATGCCAGATTGAATGACCCAAATGCCAGATTGAATGACCCAAATGCCAGATTGAATGACCCAAATGCCAGATTGAATGACCCAAATGCCAGATTGAATGACCCAAATGCCAGATTGAATGACCCAAATGCCAGATTGAATGACCCAAATGCCAGATTGAATGACCCAAATGCCAGATTGAATGACCCAAATGCCAGATTGAATGACCCAAATGCCAGATTGAATGACCCAAATGCCAGATTGAATGACCCAAATGCCAGATTGAATGACCCAAATGCCAGATTGAATGACCCAAATGCCAGATTGAATGACCCAAATGCCAGATTGAATGACCCAAATGCCAGATTGAATGACCCAAATGCCAGATTGAATGACCCAAATGCCAGATTGAATGACCCAAATGCCAGATTGAATGACCCAAATGCCAGATTGAATGACCCAAATGCCAGATTGAATGACCCAAATGCCAGATTGAATGACCCAAATGCCAGATTGAATGACCCAAATGCCAGATTGAATGACCCAAATGCCAGATTGAATGACCCAAATGCCAGATTGAATGACCCAAATGCCAGATTGAATGACCCAAATGCCAGATTGAATGACCCAAATGCCAGATTGAATGACCCAAATGCCAGATTGAATGACCCAAATGCCAGATTGAATGACCCAAATGCCAGATTGAATGACCCAAATGCCAGATTGAATGACCCAAATGCCAGATTGAATGACCCAAATGCCAGATTGAATGACCCAAATGCCAGATTGAATGACCCAAATGCCAGATTGAATGACCCAAATGCCAGATTGAATGACCCAAATGCCAGATTGAATGACCCAAATGCCAGATTGAATGACCCAAATGCCAGATTGAATGACCCAAATGCCAGATTGAATGACCCAAATGCCAGATTGAATGACCCAAATGCCAGATTGAATGACCCAAATGCCAGATTGAATGACCCAAATGCCAGATTGAATGACCCAAATGCCAGATTGAATGACCCAAATGCCAGATTGAATGACCCAAATGCCAGATTGAATGACCCAAATGCCAGATTGAATGACCCAAATGCCAGATTGAATGACCCAAATGCCAGATTGAATGACCCAAATGCCAGATTGAATGACCCAAATGCCAGATTGAATGACCCAAATGCCAGATTGAATGACCCAAATGCCAGATTGAATGACCCAAATGCCAGATTGAATGACCCAAATGCCAGATTGAATGACCCAAATGCCAGATTGAATGACCCAAATGCCAGATTGAATGACCCAAATGCCAGATTGAATGACCCAAATGCCAGATTGAATGACCCAAATGCCAGATTGAATGACCCAAATGCCAGATTGAATGACCCAAATGCCAGATTGAATGACCCAAATGCCAGATTGAATGACCCAAATGCCAGATTGAATGACCCAAATGCCAGATTGAATGACCCAAATGCCAGATTGAATGACCCAAATGCCAGATTGAATGACCCAAATGCCAGATTGAATGACCCAAATGCCAGATTGAATGACCCAAATGCCAGATTGAATGACCCAAATGCCAGATTGAATGACCCAAATGCCAGATTGAATGACCCAAATGCCAGATTGAATGACCCAAATGCCAGATTGAATGACCCAAATGCCAGATTGAATGACCCAAATGCCAGATTGAATGACCCAAATGCCAGATTGAATGACCCAAATGCCAGATTGAATGACCCAAATGCCAGATTGAATGACCCAAATGCCAGATTGAATGACCCAAATGCCAGATTGAATGACCCAAATGCCAGATTGAATGACCCAAATGCCAGATTGAATGACCCAAATGCCAGATTGAATGACCCAAATGCCAGATTGAATGACCCAAATGCCAGATTGAATGACCCAAATGCCAGATTGAATGACCCAAATGCCAGATTGAATGACCCAAATGCCAGATTGAATGACCCAAATGCCAGATTGAATGACCCAAATGCCAGATTGAATGACCCAAATGCCAGATTGAATGACCCAAATGCCAGATTGAATGACCCAAATGCCAGATTGAATGACCCAAATGCCAGATTGAATGACCCAAATGCCAGATTGAATGACCCAAATGCCAGATTGAATGACCCAAATGCCAGATTGAATGACCCAAATGCCAGATTGAATGACCCAAATGCCAGATTGAATGACCCAAATGCCAGATTGAATGACCCAAATGCCAGATTGAATGACCCAAATGCCAGATTGAATGACCCAAATGCCAGATTGAATGACCCAAATGCCAGATTGAATGACCCAAATGCCAGATTGAATGACCCAAATGCCAGATTGAATGACCCAAATGCCAGATTGAATGACCCAAATGCCAGATTGAATGACCCAAATGCCAGATTGAATGACCCAAATGCCAGATTGAATGACCCAAATGCCAGATTGAATGACCCAAATGCCAGATTGAATGACCCAAATGCCAGATTGAATGACCCAAATGCCAGATTGAATGACCCAAATGCCAGATTGAATGACCCAAATGCCAGATTGAATGACCCAAATGCCAGATTGAATGACCCAAATGCCAGATTGAATGACCCAAATGCCAGATTGAATGACCCAAATGCCAGATTGAATGACCCAAATGCCAGATTGAATGACCCAAATGCCAGATTGAATGACCCAAATGCCAGATTGAATGACCCAAATGCCAGATTGAATGACCCAAATGCCAGATTGAATGACCCAAATGCCAGATTGAATGACCCAAATGCCAGATTGAATGACCCAAATGCCAGATTGAATGACCCAAATGCCAGATTGAATGACCCAAATGCCAGATTGAATGACCCAAATGCCAGATTGAATGACCCAAATGCCAGATTGAATGACCCAAATGCCAGATTGAATGACCCAAATGCCAGATTGAATGACCCAAATGCCAGATTGAATGACCCAAATGCCAGATTGAATGACCCAAATGCCAGATTGAATGACCCAAATGCCAGATTGAATGACCCAAATGCCAGATTGAATGACCCAAATGCCAGATTGAATGACCCAAATGCCAGATTGAATGACCCAAATGCCAGATTGAATGACCCAAATGCCAGATTGAATGACCCAAATGTCAGAAAAACACAGGTAAACTTCCATTGCATTTAAACGATATTCTCCACCAAACTGGACAAAGTACAGTAACACTTGTATTGTCACTAGTGGAATCGACCATACATTTTTTTTTTTTTTTTACGTAGAGGTAGACCGACTCTATGTGATAAACAATTGGCAACCAAACGGTGGCTCGCTAAAGCGATATATTATGAAATTAAATTAATCACTCAATAGGTTTTAACGTTAGATTGTTTCCTCGATATGGCCATGGTGGTCAAATGGAGTGCCTCAAATGTTTAGAATAATTAAAATAAAATAAATGTTGTCAACTAAAAATTTTGAACGTCATAGCTAGCTAGACATTATTTTCAATTGAAAAAAAAAATTGTAAAGCATAATACCATAAGCCTATGCTTAAAATGTATTTTCTTGTGGCCGCCTGACAGCAACCTGTAAATCTGGCGTGACAGTGAACGTGTTAATAAGTAAATGTTGTTTAAATTATATCGTGTTTGATGTCATTTTCATTAGAAAAATCTCAGCAATATGTTAAGAAAAATTTCGGGATAAAAAAACGTAAAATTAAAAAAGTTGATATTTCAATCGCTTGGTTGCTTCGACTCACGTTTCATGCTTATCTTTTATTCGCTGTACTTGGCTACGTTCAGCAAACTACAAAGGCGGGCGCGAGGCTCGAAAACGTAGTCCGTGACTCTACGAGTGTCAGGTTTAGCTTCCTCGCGGTCTGACACTTGTGGAGAATATACTGTATCCCCGCGCCTCTCAGCCATTTTCGCGGCCATTAAACCGAGCTACCGCGGTCTGCGTTCGCGAAGAAAAGCGGTCGTGCCCCGGAAGAACGCGTCGCCGGCAGACGCAGCGTGTGACGAGAGGAGGATCAGCCGTGGCAACAGCCACGGCAGAGAGGATGACGACTTTTCTTCGAGGAAAGTCGCGCCCGTAAATTCGCTAATTTGCTTTGAAAAGAAACCTCCAGCCGGCAGATTTTCCGCGGGATAAATCCCTGGAGCGGCGAACGGATGGAGGAGGATCGACAAAGAGTCGAGACTGAGCCGGCTATCTCGGCCTCCTTTCAGTCGTTCCCGCGAACCGTACAGCCTCTCTCTCTCTCTCGCTCTCTCTCGACGACGTCTCATTGTTCGAGTCCCCTGTACACGCGCGTCTATACAACAGTGTCCTTTATCTTAATTCCATTACACTTCGCAACCCGACACGGCCCAGCCAACTGCGTGCCAGTAATGCACCCTCTGACTCGACCTGCCCGGCAACAACCACCCGAGAACCACCCTCCTCCAACAAGGCTCGTCACTGTAATTTCGTGCGAGCTACTTTGACGTGTTCTTGACTCGCGCCGCTTGGAAACCTCCACCACTGCTTCTCCTCCTCTTAGTTCCGGACTCCTTATTCATTCGCGGTAATTCAACCCCTCCCCTCCAGCATCCCCGGTTCTAGAGCATATCGCTGACGGGTAGGGACCTCTCGGTGTTATTTCTTTACAACGAAGTCGTGACTCTGTGTATTTTATTCGTTTTTCTATTGTTCGACGATCGCGACGACTAATTAGACCCTTGTTGCGTACGCCGGCCTTTTCAGAGCGAAATGAGGCATGGTCGAGGCTTACTGTCGAGGGTGTGTTTTACTTGTCTTGACCAGCTGGAATGTTTCTGTTGTTTTTACCTGGGGAATTATTTCTGTACAATAGGGGATGATTGTTTGTTTCGACGAAGCCTGCGGTATTGTGATTTCATTGAAATTATTGTTCCTCGAGTTTGTTTTCATAATAGCGACATGTAATATATGAATTTAGAATATTTGATTGGTGTGTTTGGTAACACGGTTTCTCTTGTTTATTGCCATTTGAACGGTTTAACGAGTTAAACCGAGACGTGTAAACGGATACGTTGAATGTAATTTTCCGTGAATGTAGCGGTGAAACGTTCGCGTTTACGACACGTTTAGCATCAACTCCCGGCATCGACTAACAAGCCTGTTTCGTCGTTTCTGTTACAGAGAGGTACGACACCGCGTACGCCTGCGAAGGCAAAACATTATGGATCGAGTGCGGCGAGGGAAAGCTGATCCACCTCATCAGAGCGAACTATGGAAGGTTCTCGATAACGATATGCAACGAGCACGGGAACACCGACTGGAGCGTCAACTGCATGTCGCCCAAGTCCTTCCGGGTGCTGAACAGCGAGTAAGTATACCAATGATCGACATCCTCGCATCCTTACAATACACGACTGATCCTGAACAATCATCTAGTTCCCTATTATCCTTCGTCCTGTGAATCGCGTCGAGGAATCACGTGATGGTGGTAGAATCGTATCGTATCGTTTTCTATATCGAGCCTCGTCGATATCGTCGAAGACAAAGCAAAAGAATGAGTCTAAAAGAGGGGAAAAAGAAGGGTAAAAAGAGTGGAAACGGAGGAAGAAAAATTGGAACTATCTCGCCGCTGCCAAGCATTTTCTATCCTTAATGAGTCGACTAGCACCAATTAAAGGAGACGTCCGATCTGATCTAAGGTAGATCGCGCTTGTCACTTTGGTCCCCGGGTTATCGAACGATCCGACTTTCCACGTGGATCGATATCTACACGGCGAAGCTTTTACGACCGCTCCATTCGAGAGATATCCAGCATGACACCTGGGAGTCTAGGCGCGCTAGTTCCCCTTCGCGGTAACGAGAAACGCTTCCTGAGTCGAGATGGTGCCGTGTGCGCACACGTCCGTGTGTGTATATCGATCATAGTCTTTCGATGACCTTGGACGATCTATACGATCTATCTGTGCGAATCTCGATCCGATCTGCTGTGGCGGATCTCTCGCCGCTCGGCAGCCAGAGTTACGCGCGCGATTGGACGGTTCGATCGACGGTGGCCGGGGAATGAAAAATTATTAACCGTCGAGTATGCGGAAATTCGACTCCCGTCGATTTCTCGCGCGGTGGAAAGATGCGCGCCGATCTGTGGTTCGAACCGCGGAAGCGTCTCTCTCCCTGGGATCGATCGTTGAAATATCGTCCGAGACTTTCTCTCCTTCCCATACGCCGGAATTTTTCCTCTTTAGAACTCGTTTACTCGCGCGACACCGTAACATTCGATATTTTCGAAACGTGCAGTGCCCACCTGTCGTGATTCGAATAACGCGTTCCACTCGAATCCGAGGATTTCGACATCGCGTTGTGAAAGAGGTACGAAAAATTAGAAGGTGTTTAATTAAATTTAATCGTTCGACCTCCATCTGTCATGCTTACGTGACAAGAGTAACCGGCAGACGAAAGTAGCCACAAATACGGACGTCGTTTAATCTCGGTTTCTAGTCACAGACTCGGTTTATACAAGTGTGCGTGTAGCTGTCACGGTGTTCTTACCGTGAAGTGATCGAGTTTCACGAAACCAGGGCAATAATTCTGAAAGGATACGAAAACGATTCGGAACCATCAGCTTCCTCGGCGCTGTTTCATCCCCACTCCTCCCCCTTGTTCATCCACGGAAATGGAGCAAAGAGCATGGAGTCGAAATGGTGGGGGAAAAAGATAGGGGAGAAAAAGGATATATCCAGGAAAGAAGGAAAATGAGGAAGGAGTGGACGGCTTCATATGGTCCGGCGAACTGGCCAATTGCTTGACCATTGAAGAGCGTATTTCGCGGCGGATCAGTGCGATAGGAAGAATCGCAAATTCAGCGGTCGCTTCTCTATCCCGGTCCTCGCGAACATCCACTCTATTTCCTTCGATCTTCGTGTCTGTGTCCCTCAGACTCTCACACGAACACACACACTCACGTACGTACATGTACATCTACACGTTCACACAAGATGCACACGTATACACGTGTGGAATACGTGTATAGAAACTATACGCGCGTTACACGCGTATTTCCGCGCGTCACACGATCCAAGAACCCCACGAGATCCCTTCTCCTCAGACACCCAATCTGACAAAATGTCCTACGGATTCCTGTTTCTATTCTTCGGTTTTTTATTTCTCTTTTTTTTTCTCTCTTTTTCTGATCTTTGTGTTGTTCGAAATGAAACGCGGCGATATCGGGAATCTGTCGCACCTATATTGGTTCAGATGTACAATCCGTAGGGAAGGAGGACAAAGAAGGGAGACGATGGTACAAGAGAGAGACAGAGAGAAGAGATAGAAAAGACGGTGACGTGGGATTTCGTTGATGAACCGCGACGCGCGTTTCGTCACTGTGATTAATAGATCGCTAGGCGGAAATTAGTTTCGCGGCAAAAGAGAGAGAGAGAGAGAGTGGGAGCGAGGTAACGTCGAGGACGATAAGACGGTCAACGGTGCCGGTAGTGTGAATAATTGGGAAAGATAATCGCGATGACGAATCGAAACTGTGTCCATTAACGTTATCCTTAACTCGGGTGGAAGCGGTAGCTGCGAGCAAACTCGATCTCCGTTGTCGATTACGGCGCTGCTGAAACAAAGAAGAAGAAGAAGAGGACGAACGGAGGGAGAGGCACGCGAGAAGAATGAGAGAACACACAAAAGCGCCACGTAACCGCGTAACAACCGCGAAGAAGCACGCGTTAAAATCAAATTACGTCGCGGAGTCCGCGCGGGGTTGTGAAAAGTACGTTTTCAGAAAAACGCATTTAAAGTTCCGTAGTAGCGTCTCACGTCGGGCGGAGCTAGTCTAAGGACCCTCTCCGGGCTGAGGAGTAATAACTTTCGGATTAACTTTAAGTGGAGAAGTTCCACGGTGTCGCTTCTACGGGGAAAGTCATACACGTATACACGCTCGTCGGCCGTTCTACACGCGTGCATTCGACGGATTCTCTTCTATGCGTTTCGTAAGATGAGGCAGCAGAGTTCGACGTCAATTTAACTCGTTTCGCGGAATCGATCGGGGAGATCGCCAGCTTGCCTGCTGATCGTAATCACCGTTTCTCCCTTGACGTACGTTCGTCTCTTCTCTCTCTCTCTCTCTCTATCTCTCTCGCGCGCGCTCTCTTTCTCTCTCTAGTTCTATAGACAGTCATCTATACACCCTTCTTTGCCTTTTCTCTCTTTACAGATCGATCTAGACCGCGGCAACTTTTTCTTTTTTCTTTTCTCTTTGCCGCGGGTACTTCAAAAGTACGTTCCGCGAAAAAACGGGAAATTTTGTACAACAGTACCGTTGGTTACTGTGTTCGCCGATATTGAATGGTATTCGTGAACAACGTAGCACAGGCAAGAGGACGGCTCTTGGTATAAAAATGTCTGTCTCTGTACGCGCGTATCGATGGCTCGTTTAATTTCCAGGCCGGATTGGATATTTCTCTTGATCATTTGCGTCCCATTTTCTCAAGTCAGAAAGAGAAATGGACGGTTTTAATCTGGTGTACGGATCGGCCTTTATCGGCGCGTCATCGGCTATTGGAATAAATTATTATCTTGGTAATCATTCCGCGTTCTTTTGCTATCTCTTTAACGAGTTGCCTTGGTTTATTAGAACCGTTTCTACGTGGCGTACGCTGTTCACGAGACTGTTCTACACATTTCTTTTGACTAAATTGAGAATCAACGGCGCGTGTTTTTATCAGCGATAGTTTTTAGTTTGTTCCGCTCGAGGAAATTCGTTCACCAGTTGTCGTAACTCTTTCGCATAACTTCGTGCCGCTTTCTATTTTTGTTTTTCTTTTTTCATTGTTTGATCTCACCGCCAACTCCTGCAATAATCGATCCGTTGTTACGTCTAACCTGCTCTTTCCTGTAACACCGAGGTGTGGTTCGCGCAAGGTGCATCGACTTCCACGAGAATTCACACGCATGTATATATATTCTCTCGCTTGAAACATTTACAGCTAGGTGTTCTGGGTCTACCTTTCACTGTGTTTCGCTCCGAAAGATCCTTTGTCAACGTGCTCCCCGTGAATAACAAAACCCTGTTTCTGTCATTAACGCGCCGGATGACATCGTGAATCAAAGCTTTGTAGCACTTGCTTAATGTCTGAAATCTATACTTTTTGTGCTTTTATTCAAATTCAAATGTTAAAATTCAACCAATCAAATTATGCTAATCAAATCAAAATACTGAAATTCAAATTTACATTTAACTTTAAATTCGAATTAAAGAACTGTACATTTCCGAGATGCTTGAAAACGGAAATTCACGCGTGCCAGTCGACGCGTTTCTCTAACTCCCCCTTCACGACATCGTACCCCAGAGAGATCCCTTTCCAGAGGTAAGCAAAATGGAGCAAGCGTATCCTAAATCAAGGGACAAGCAGTTCACGGTAATTCTGACCGAGGGTGACACACACTCTCTCTCTCTCTCCCTCTATTCTCGCAAGCTACACTCTCTAGTTCCTCTTAACGCATCCCACTCTCTCTCTCTCTCTTCGCTGCCCTAGCTTTCTCTTCTTTTTCACAGTTTATCTTCCCCAGTTGTGCCAAGATCTGTTAATATCTCTCTCGTAGAACGCCGTAGGCTATCGCTATTCACCGCGAGACCTCGAAATACCGACCAAATTCCGCTACGGCGTAGTATCTCGCTGAAAATAAAATAGGGAAAAAATATTTCGCGATCTCGACGATACCCAGGAGAGAAACAGGTCGTTCCGTGAAATCTCTCTAATCGTAGAATCGTCTAATCGAGACTCCTGTTAGATAACAACGATCGTGGGATTAACTAAGGAACAGAGCCGGAAACCGACACGTGAAACGACGGATTGACGGTTGTACAGGCCTTTTAGAGGTAGATTTATCAAGGGTGGCCCGACCACGTACGAGATTACGATTTAAGTGAAACCGGGGAAAGAGCCAGCGCGAGGACGGCTTCGCTGGGAACGATTAATGAAATTGAACGGGGCCAGAGAGTCCGTGGCGAAACCCCGTCTACGGAATTAATGACGCGCGCGGGGCGCTCGCGTAACCGTGGAAATGTTCATTAGACCCGTTGAGAAATGACGCGACTGGTTACTGGATTTTCCACTCTTAATCTGCCACAGTGCCGAGCCGGCGTGTGCAATTAGATCGGAAAAGAACGAGCAATTCGCGGGACGCGTGCCCGCGCCACGGAAATTAGCTACGTTTTATGCGTCGCGTTAACACCGATACCGTGGTTAAAATCACCGCGCCGCACGTTTCTCTCCCGAAGCGTTGATCGCTCGGTATAATCGTACATCGAGGATTTTACACTGTTGCTGGGTTGGTTTGCTGCCGGTGATTTGTAGATTAGACTCTCGTAACCAGTGTGTGCTCTCGACTGTTCCTTTTTTGCTTCGTCTAATTGGATACTTTAACGCATTGCCGTTTAGTAACGCTTTGATGATCGCGATATATTTGTATGCTGATACGAAGTATGGTATAACACAACCTCGTTAAAACTTGTAACCGGTGACAGTGATGTCTTTATTATTCAATGGTTTCGTTAGTCGGATGTCGGTAAAATATTCCCTCGTCTTAGCTGCGATTTAGAACGATAGAGGATTTCGAAGCGAACAAACTTCGTACTTCCAGTTGCTTTTAATCTTCGTTTTATCGATTGAAAGTTACAATTTTCCAAATGTTTCTTTCCAACACGAGGTGAAAAAACGACGAGAGTAAGCGAAAGTTGGGAAGTTTATCGTGCGAACCAGTCACACGTCCGAGACAGGTTGACGAGCAGGTATACACACGCCATAGCGCAAAGCACGTTACACCATGGAGAAAAGTAGTCGAAAGAGCTCGCAGCAAATTCCGGACCTTCTGGGAACGGATTCTTTCCACAGGGTTGCGCAATCACGGCGTAATTACATTGCGCTAATAGCCACTCGATGATTCGACTCTCGTCGTTAACTCAAACCGACCGGGGAACCAGTTTGAGAACTTCGACATCCTCGAACCTTCTTCTCTATCGACTCGTTTCTTTTTCTCTCTCTCTTTCTATCTCGCCTCGTCCATCGCGACATTGCGACGAGCGAAGAAGTCATCGCCGAGATTTACGAATATTCTCCGCGACGGGAGTCGTTCAATATTGGGAAACGTTGAAATATAAAAGTAAAGTCAAGTGAAAAAATGACGAAAAGTCAAACACACCTTGGTACTCCTTTTGAAGCTTCTTTTTACCGCAAATAGTCACGATCACCGTGGAATTACAAATGTTAATATTTGACCGACATACACGGTTCGGTTTGACGATAAAACAGAAAAATAATAAAAAAGAAAAAAAATACGTACACCGAACCGGTATTTGCATTCTCAATATTTATATTTTCGCGACGTTTTTATCCAGCCCAACCGGTGTACATCGAGGATAATCGATGATCGGCGTGTGTGGTACTCGTGCCAATTCTCGTTACGTTCGAAAATTAAATTCAACGTTTCCTGATCTGCCGGGTGCTTGTTAGTATGCCAATTAATAACGACGACGAGACGAAGGGGGAGAGAAAAGGAGGAACGAGAGAAAAGAAGGGCTGACATCGTACACGGATGTAAACGAAGAGAAAGAAAGACAAAGATGGGGGTGGGCAGAGGAAAGAGATTACTTCACGGTGCACGGGGATGTGTTACGGCGTAATCAATCCAACGTAGATATATTAAACAATTTTACGATTCGTCATCGTGCTCGATGAGGATAATTAACCGTGGCAAGGAAACGCGAGAAGAACGTAATTTCGTACTGCAATCAACCAGACTAACCTAACCTTAACTGAAATGGCGAACAATTACGTGGAACGTCTCCTCCCTTGGAAATGCTATCCTGTCCTGTCGGATATTTATCAAAACACACCCATCTCTTGTGATCGAAACGGGGGAAACAAAAAGAGGGTAAAAAGAGAATAGAAAGAAAAGCTCGGTTCCCTGGTTTTCGTCGATAAACAAGCTCTCCTCTACGTCTTCGGTATCAGAACGAGAATGGCTACTAATGAAATGATCACGGTACCCGCGTCGTTTACGCGTGAAGGAAAGGCCGGCCGGTTCGTGTTTATCCTTCATTTCTCTGCGGGAGTTTCTCGTCACGACGGGCTGTTCGCGTGTTTCGTTACCGGCAAATGTGCGGGGATTGTACCGAAAATCGAAAACATACCTGTAATTTCCCGTCGAAACATTTTGGCGAGAGTCGATTCGCGAGAGCGCGCTCACTGGAATTAGGTTCGGCGTCGTGTGTTATGCTTATGGTTCCCGGTAAAGTGCTCAACATAGTTCAAAGAAATGCCAACCGAGTACATTTCTGGATACCCTCTAAAACGGTAGATTTAATATCAGGGATGAGATAAGTAAAGGAAAAAGGAAAATTGCGGAAAATATGTGGAGCATTCGCGTGGATCATTGGTGAAAGAAGAAAGGTGGAAAATATTCAAGCAAGCGATCGAAACGAGGAGTGTTCGATCGACGTTCGAAAAGCCAGTCGTTTCTCGAGCTAATTTTCGCGCGAGCGTAACTCTTTCCTTTCCCCCCCGGTAATTGCATTTGCGCGGAATAAGCCGTGTCAATCTCTGCCGACCGATCGAAAATTAGAACTCGCCACGCTGCTCGTCCGATTTCCTTTAATTCGATCAACCTGTATTTTTTGCCGGCCCTTTTCCAATCTCAGCGGCCGTCCCGGTCTCGGAATTTAACCTAAACTAATTGCAGTCGCGCGAATTCCGGCCCGATAATCGCATTAGGTGAAATTAGCTCTTCTATTCGATCGAAAGACGTTAACGCGATCACAGTCACTGTCGCGGTTACTCTTCGCCTCTCGACTTTAGCCTCGACAGTTCTTTCCCCCTTTCTCTATCTCTGTCTCTCCATATTTTTTTTCTTCGCTCGTTCGTTTTCTTTTTCCTTCTCTCTCTGTTTTCTTTTTGTTTTTAATTCCTCTCTTCGCCTCGTTCCAATCTCTCTCCGGCGCTCGTTAAAAGGCACAAGCCCCATTCTCCGCCCCGGTCCTGCTACCGTTTCGTCGGGATTTTTCAATCGACCACTCGTACTTTTTATTCGAAAAAATACGCTCGAACATGTTTGTCTGGTTTTCCCCCGTGGTTTTTCCTCGAGGACCAAACGCGAGAGAGCGACGAAGCTTTAACTCCGGCCGGGATTTTACCATCGGTCCCTTAAATGGCCGACCGAAACGCTAATAGACGTGGACTGCAATTGACGAGCGGAGCGTTCGACCGACGATCAACTATTAACGCATTGCGGTTACCAACGGTGAGAACCGTCGTGAGAACGCGCGCCTACGGCTTTGTCGCTGATCCAATCGATAGAATGTGATTTTCCACGCTGCTCCATATAAAATCAAAGGATTATCTACTTAAATCGTTCTGGTAAAAGGTTACCCTATTTACCATATTATTTCATCCCCGATGGCCAATTCGATTCGTAGACGCTCGGTAGAAAAAGAAAATCGAACTTTTATCGTACAACAACGCGCCGGCTGCACTTTCTTAACCAAAAGAAAACCACTCGAATCTCCTATAATCGCGTCCGTAAATAACACCCGGTATGTATAATATGTAGAACGAACAGAGGGAACTAGAAGCAGCCGTACTGCGTTTGTGAAGCAGTTGCGAGTGTAGCTTTGCCTGTAGAATAAATTCTCGGCTAAATAAGTATATAATATCCGCACGTATTCGGGACGTGGTTGTATTCGCACACGGTTCTCTCTACGTATCCTCAAGTTCTCTCGACAAAACTCGTTTAATCCTCCGGCAGATTAAGAGGAAGAGACTTGAACGAAGAAAAGGAAAGGGAGCGAAAAGAGAGAGAGAGAGAGAGAGAGAGAGAGTTAGAGTGCTCCCAGTTAGGTACTTAAAAGTATTCCAATCACGAGAACGCGGCGAAAGTCCGACGAATATTTCTCGTTACCCCCGGGTAGTGGAAACGGTGTGTTGCCCCTGCTGGCGGAGATACAGGTCGGACGCCGGTAGAACGGATACCAGGTACCGTGGCCGAAAAGAGGGTGAAAACGAGGGAGAAGTTACGAGGGAGAGATATAACCTAGAACACCAGTCTGAGAATATCGTTATTCCGTAGATACGCAATGTACATATCGCACTTTCCGTGATATCCTTGCTCCATCTTGTCACACAAGCGACCAATTGCATGCCACAAGTTTATTATGTAATGTACTCTTGCAAACAGAGAGAGAGAGTTGCTGGATGTTTGTGCAGCTCGTTACAGCCACTATCGTGCCGAATTCTGTACGGTCATTGCAACGCTTTGCGCCGGCCATTTAGCGGATTCGTTGCAATGACACATTTAGAAGGATTTTGTTAATTGACAATTTCAAATTAACTGTGTGATAATACTCTTTTTTTCTTTTATTCTGTGAAAATTCTTGTTTGTGGGATGCACGATTATGACTGTAACTGGAGAATTCGCAGAAAGAGATCTTAAATGGTAATATTTGCCAATTTGAAATGGTGCTTTGAATTTTTTTTTCTTTTCTTTCCTTTTATGAGAAATAGTTTGTGTAAAGAAAGATCTCTTTGAGTATGCAAATGCTACGTTGAACGTTAAGATGTCTTTCTGTGATGCTAATATTCCAGGTCTAATTCTTAATGGAAAGGAAAAAAAAAAGAACATATACATACTTATACATAAAAGAACGTCACGTGTGCTGCCATGGATCTTTTCCCTTTACTCTTGTCACCGTCCGGAATGCTACGAAGAGATGCTCCTGTGTTGTGTTCTCTTGTTTCTCCACTATGACATGACCGTCGTACACAAGTCCTTGTGGTGTCTGCGAGGGAAATTTATCCTGGGGAAAATTCTTTTCTGGAACAGAGGCCTTTTCGTCGACATTCGTCACACGCCCTTTCGTTTCACGGCAATCACAATCTCGATCAACTTCCTTTTTAGAGATTCTGCACTAAATCTACTTTTGTTTTTTTTTTTTTTTTTTACTATCCATTTCATTATACCGTTTCGTCCAAACACGTTGTCGGTGTAATTGGAAAACTGGTGCGAATCTCATTCTTGCCAGAGATTCGATCGAAAGTACAAAACGTGTCCGGATTGGAAAGATCGATATTTCCATCGCGTCGAAAAATTCGACGATCTTTTCGATAATACAGTCGTGTGCAGTTCGTCGAAGAATACGCGATACGATTTGACGCGGGTTAACATGCAACGTGCTCGTTTAGGAATCCCGCGGTATGCTAAAAACAGCCATTGAAGTATGAAATTACATGGCAGCGCGGCGACTTGTCCAACCGTGGATAAATGAATCTGTGCTTGCTCGCGAAACAAGCGGATCGAAAGCGTGATCTTCCTGAGTGTTCTACGGACAACGCACGAATCGATTAATTGCTTGTTTCTGGCTGAAACAAATCATAGATCGTTCTTATCTCTTTCCAATCTTCCTTCGATACAGCACATGCTACTATTCGTGTATTTATTTTGCAATCGCGAAACGAAACAGAGGTGCGATCGATCATTGCGTCAATTAAGATTACGTCGGACATTGATTAAACAGAATTTCAACTTCGCATCACGAATTACCGATCTGTTACTATTATCCACCGAGTTATGATCAAAATACCGAAAGATAGGATTAAAAAGTACTTAAAATAGCCTTGATTACCTCCCAAGAGGAATTTCGTTCAACCCGTCATCTCTTCTAACGCGACATTGATCGTCGAAGAAGGCCCGTCGCCGAATTGAACGAACGAACGAACCGCTCGAATTTCTCAAAGCGACCAATTTTCGACGTGTTCCCTCTTGCTTCTTTTTACTTGTCCGCCCGTTTCGTTCGCGTCCAGCGCGTGGTCCAAGTCCCTCTCTTTCACGAGCGTCAAAGGGAAACGATCTCGTTTCTCGTCAGGCGCGATTTTTTGGCTGGCTCGTAAACCTGGTCCCTTGGAAGGTTCGCGAACAATCCCGGCCGGCTTCGCTTGCACAAAGAAATTCCAGCGTGGATTAAAAAGTCACGCGAGCCTCGATACAGCGAAACGGGAAACGCCTTGGTTTCTCTCTCTCTCACTCTTCCTCTCTCTCTCCGTTCGCTTCTCCGTTGCGTTTCGTTCGTTCGATTTGTTTCTGAACGACTGTGAAACCGTAGGCGTGACTCGACTCGCGTTACAGCCTCGACTCGCGCGATTCCACGTAGATACGGCCACGCGAACCAGCCTCAAAACGATTTTTCATAATCTACCCTCGGGCTTGGTTAATTGATTTTTCGCCGATATACGCGGTATACGAAAAAAGAGAGAGAGAGAGTGAGAGTGGAGGGAAGGCCAATCGAACGTTCCTCGACGTTCGATTAATTTCGCGCGCGAGCGCTGCCGCCATCACCGACGCCGCCGCCGCCGCCGCCGTCGTCGTTCGATCAATCGCGTCGCGCGTTATGCTCTCCTTGTCGCGATCCGCCGACGTTTCCGCCTATGGCAGCCCTGTTTCCGGCTAAAACTGAATCCGTGTTTGCCGCGCCAACGTCGCGAACCTCATTTCACCTGACCATTTTCCACGCGAATGGCTCTTTCGTGTCGCCTAATCGAGCAACGGCTCGAACGTTGATCAACCAGAAGATATTTCGGTAAATGCTTGCATTTTTGACGCGTGATCGTTCGCTGGTTTTTTTTTGTTCCTTTTGGGTCGTTATTTAGGGATAATGATCGGGTAGATAAAAGGAACGGTTCGGTGGGAACTATAGGTAATTATGTACTTGGAACGTTTTAGAACCGTTGGTTACGTTATCGATAAGATTCGTTTAGCGGTTTGGGAAATTGATCGCGTGAAAATAGAAGCGGTTCCATTTTAAGAACAACAGTTCACGGTAGAAAAGTAGAAAGACAGAGAGAGGGAGAGAGTAGAAGTAGCGAATGAAAAATAGCGGGTAGATGTGTTTTGCTGAAAAAAGAAATTCGTAAATAATTGCGGTTAGTTTTATTACGGAGGAGCGGTTGGTAGAAAAGTTTTTCTGCTCGTGAAATGTACTTTTTCGAGCCCCCGAGGTGTCGCGTGACAGTCGAGCCTCGGTGGTCGTTCCCTTTGGCGTTATTAAACGCTAGCTGCATAAATAAGGATATCGTAAATCATCAGGCAGAATTTTAGATAGGAGAAAAACGCCGGGTTTCGAGCTATCATTTGAATAAACTTTCGCGGAAGACTTTAAGTTCCAGTTTTATTTAGCGGCTAAGATCGAATCGGTGATTTTTAATGGGCCGTCTCCTCTACCGGCAAAGGGGAAACGAATTTTTTAATCGTTTCCTTTTCTTCCGTACTCGAGCAAGTATTTTTACTGTTTAAACCTTTAAGCCGGTTTTTGACGGACATCCGGTTATTTGATGTACGCGTTATTACATTTGCACCCGACATTTCGGTGGCCGCTTGAAATCGCCGTGAATTATTAAAGCCGTCCTGAGGCACACCGTATGTATAACGATAAATTTTCCATATCGTGAAATGTAAATAGGACTGTGTTTGAAGGTGTTAAATTCACAAAGATGAACGACTCTGCGCGCGACCCTGTGCCTAAGCATGCATAGTAAAGCAATTGTTCGGGAAACGGTAGACAAAAATTCATGAAAATATTCCGCGGTTTCTTTCGTATCGCGTGAATTACACATTCCGAACAGTCGGACTTTTGTATATTACCTACTTTAAACTCACCGTTCAATTCCACTTCTATTCTTTATTCTATTCTATTCACTGCAATTCAGTAATCGCACTCATCGTCGATTATCTTTCGTGGGTTACACTTTTTTCTCTCTGTAAATATATCTGTCGATCGTCTATTACGAGCAACAATCTACTTCGCTTCGCCTGCTAAAAATATTATTTAAAACATCGATTGGTTATAGAGAACCGTATATACGAAGCGAGATAGAAAAAAAAGGAAACTCGTGAAAATTGAAATTTTTCACGCAGTACCATAAACATCGCGAGCCTTTTGTAACGTGCAAAACGATCATTAAACCGACGCGGTATCTATCAAAAATTTCATGCATAGATTATACGTGTTTCTTTATACCAGATTCACCGTGAAACGTTCGAAACGTCGTGCCGGCGGGCTTTTCGTTGCTGAAACTCCTTTCACGTGCAGCGAAACGTCGGACCATGCGAAAAAATAACAGTGGTTCGAGCAGATAAATGACGGGGCGAGCCGTGAACCGGTCGAAACGTATTAAATCCGGGCCGGCCCACGCGAGACGGAAGGCCCTCTGAATCATCGTGAAATCGATGATTAAAGCACACGGGCAGCAGTCGCGCGATACGACGCGCAAACGCGACCGTCAGATGGAAACGAACCGATGGAAGTGGTTTGCGGCAGTGGGAGCGGAAAGGGGAGAGGGCGAAGGAAACCGAAGGCCTTAATAACGAGCGGCGCAACATCCGCGAAATGGCGATTTTTCGTGTTCACTCGTAGTTTATCCGTCTGAAATTACGTTTACCCTCGCCGCCGGTTCTATTCGGTGGTAGGTAGGTAGCGCGCGCGTGCGGCCAGAAGGACGATCCCTGACGAAAAGGGGGAGCGACGTCATCGCGACACGAACGAGAGTAGGGAAAAGAAATACACGAATCCCTTGTTCGTTAAAAATTACTCCGGTAAAAATAGCTTCTTCGGTTTATTCGTTAATTTTTTTTCCTTCGTTTAACCCTTTCGTTGTCGATCGACGTAACCGCGAATTCATTTGTCATGCCTAAGGTGATCAGCGTTTTTTTTTTCAAATTTCTTTTGACGCGGTACTTATTAACGGTATTAGTTTTCAATATTTTTTTTCATTTTTAAATTTGAGTAATGAGTGACTTCGTGGAACACTTAAAGCCGAAAAGAACATATTCTGAGATTAATCGAAGCTTCTTTTTAAAAAATTAAGAAAAATCTTTGAATCAACCACAAAAAATGAAGCTATTAAGATGAAAAAATTAGACTTTCTACGAGTCACGCTTTTTTTATTGGCAACGAAAGGGTTAACGTTACTTTTCTCGTCGAATTTTCACTAGATAAAGAAGAAGGAATATTCGACGATTTTCGAAATTCGTTTACAAGTCCCAGCGAAAGTCGCGTTAATTTTCTTCGTACGTTAAGGGAACATTAACGAAAGATATCGTAGCCTCGAGACAAACTTTGACGAAAGGGGTGAGCGCGAGGGGCGAGAACCGAGAATCGAGCCGGATTGTCGATAACAGGAACGCTTCAGTCCTGCTTTCTTCCCCTGTAACATAGTAATCTACGAGCGGGGCCAATTACGCGGAGTAACCAGAAGTTCCCGGTGGCCTGTCGATACACGCCACTCGAATCACGACAAATTGACGTGGCGGGGCCCTTGCAAAGTCAACGGGAATTCCGCCCTTTCGCCCCTCTCTCTCTCTCTCTCGCGCGTGCGATCGATTGTCGTCGTGCGAATTAATCCTTCCCGCTCGAAGGAACGTTTCTCTTTTTCTCTACTTTTCCTCCGTTGTTGTTCGTTCGTTCGTCGTGTTCACGCCTCCGGAAAATCCGTGTTTCCGGCAACTTTGACGGAAGAAAGAGAAGAAGAAAAATAAGAAGAAAGAGGAAAGAAAGTGTTTCGAAGAGGAGGAGAGAACCCGGCTGGATTGCGACCGCGCGAAATTTCCACGTGCAGAAGCGGCGTAGGTCGGTTAATCCTCCGAAATAGTGGCTGCCACGAGGACCGATAACAGGCCGTGTGTGGGCTTTGCACCTGCACACCGCTCCTCCCGGCTAACAATGGGCCGTGCACTCGCTTTAATGGCTCGCCCCCGATCGAGATTAAACTGTGCACACCTTGCCGATTCTAAGGCGGCCCCCGTGTGCGTGTATTATGCAGAAAGGAAGCGGCGGCGGCGTCGCGGTCGGGTCGAAGAGAGACGAGTTCACCGCGGGATCGAGGAGGCAACACTTCGCGTTTTGTTTGACCGCGTTCAAACTGGGGAATTTGTGGCCACGCTCGCGTTCATCTTCAAGTTTGCGTACGATTTCACGGGAAAGATTGGAAAGAGTTGGAACATAGACCAGTGGATACTTTGGTATCTTTCAATTGCCAGTGAATACCGTTAATCTTCCTTTTGAAGCAAGGAATCGAAGCTTGTATTCGTAACGGTGATTAAAAATGCGCAGAAGCTTTGACGGAGAGACGCGTCATGAATCTCCGATATTAGTTACTACAAGGAACGTAAAAAAAAGGAAAAGAGTAATATTCAGCCAGGATTGAAAAGATTGATTCTACTCTGGAAAACACACAGTTGCACGCGAACTGTGTAGAGCATTAATTAATACGCGTTTCGACGGTAACTGATCATTAAGTCGAGCGCACTTCCGCGTCATCGATCGGTTCGTTACGAGCGTTTCTCCCTTTTCCGTTTCTTCGCGTCAACGGGATTTTTGTAATAGCATTAAAAAAAACCCGGGGGCCGGCACTTTCTTGCTTCGTCTGAAGTGGCGCGGGTATAGAGGGACGGTTTGCTGGAGCCGGCAGAGTCGAGGAAGGGAGAAAAGGTCGCGTTTAATTCATCGATTTATTTTTAATGAAACGATTTTGTTTTAAGAGACGAAAGCTCCTTTCGCCGATAAGGCGATTACCGTTCATTTGAAAGCAAATGACCAACGATCCGCGCGAACAACGACGCAACGTCGACCGAAATAGAATCGAGAGAAAACATCTTTGAAGTGATTGGAGATTCGGAAATAAGTAAAAAAACCGTAGCTGGGACGTTGAAGAAGGAAAACTCACGAGGGCTCGCGCGAGCGCAAAGCACGAACACGTTTCCCCGTTCCATTGTACTTTGTGAGAGGCGAAAGCTTTAAGAGTTCTCCTCCGCGAATCCAGCAATAAGGTACTCTTTAACGAAGAAGGCTCTCGTAAAGTACTGCTCGGAAGAAAAGGGGGGGGGGACTGTAACGTAGAATTACCCTCGAAAGTTTACTATTTCGTGGGACCGATACTTTCGCGTTTGTTCGTCGAGTATGCTTCATGCTAATACAGTCTCGCGATTACTCGAGAAATCGGTCAATTTCGCTCGTCCAACGCGAACGTGTTCGATATGAATTGTTTTTTCTGGGAGAAGAAACGCGACGATATGGAGGAGTAGTAGGACAATTTTAGGATACAGGTTTTTTTTTCTGCATGATACTCGTATCTCTGTACATACACACCGTGGTACCATGAACACGAAATCGACGCATCACGTCGCGCGAATACGAGTTCATCTGCCCTACCACGAATGCATACTGCGCTTTTTAGAACTACTGCAAACCCCTGTTTCTACTAACTCATTGTCCTGTTGTCACTTGCTAACACCGTGTACCACGCGAGTATCGAATATCTCTTGTTACTAACATCCTCCGCAAACGCTGTCGCGGCTCGTCGAAAGCTTCAGCCGGATTTATTCGAGAGTTTCAAAAAAAAAAAAAAACACAAAAAGTTCGAACCTCGAATTTTCGAATGTTTCTACATTGACGAAAGCATTCGAAGCGAACGCTTAAAAAACTGTCCGATTGTGTAAATAACATCTAACAATAAAACCGAAAGAAAAAAAGAAATCGGAATTCAATGCCAGAGGACGCACCTTCAAGAATCGCCAGTTCACCTCTCATCGGCGCCATTGATTCTCGTTAAAAATAAGAAAAGCTCATTTCATCGAATCTTCGTGACTTGTTATTGTCCCCTGGGGTGACACTCTTGCTCACGTGACGATTGCAGGTGCAATTATCGTAATTCCTGTTCGGTGGACGTGTGCAGCGAGATTTTCGAGGAGGACCCGTGTCCCGGAACCGGAAAATACATCGAGGTGCAGTACCATTGCCTAGGTTGGTGAACACTTTTCTTCTCGATCGATGAATCTTCCTTCGTCGACGAAATACACACAATTATACAGGTCCACGATTCTTCCAAGGCTACTGGATAAACTCTAAATTCAATCGATTGAGAATATTTTTTTTTTTTTGCTGAAATCTTTCGAATGTCTTGGAATAAGGCGTGCGAACCAGAAAAGAGGTAAAAGATAAGCAACGAAAAGGTACGAGGTTGGTCGAAAAAGTCTCTCGATTTCGCGTATTCCTTCCTCGAGCATCCACGACGGTAAGAGAAAAAGGGACAGGATCCATGGTTCGGTACACTTTGGTAAGGGTGTACATTTGTCATGTTAACCGATCGATCGAAACCCAGGTGCAACGACCAGCAGAACTGCAGCATTGTTGCGTCGACGCTGCAATTCGGCGATCCCTGTCCCAACACGCACAAGTACCTCGAGGCGCACTATCGTTGCGTGTCCGGTAAGTAAGACTCGTTCATTTTTGTACGCGCCCAGCCCTTCGTAATATCTCTGTACCCTGTATCGTTTATTCTACGAGCGGTCTTCCGTAGATACCGGCGAACGATCCCATAGGCGCCGGCTTCGCGGTCCTTTTCAGGATACACGAACGCCAGAAGAAATTGTTCGAAAATATTCAAACGTCATTTTTTATCGTTTTTTACATATTCGAATGTTAATATTTATGTTTCCTTTTAAAATTACAGACATGCAGTTTTTGTTCAAAATTTTATCTCGTAAAGTTATTCGCTATTTATCGAGAAAATGTGATTATTGTTTTTTCGACGAAATTTGATAATCTTCTTGTAGCCGCGAAACCGGTTAAATTGTTGGTTTTTTTTCCCAAAATTGATATTCGTTCCCGTCTACCGCGTATAAATTCAAGCAGCCGCTTTTTACGAACGCATTCCAACGAAACGATCCTCTCCGTTCCTCAAGATTCTCGTTTTCCGGACGAAAAACCGCTCGAGATTCGCTTTTTCAGGAGAATCCGCAGGAGAACGCGGACGGGCAAGAAGCTGCCCGGCTGACCGCGAGAATCGATTAGAATTTCCCGAAGTCGGCGCTTATGATTCACGTTGCCCACGTAACTGCGAGCCCGTGTCCCGATAAAGATCTTCCAGCGGCTTGCATCGGCTATGCACTCTCGAGACAGACGGAGTATAAAGTGGAGAAAAGAAAAGATGGCAAAGAGAAGTCAGATAGAGAGAGAGAGAGAGAGAGAGAGAGGTGGAGGAGTTCGCGAAGACGTGATCTTTGCGATCGAGAAATCGATCGTAGGGATCGGTAACGCGAGGAACACGCGTCCAACTTTTCTGACGTGTTTCGTATCGTAATGAAACACTTCTACGGCCCAACAAGAGCAAACGGTACAAGCAGAGAGAAAGAGAGAGAGATAAAGAACGAACTCAAGGAGGGATTGCTGTGAGCATCGATCGTTACGCTCGATGATACTGCGATTCAACTGTGACGAAACCGCGTCTCGGTACGTTATTGTGAATCTGCATCACGTCCTCCGGTTAATTTGCCTCCGATCAATTATTAATAGCCGTATCAGTTTCACTGTTGGCTGTTTGCCTACTTATAACGTCATGCTTTACGTTTTTCTTTTATAATCTCCACCTCTCTCTTTCTCTCTTTCTCGAGAGGTAACTTGACATTTTCAACTCATAGAAACGCCGACTTTCACCCACTGAATATATCTGTGAAAAGTCAGTTGAACGTTTACGACTGATCCCGAAAGGTCATCATTTTCACCTACGAATCTCCCTTTGGAAAATCATCATTCTCGGTGACGCACGCGTCTACTAGGTGCGGTAACTTCCCCGTATATCCAGTGTTTGAACAGTTTACGACGTTCAAACAGACTTAACCAACGGCTAGAACTAGCGAAGGTGACTTTCCCGATCTTCCGACTTTAACACCCACTGGTTACGACCTACCGAAACCACCGGGCGACACAATCACTTATTGGACCATAAACTGTCAACCCCCTTGCTCTCTACCTCTCTGTTTGCCTTTCACGGCTTCCAAAAGCCTCGTCCTCTTTGTGATCGATATCCAGGAGTCTCGGGATAGATCGGTCTCGGGGCACCGACGTATATTCAACCGGAGGGAGTTGAATCCGTTGGTAGGTAGCCCCGATACCACCGAGCGCAAAACCATCTCTGTCTCTCTTCCGTTACTCTCGACGGTTGCATACAACCCGTCTTTCTCTCGCCGACTATCGGTAACGGACATCGGCGACGTCCGGTATTTTACCTTATCGCCCAACCCCTTCGGCCAATAAAGATGACCCCTATAGAGATAGTACCGCGAAATACGCGGACCATCTCGTTCAGGGATTAACTGCCGTCGCCATCTTAGGTTAAAGATCGTTTTCTCCTCTTAGGCCAGATATAGTCGCGATATCAGCCGCGAAGGTAGGCTAATCTCGTGGCACGGCTCTCGCCCGGTTCGCCCGTCGAGCATTTCGTTTTCGGGAAATATTTCTGTCGCGGATCGATGCTTCGCAACGATTGTCCCACTCGAGGCATTGAAACATCGGGACCAAAGGACGTCTGTCCGTTGTGGAACGTGTGTACGTGTATATGTAGACGGGGATAGTTGGAGATACGGGAAATCCCGGAATGGGCCTGGACGCTCGTAGAGAATACAATTGTCGCGTTCTAGGAGCACCGATCGTTTGTCGTTTCTCGATATTCCGAATCTGATCGATGTTCGCGATATCGATAGCTTAGTGTTCGTGAAATAAAGAGACGGAGACAATAAAGTAGTAAATTACTTCGTTTTTTCTTTTTTCTTTGTCATTCGAGATCAATTGACTTAATAAGGAAAGCATCGTAAAATCACCGTCGCGGTGATTAAATATCTCGTTGAACGTTGAGAACGCGACGGAATCTAAAAGGCAAGCTCCGCTCGAATCGTTTCGTTTAAAGAGGTTCCCCTCCGCCGTGGAGGAGACGCGGTATATAGTTTCACGTGAAACAAAGTGCTCCCGCTATTTTCTGGCCGTAAGAGAGAGGAAACGTTTCGATGAGAATCAGCGAGAGATTGATCCTTACTGCCCTCGTCTGCAACGAGGTTTAAAATATCCCTGGTCGTTTGAGCCGTCGGGGTAAGGAGCTCGTCTAGCCGGGTCTGGAGCTCCGGAGCTCCTCAAATCACTTTCCTTCTTAATTATACCCGGCGTTCGAATCCGATAAGCTCGTAGACGAGCTCTCAGGATCCTCGAGCAACCCTCCCCGAAAGCTGGCGTCTCTCCTTTCCGCGTGTTTCGCCATCGCCCCTCCCCCCATCGCGTCTCTCCCTTCTCCGAGAGTTAAAACGAACCCGACGAAACACTTGCAGCGGCAACAACCACGACAACGTCCCGTCCGAGTCCACCGTGGTTCATGACTTCTCAGCCGAGCGTTTGGAGCACGGCTAAGCCGACTGTCAGGCCTCCCTCTAGGATTACCACACCCCCGGCACAACAGCCGCCGCAGCCGCCAGCACCGTCCACCCCGGCGCTTCCAATAACCACCACCCCAAGGTCAGTATACTTTAGTCGCTTCTCGCGCGGCGCTTTTTTAACCCTTTGCACTCGGAGTATTCTTTGAAGCGACCGACCAGCATATCTTTGCAGCGAAACAAATATAAGTAAAACGTGAATTTTATATCTTAAAATTGTATCTATATGGTATGGTACCTGCAGAAATGATCGCTTGAATTTTGGCGATTGCACCGTAACAGCACTGATAAGAGTAGCGATAGCGGAGTGCAAAGGGTTAGAGATATTTATTTTTTTATTTGACCATGAGGAAACTTCTTACCTTGCGTACAGGGTGTTTCGAAAGGTTATTTGAACTCGTTGCAAGAAACGAAAGCAAGTTTCAGTGAATATTGACGTTCGATATCTCTGGAATATGTTAGTCGAGACTTTTTCATTTTCTTCAACGAGCGCTTTTGAAGCAGCTTGTACACGAAGCGAACGACGGTTTATAGAAGTTTTTAATAATACCAGGGAAGAAGTCATAATATTTTCTCGAATAGATGGTAAAGTAATATAGCGTTGGTTGAACAGTGATCACGTAACTTTGTCACGCGGGCGGTAGGATATTCTTTGGACGTCAGCTAGGAAAAACAAAGTTATCGAAACGTTCCATTAAAAGCGGGGGGAATTGTATTACGCTCTAACGGCGTGGAAATATTTTCGTTACACCGTTACACGGGGGAAACAGCGTCGGTCTTGCGACGAAGTTCGACGGCCACGAACGCCATTGAAAGTGACAGAGACCTCCTTCCATTTTGCAGTCCAACGTCGACGAGGTCGTCGGTCGATATGGAGGACGTCGAAGTGGACCAAGACTTAATACTTCCCCCGAACGTTCCGTCTGCGAACGGACCTGCGGTGCCACCGATCGTTCTTGAAACCACTCCGGCCACAACCACGTCGACCTTTGCCTCTTGGAGAACGAGTCGAAGGACCACTGGTAAGTTCTCGAGTGTTTGAACGGCCTTCTTAAACAGGGGGAAACAGCGTTGATGGCGTTTTGATAAAGAGAGCACCGTGTGTATCGTTTATTTTAACATCGGTAGTAGAGAGACGGGAACCTACGATCAGAAGAGAAGAACGCTAATTGCTTTTCGATTCCGCGATGATCGCGTGCAGCTTAAAGAGCAAGAGGTGAAACGACGAATCGTTGATTTAATTAACTATTAATCCATCGTTTAAGCAAGACTTATCCGGGTAAACGTGTCTAGCCGATTCAAACTATCACCCGTCGATTAGAGTCGACGAAGCTCGTTCGCTCGAGGGCTTGTCGGCTGTCAATTACACTCAACGATCGCGTATACCGAAAGGGTTAACGTTCAAAAGGTAGCTGCCAGAGCTTGGTTATCGCGACGATCGATGAAACTTTACAAAGATATCCGAAATCGACCTGTAGCTACTTCCTTGTTCTTTCACATTCTCTGTTTTTTCTATTAAATTACCCTAGTGTTCCTAGAGTCTACAGGGATTACGTGTAAATGCAAGTTCGCGTTAAAACAGCGGAGCAAATAACCGCGAAGCAACGGTATAAATCGTAACAACGAGGGTAGAAAGCCTTCGACTTGGATGTAGCTCGCGAAACTCGTAACAATCACCGCAAAAGATTAGGGCACCCCTGGGTATCCAAAATTCCATTTCACAGACCCGATACTATGTTGCACGCGCGCTAAGCCCCTAGGTCCACCAAGGGGACTGGACACTAGAATCACATTAAAGCCCGCGCCATTAACTAAAGCCAAGTAACAGGCCAACTAACGCTCGTAACTAACTCAAATATTCCAGTGCCGAGCACGCTGTACCCGGAGTCCAGCTCGAATGGCCAATGGTACGACTATGGTAGACAAGTGTGTCCCCCGGTGATAGCCAGGAACCTGTCGTGGAACACGACCAAGGCTGGCGACGTGGCTGTGCAGAGTTGTCCAGGCGGTGCCAACGGTTTGGCGCGGTGGAGATGCTTGGCCAGAGGCGACACGGCCTTCTGGCTACGGGACAGTCCGGATCTAAGCGAGTGTCGCTCCGTTTGGCTCACCACGCTTGAGAACAGGGTGACAGAGGGTGACGTGATCCTTGGAATCAGTCGTGAGCTGTCACAGGTGACCAACAACAGCAGAGGTCTCTACGGTGGTGATATGATGATCACGACTAAGATCATCAAGAACATGGCCGAGAAGATGGCGCAGGATATAAGGACGTATCAGGATTCGAATCAAAGGGAGGTCAGTGTGACTGAATTGTTGCAAGGTGTGGTAAGGACAGGTAGCAACCTGCTGGACAAAGCGCAAATGGCATCGTGGAAGGACCTGAGCCATCAGGAACAGATGAGAGTCGCGACCTCACTATTGATCGGACTCGAGGAGAACGCGTTTTTACTAGCAGACACGTTGATGCACGAGAAAACGATCACACACGAGGGAAGAAATATACGTGAGTATTGCTACCTTTTTCTTTTCTTAGGTTTCATTTATGAATCGTCGATAGTAGAGGGAAATTGAAACTGGAAATTTGAACTAGAGACGTTGAATTAACTGGTGTAACTGTATCGCGGATACGGCGTGGTTCGATAGTAAAAATGACTCTCGAACTAATTTAGATGGTCGGATAAGACGGCTGATAGAAAGAGCACGGTTAAACCGTGATGAGTAAAAAGGAGTGGCGGCCGGGATAACGAATTAACGCCGGAGTTGTCTAGCACAATGGACATGCGAGTATCGTAGGTCCGACTTTAGCATCGGGTCGCATAAATCTAGATCCCCTATCTAGAGAATGCGACGCTGGTAATATCCGGCGTAGATAAAACAAAGATCCAAACCCATCGTAATTCTCTGGTACCCCGGCTGGATAATGTTGTAACCCGAGCTTTACCTCGCTCTCCCTTCACGAGCGCATTATCACAACAAAACCCCGGGAAAATTACGAGCAATTTGACTTACTTCCTGGAAGTAACGTAACGCGTGGAACGGTCGTGATTGAGGCTGTTGGAAGCGGGTTTCTCCACGGCCGCGACTCTTCGCGGCCGAAGTAGCAGCAACATTAGATCCGCACGTGATAAATAGCATAACAGTAAAGGGCAAAAAGAAGATGAGTTTGATGAGCGACAGCCGGCCGGATGCCGTGTAACATAATATTCCCCCGGTCCAACCGTGCTCTTTCTTCCACGCTAACAGAAAACTAGCCCCGGCTACCACTATTCGCCGGCGTGCACACGAAGTTTCCTCCCCGTCACACGTTTATGAGTGATCGAATGGAGAATATACGATGAGAGGATCAACAACGTTGACAGAAGAAAAAAGAAAAGAAAAAGAGACGTCGGTTAGAAGGATTACGCGCGTTTAATTTTATTGTCCGAGGGTTCGGAAGATGAATCGAATAGCGGAACTTTACGGTCGTGTGGTATGTATTGACGAATGTCACGGAGTTCGGTTAACGCCATCTTCTTCGCGAGCCGTCCAATATACTCTTCCTAGAGATATAAATTTTGCTTCGATGCCGCCCCACGTGTACACGTTTCCTTGGAATATCTCATGCCGAAAGTTAGAAAGTAAAGACTAAGGTTACGTCGAAGTGATTGGTAAACCAAGAGGTTACTTGAGTTTCCGGTTTGCGCGGAGTAACAGTAAGAGGAGGATTCGTTAAACCTTGTATCAGGTTCGAAGTATATCCTCCGCGATCATTTAAGACGTCTAGCCTGCACCGCCGTCTACTTTCCAATATTTTAGAATGTCGCTGATGTAATAAACACTGGCATTTTATTTCCCTGGGAACAGTAATGGAAGTGCGCGTGTTAGATGCCCGGAACATCGGCGACGATCTCGAAGTGTTCCCAACGGAGGCAGCTCAACAGAGGTGGACAGCTTCGAACGACCGTGTCGAGCTGACCAGAGGAGCTTTGCTAGAGAACAGCGAGGGTGGTATTGTCCGTTTGGTCTTCATGGCCTTTGACAGGCTCGAGGAGATCCTGCAGCCACAAGCCGAGGTATCGTCGTTGGTCATGAACGACGAACCACAGCCGTTGCCGAAAAGGAACACGACCAGGCTTCTGAACAGCAAAGTGATCTCGGCGTCTTTGGGCAAAGGAAGGCACATACAACTCAGCGAACCCGTCAGAGTCTACTTCAAGCATCTGTCCATTGAGAACGTCACCAATCCGACTTGCGTGTTCTGGGACTACATCTTGAGGTAAGTTCCGCCCGTTTCTGTCTAACTACGATCGATAACAACCGTAATAATTAACTGTAATTACGCCCCTATTCGCTGATAGTGTTCTATGGTTCGTTTAGACTTTAATTCGTTTGATAACAACCTACGTCATTATCCTTCGCCAAGTTGCAATTGATCGTATAAATAGAATCTTATTTTGTTAACATTATCCAGTGTTTAATTGTCTCTCTTTTTTTTTTTTTACAGCGCTTGGTCGGCAGAGGGTTGTGAAATACGTAAAACCAACGAGACTCATACCGTTTGCGAATGCAATCATCTCACGAATTTTGCCGTTCTCATGGACGTCCATGCTGTTAGATTGGACATCGCTCATCAGGTCGCTTTGCAGATCATCACTTACATCGGTTGCATTATCTCTGTGGTCTGCCTTGTTCTGGCAATTTTGACCTTTCAATTATTTCGCGGACTAAAGGTAATTATTGAAATGTTACATTTAATTGTAATTATTGGAAATATTAACGATATCGATCGTGTTTCTACTGTATGTCACGTTATTCTCTCGCAGTCTGACAGAACCACCATCCACAAGAATCTCTGTGTGTGCCTGTTGATCGCGGAAATTTTATTCGTTTGCGGAATCGGACAAACGAACCAGAGAATTGTCTGCGGTATCGTCGCCGGATTGCTGCACTTCTTTTTCCTCTGCGCATTCGCCTGGATGTTCCTCGAAGGTATTTTTCCTTCTTTTTTTTTTTCGAATACAATATCCGTAACACGGCCATTTGTCAAAGTCATAGAATCACGAACAACAAACAGCATCCCGAAGGAACTGGTTTGATTTCCTTTTTGATTTTCTCACAGGATTCCAATTATACGTGATGCTTATCGAGGTGTTCGAAGCGGAGAAGTCAAGGCTTCGCTGGTACTATCTGGTCGCTTACGGTGCACCGTTGCTGGTCGTAGCCATTTCTTGTATAATCGATCCTCTCAGTTACGGCACCGATCGATATTGCTGGCTACGAGCGGACAACTACTTCATCTTCAGCTTCGTTGGACCCGTGATACTCGTTATACTGGTAAGATCACTCTTCGCGAGAACAGAAATATAAGATAAATCGTCGTCGAATTCACGTTATGCAAAACTAGACGATACTTTTCTTTTTTCTTACTTAATATCGCACGCTTCGATTAAATATCAATTAATTACCATACGTTCACGTTAGAATAATGTCAATATAGAAGCTGTTACCGAATTTTTTCATCAGGCAAACTTGGTATTCCTGTCGATGGCGATTTACATGATGTGCCGGCACGCAAACACAACCGTAGCGATGAAGAGTAAGGAGCACTCACGATTGGCCAGTGCAAGGTAAGCCTAGGAAATCCGGGTTTGTTCCAATATATACACACTAACGACAAATTCTGTATATATATATAATTACATTATATATCTCTACGTATATATATTGAAATAATCGATCGAGTCTGTCCGTAAATACGTTCGAGATATCAATCCTGTCGTCGATAGTAGAAATCAAAGTATTTCTTTGGTGCTTTCGGTTCACGTTCGCAAGCTTTACTTGCTTAAAAGAGACCTCCTAAAAGAGAGTCTTTTATTGTCACGCATCTATTTGGCGGCCATGCTGAGTTCTTTTCGTTTTCTATATATTTCCGTTTTATTAAGTTAATGTGTTGGAATGATCGCAGATATATTTCCGTTCGTTCGACACACCACTTGTATTGCTGTAAATCTTAGGTATTATATGGACATGGTTATATTTATATATACATACTATATATTTTTCAATATACATGTACGTACTTATGATTTGATAACGCTCGTTAACGTGCACATACATACATCCGTTATTATATATATATATAATAAATGCCGTCACAGTCGAGTCATGCTTCAACGAGAAATTGGACGCACGAACAATCGAACGCGAGTACGATGATAATTAGTTTATGCTCTGTGTTTTCTGTGATTTAAATGAAACGAGCAAAAATCTATTGAATGAAGAGAGAGACACAGTAATAACGACACGGTATTAACTTGATAAATCTCTGTATGGAAATGTTGGTGATGGTAGTTAAATTTTCCTGCAAACTCGACTCGTTTTATTATCAAAAGCTGCTTCATCGTTGCAAAACAAAAAAAAAAAAAGAAAAAAGAAAGGAAGAACCATCTTTTCTCTCTCTGTATTTTTTGATGTTTTTTTTATTCGTTTCATTTCCTTCTTTCTACGTCATTTTCATGTTTTCCTTTTGCGTTGACAAATCGAAACATAATTACACATTTTCAGACGTTCTATCGTTGTGTATTTAACGGGGATTGTACAGCGTGGTTAGTAACACGAATCGAGCGTTGCACACTATAGCGAAACTGTATAAGTTTTGTTTTTCTTTTTTTTTTTCAATATTTTTTTTTTTGTCAAATAATCAATTAATTGAAATGGTGCCGGAACAATCACCTAACTTTGCTGTCTTGTTTCATTTTTTGTATTAAATCTTCTACCCACTTCTGTCTACACTGTTCTACATTCTTCTGCATGGCGTGGTTGGTTGGTAGTGGAAAGGAAGAGAATGCTCTTCCCAACAAATTGCAAGCGCACTTGTAAGATATTTACCAATTTTTATTATTACTCACACATTCTCATTCGTCCTTTAATGAACATCATTCACGACTAATCATCTGTTTTTTCCGCGTCTCTTCTTCATTTCACACGTTCACTCTTCGTTTAACACGTTCACCGTTCAATTTTTCTTCTCGTTTCTCACTTTTTCCTTTATTCATTCAACGCTGTCGATCATTCTTTCCACTATACACATATAATATATACATAAATATATATATATATTTTTTTTTTTCTTTCTTTCTTGCGAATGTAGAACGTAGAACGTAGTAGTCGTCTGTTCGCGAAGAAAACCACAAAAAAAAAAAAAAAGAAACACGCTGTTGATCGTTTATCGAACTTAAAGATCCATCGATCGTGCAACTCACTGGAATCGCAAAAATGTATCTCATTCTTCTTCTTGTTCTTCTTATTATTATTATTCCTATTATTATTGTTATTATCATTATTGTTTTATGTGCGTTGAAACAGTTGAGCCTGACGCAATTTGCAATTACAAACAGCTTATGTAGTAAGGTGTCTTCGTGGTTAATGCTTGACAGAGAGAGAGAGAGAGAGAGAGAGAGATAGGGAGAGAGAGAGGGAGAGAGTGAGAGACAAGCACACACGTGGCTGACGATCGATATTCTCTGAACTCCTTAGTTACGTCACGCCGTTTGCCTTTCCTCTGAGTACACACGACGAGATTCAAACCGCATGCCGTATTTATCCTTTAGTTTCGGGTGTAACGCCTGATTTGAGAGTAGCTTAGTGAATACGCGCGAGATTAGAAGTAACAAACACCTGCCTACCCTCTGTAGAGTTCGTGCTTCCCTGTTTCCCTATTCTCTCCCTCGTAGACGAATCCCCGTGTAGTCGTGATATTTCGTCCAGTAGAGAACGAAGAAATTACCAAAAAAAAAAAATAGAAAAGAAAGAAAGAAAGAAAGAAAAGATGACGAAGAAGGGGCGAAAGAAGAAGAAAGTAAGAAATGGATGGTACACGGTGTGTGTGCGCGATGCTTATAGGTGCGACGCCAAAGCCGCTTCGAGACTCGCGAAAACATTAACGATGCTAATGCATTGTCGGGGAGCGTGTACACGAGACGTGCACACGTGTAGAAACGAGCAACATTAGTACACGTTAGCGTCGCGCAAGCTCGAAATGTTGCGTGCACACTTGGGTGCATAACGCCGTTCTACCTTCCACCTCCCCCCCTCCCCCCCTTTTGATAATCTTCCGTGTTCTCGCCGCTCCATTTCGATAAGAACGTGACAAATGTAGCATTGGAATTATTAGAATTAAAGTCACACCGTCATCGATCATTTAGCACGTCACCCCTTAACTCTTTCGATGGCACGAGACTAAAGAGATCGTTTCCTCTCATTTCACCATTTACTACTACTACCACCACCACCACCACCACCCCTCTATCTTTCTTGTTGTACTAACGTTTTTTTCTATTGCCTTGTTTTCTTTTTCTTAACTCTGTCTCTATCAACGCCCTCCCCTTCACCCACCCTTCATATTTACAAATAACTTTTAACACCGCTCGTTCACGCTCCTTTAAGCATCGCTCGCGATTATCTCTCGTCTTAAGAACGTTCGATTACGGTGTAATTCATAATTTTTTTTTCTCTAATGTTTTCCTCGGACAGGGCATGGCTGAGAGGCGCGATCGTCCTGGTCTTTCTACTGGGACTCACCTGGACATTCGGGCTCCTCTACTTGAACCAAGAGTCCGTCGTGATGGCGTACATCTTCACCATATTGAATAGTCTGCAGGGGCTGTTTATCTTTGTGTTCCATTGTGTTCAGAACGAGAAGGTAAGGGAATACGTCGGGGTCCAAACGTCCACCTTACTTTAAAACTATAACTGCGGCCGGTGTTGTTGCGCGAAGTTTCAAACGTTCAGAAAAAAAGCTCATGTCACGTTGAGTCTCGTTACCTTCGTTACTTTCATCTTTCTCAGTGCATTCTCTCGTCGTTACGAAAATTCATGGAAATTAAACGGAAATTCGCTCGAGTGGCATCGGATAATGGAACGCAACGCGAGATAATGTTATCGATTTGTTACGCTAATTACGATTAAATACGACGTTAAGTTGTTCCATTGATTACATGTATATTTTTGAATTTTGTATACGAAGCAATTCGCGAAACGTTTTTTCAAGAGGCAAGATATATATATATTATGTCAAGCGA
>NW_017100218.1:476168-484937 GCF_001263275.1 Habropoda laboriosa
TACAGATTGTAAAACCGTTTCTACCGTAAGGTTTATAGTTGAAACGACACAATTACTCACGAGTCTAAGCAAGTTGTAACATAAGAATTCGATGCACTAATGTACGAAAAGCGGATTCTTCGTATTATTATAAGTAGCAAGTAAAAACTCCTATAGGCAAGAGGATCGTTTGAGGGGAATCATAATATTATGTCAATACGCGACAGGAAGTCTAGGTGACACACGTGATGACAAAAAAAAAAAACAAAAAAAAACAAAATGATGTCTCAAATAAAGTGCTGTGGCAATCGAAAATAAATCACTCACGTTTATTCGTCGAATCAAAACCGGGATCCTGTAGCCTGATTTGCAGCTCTCATTTTACTCACTTCCGTTTATTTACGTTCCTCTGCGGCATTTACACTTTTCGTTGCCACCGCCAGGATGCACCGCTCTCTTTTTTCTAATTTCTCTGTAAATTCAGCACCAACCGCTTTGTAAACTACGTCTAACTGTTCGATACATGAAATATTATTCATCGTTCACAAGTGCTACGTATTTATTTTCAAATATTTCAGTTTGATTTTCACGCGTTGAAACGTACGAGAAACGAACGCGCGCTCGCACTTGCCTTGGTTCTTTGTGCACCGTTAAAAACAACCTTTCGTTCGGGGGGTGGGTTTGCTTCGCAATTCCAGGTGAGGAAGGAATACAGGAAGTTCGTGCGACGCCACTCCTGGCTGCCCAAGTGCCTCAGGTGCTCGAAGACGGTGACCGGAAGCTCCGGTGGTTCTTCCGGTACCAGCGGTGGCGCCGGTGGCGCAAACGGCGGCAAGGACTTCGCCTCGCACAACACCTCGTCGAATCCGTCGGCGCCGACAACAGACAGTTCCGGATTGTCGCCTCACGCCGCCTCCAATGTGGGTACAACAACGACCACGTCACCGCCGAACAATCACAACAACCTGACCGCCGCCTGTAACAATACGAATCTTTCGATAAATGTGAACCTGAACAATTTGTCGCTGAGGTCGCCGGTCGGGGCACACCAGATGCACATGATGGCACCTAGCAACCACAATAGGCATCCCGCTCAGCAAGGTATCCGATAGCCGCTTCTACACCAAACCGAGAAAACGAAAATTCGTACGAAACGGTTTTGTTCGATCAGTTCTGACAGCTGTATTATCTTGTCTCGCGAGGGAGAAAAATGTACGGATATGAAAGAGGGAATTGTCATTTTTTTCTTCATGGAGGAGGACGAACGAAAATAGGTCTCTCTCTCTCTCTCTCTCTCTCTCTTTTATCCTCACTATATGGCTGGCTAACTGGTTCTCCATTTATTCCTCTTCCTCTTTGCTCGCCTCTCTATTACACACCACTAGTGTTTTTCTTCTTTTTTTTTTTTTATTTCATTATTCTCTTCCGACTATCGCTTGTTTCTGCCAGTAACGCAAGTATGATTAATGATACTGGAATTAATAACGCAACTCCCTCTACCGTAGCTCTGTCGCTCGTTCCACGAACGCCACAACCACCGGCCTTTCTCGAGTTGATAACTTCGCGAAGGTTCTTGCACCTTTATCGGGCGAATTCTTTCGTCCGCCGGTTGGACGGGCAAGACCGTTGCGATGCAAACCGGGCGCACACTCGTGTTTTCCTTGTTCGTTGCACGATCATCCACGCGATTAAGAGGAATGATTTCCGGTTGCGGTTGAAACGGCCGCTGTTCTACGTGACCGTTTCAACCGGACATCTTGCTCTGTCTCTCTCTCTCTCTCTCTCTCTCTATCCTCCCTCTTCGATGCATCCACTGTCACTGAGATCGTTCTGTTCGAATGAGATCAACTTTCACGTTGCTATGTTTACGTACACCCTTATTCTTCGAGACACGCAATGGTTTCTTCTCTCTCTGTCTCTCTCTCTCTCTCTCTCTCTATCCTCCCTCTTCGATGCATCCACTGTCACTGAGATCGTTCTGTTCGAACGAGATCAACTTTCACGTTGCTATGTTTACGTACACCCTTATTCTTCGAGACACGCAATGGTTTCTTCCATGAATAGAAAAAATCATTACCTTGTAGAGATTTCGCAAGATGGGGAAAGGCACGCTTTACAGAGGTAACAGATTTCTCTCGCCCCTCGACGGTTAGCATCTAGAAACAATACCGCAGAAAATGGAGGGATTTCGAAACGCCTCATCCAACTAGTTAAGCGTTTAACCACCACCACCACCGGCACACCACCACCCGCGTCGCCCTCTGTTCGCTCGTGTATGCTAATTCAACCGCGTCGCCCCATCGTCTTCGAGACTACACCCTCCGCACAGTTTCCCTCCTCCCGTTCGGCGACTCTCTTTCTTCTTTATCATCTTCTTCTTCTTCTTCTTCTGCGTCTTCCGTTTGTTCTTTCTCTTTCTGTCGTTTTTTTTTTTTTTTAATGTGTTACCCCAAGTCTGTTGCAGGATAAATTGCGAAGTGGGTGTCCTCGACCCTCCTAGTCGAGGGAGATTCGTTTCGAATGGCCACGCGTTTCCGCTCAAAAGCGACGCGTGCCAGAAACACTTTTTTAACGTCACCGAGAATTGCTTCGCCGCCTCGAAAAGCTGGCTCTGGAACGAGAGACGAGCTAAAAAGGCATTTAACGAACCGTTCGACTCTTTCGGCTCTATCGCGTTCGCTTGTGAAGAGAATTTAGAAAGAGAGAGAGAGAGAGAGAAATAAAAGAGGAGAGAGAGAAATAGTTATTCAGGGAAGAGTTAGAGTATAGTAACGGTGGTAATGGAGGGGGGAAAGAGGAACCAATGTTTAGGGGTTGGTTTGGTTGAACAGAAGTGAACAAAAAGGAAAAACTGAGAGAGAGAGAGAGAGACGGAGGAGAATTTATTGAACGTGGCTATGCCACAGATTTGTATGATAAAACAACGATACACGGTTGTAGATGAAACGATAACCACAGCAACGCGTTTATGTGTGTGTGTGATCGTGTGCCCGTTGCATTTTCCGTAAAAATTTATTGCCAATTGTCGGGCGAATTTATCGGATTTAGTAGAGATTACTAGACGCGAGGCACTCCCGTCGACTGGAAATGATGAATGACGTTATACGACAATTATATAATTGCACAGCATCGATGCTTCTTTCTTTTTTTTTTCCTGCTTTCACTCTTGTCTCGTTCCTTGTTGTTTTTATCGTTCGTTCGTGAATTCGCGCGCTGGTCGCTCACCGGTAAATCCAGCGAATTTCAGAACGGCTCGTAACCGCTCGTTCGCGTACACCTCGTGGTTCTCGCGAAAACAAACGCTGCTCGTATGATTGTACGATGTTCCTTTTTTTTCCCCGCTGTTTTTTCTAATTGTAATTGTCAACGTAAGGCTCGAACGCGCTCCGGAAATATTCCAACAAAAAATCCGTGCTTCCGATTCGAACGTTACTTCGATCGAGGAAAAGAAAATACAAAAAACGAAGACGAAATACCACGATTCTGTATCACTCTCTCTCTCTCTCTCTCTCTCTCTCTCTCCCCCTCTGTGTGTCTCTTTCTCTCTGTCTCTCTGAAAAATTCAGAAAATCTGTTCACTTTTTTTGTTTTTCGTCTATCCTTTCTCCGAGCGAAAAAGAGAAAGAGAGGAACAGTCTCGGTGTCGACGCACACGCGCGGCAGGGCTGAAAAAGAGAAAAACAAATAGAGAGAAAAAAAGAAACGAATAGAGAGAATTCTCATCGCTTGTGAGCATTTGTGATTAGAGAGAAAAAGAAATAAAAAAAATTATACAGGCACGCTCTCTCGCTCGACTTTTGCACACCTGTAAAACACGCGAACGTACTATTTGCAAGACCTCCCCTACTAACAATGGTGATTTTCGTGCTTCTTATCTGGCTCTGGGTTTGGTGTAACGCGGTTGCTGGCTACTTTGTACCCTATTTCCCCTCCCTTTTTTCCTACCGTTCTACATGCCCGAAACTTACTTTTATTGCGACGCGAGCCTGATGCGAGCCCGACCGTGTTGCGCACGGCTCGCCATTTATTTCAGATGATGTTCCGGATCGTTAATGAAACGCTTCTCTGACGGACCGGCACACGCACGAGAGACGTAACGAATCTGTAACATCGATGATTTATACAATCGGCTTCGCAGCTGCGCCTCTGACGACTGACTACTGCTCGCAACACTTTCAGCCTGCGTGCCATTTTCTGTCTGCCCGCTGTTTTATACTTCGTGAAACGAGCCGCGCGTCTGTTTAATACGAGACTCTGCATACCAGTGAAAATGATTTTCGACGTTTTTCCAAGTATCGATGAGAATTACGCGCAATAGAGACTGTTCGATGATCTATGTTGTAGAAACTGCGATATCCTCGATAATTTAACGGTTGTTAAATTTCGTCGAAGTAAGGAAATTGGAGATTTCTTTCTTTTCTCAAATTGATTTGCGCGTGAAATATTAGCGAAACGTTGGTAATTTCTATCGCGAGGTTTTCTTTTTGAAAAAAAAAAAAAAAAGAAGGACAAGTCCTACATTCCATCCGGTAGCATCTGCTCTAGCAAGTCAGCCATGGCTTCCTCGCAAACCTGTTTGTCGCTTATCGACTCCTTTTTACTCTCGAGGCACTGATGCGTGAGCCGACCGGTAACGCAGTCGTTGAAGAAGTTTAAACAAATTTCCGTAGGCCATGAAGGAAGTGTACAGTGTTCAGAAAGATTCGTAATGTACGAGCGAATGTTGTTTTACATGATCGCGTGGGCAGAATACGATCGAATATAAATATCGGTACAACTTGCGTAACTTGCTCTCAGATTCCCCGTTAAGACAATCAAACGATAGATACTGTCGTTCGTATACAACCTTGTAAGATACTTCGAATTCTGTCCACGCGATCGGAAAATGAAAAAAAGAAAAATACCTTTTAAGCCGCTTGCTGTCGAACGATCGATCGATCGAATAGCGCACGAATTAACCCCTTTTTTTCTCTGGTTTCCTTTTCGCGAAAAAAAAAAACAAATTATTCGCACGCTGTTCGATCGACGAACTCGGTTCGTGTTCACAGCCTGACAAACGCACGTCTTCACACGCGTCGAGGCGCTCTTTAAAACCACTCACCTATCACACACGACCGGTCACTTAACCGCGAAGACAGGGGAAAAACCGTAGAGGCGAGAAAAATCCACGCCAAAGCGATCTGTTTCACATCTCTCTCTCTCACACCTCCTCTGCAACAAACGCACACTCATACCTACGCTCTTCGTACACACACACACACACAAGCATAAACAGACACGTCGTTTTTTTTCCTATTTTTTTTTCTCTCCCCTCGCTCCGTGCGTTTCGCTAATTAACACCAGGTGCACACGCGCGACGAGAGAGGTAAAGGGGTATAGAGGGTAATACGGATCATCGAAGGCCTCTAACGATCCAAAGCCGCGCTCGAAAACAGCTCAGGAGACGGGCGCGCTACGTTCACCGGGTGCTCTTTAATCGAAGCACGCGAACGTGCGCGCGAAAATCCATAATTAGCCGGATGAACGTGGAAAAGTGCCATGTTCCATTGGAACGCGCCGGGTTTCATTACCAAGCCGGTTTTACCAAAGGAGGAGCGCGCCGGATGGGTAATTTTATTCGGTTGGATCGGTTGGAACGCCTCCGCGATGATCGATATTACGCTATTTCCTCTCTCTCTGGTACGGACGACCCAGTCTCGGCACGGTTGCACGTCAGCCGCGCAAACGAGGAGCCGGTTCCCCCGACGTTACCTCATTACAGACAGTAAGAAAACAAAGAAGACTCGTTCCCTCGCGCCACGATCTCTGTCGCATCTCACCTTGCTCCATCGCGCGCGCCTCGCTGCTGGCTTCAAGGGGGAAACGAACGGGTCGATAATCTTGGACTTCCCGACGACTGCCACCATCGCGGGCTTCTTCTTTTCAAACTTCGTCAAATTTTCCGGTTAATTACACGAGAAATTTATTCAATTAACCGAGTAATTTTGCACAGATTCGGTTAAGTGAAAAATCTTCGATTCTCAACGGTCCTCTACGGGCCAGTCCAATTATTATTCCGCAAACTATTCTACAGATTGTTCCTTAGAATCTCGAAGGAGAAGTCGTTAGGATTGATCGAGGAAGAGTGACAAGAGAAGAAGAAAAGAGAAAAGATTCAGGAAATCTTAGAGTACCGTCCGGAAATCTCACGAGTCGGGTCTGTTCCATCGGGAGCAGAAAAATCTTGGCCGGAAGTTGAAGGAGGCTCGCGTGACCTGTCCACGTACAACCGGAAAACAGGTGCGATCGCGTATCGTTCGTCCCAGGACAAACACACACGAGGAAGCACGCGGTGGAAGGTGTGCGTGCTGACGTCGCGTATCTCAGCCCGTTACGTCGTAGATTTGCTCGCGTACGAGTTAAATCCGCCACGCTTCCGGCGAGCATCGCAACTCCGCGAGATATCGTCGGATTTGCCGCGTCCGTATCTCCAGTGTGCGCGTCGCTTTCCAAGGGTTGGAAGCACCCTTTTTAAACCGTGTCGCACGAGATCCACGGCTAATCCTTCCTCCTCCTACTCCTCCTCCACGATAGAACGATTGCACGGAGGTGTATTTGTCACAGGCGAACCTCGCGTCGCCGGGTTAATTAGTTTCGAAGGACGACTCTAAGAAAAAGAAGAACGAGAAAATCACATCGAGAATGGAGGAGAGAACGCGCGCGCGCGCGCGCGCGTGTGTGTGTGTGTGTGTGGAGTTTTTGTTAAAATTTGAAAGAGAGAGAAAAAAAGGTGAAGTAATTATGGAGCAAGGTGTTTTGTCAAAGACTTCGTGAGATTCGAGTAACCCTTTGTTTACTGGTAAACAGGAACTTTTGTAATTAAATATTGAAACGATATTGGATTGGCTACATTGGTACACTTGATCAAGCTAGTACCAGATGCTTCAATATTCTCTCGGGATATTCTACTCCACTGTTGCTCGTATCGTGTCAACTTTGTCTTCGATGTTAATGACTTGATCTTTCGTGTAACGTAATCCACGGGTATTGTACCCCGGTGTATTGTAATACACGGACATTACAACCCTGTCCTCTGTGACCGGACATAACTTCACAAATTGCAACTAACAGTGGATAGCAACCGTTTGAGTACTGAACACGAATTTCGCTATTCTAAGTACTTTCGTTGCACTGAACGCGTTCGCTGCCACCAGAAAATCGTAAGAAGACACACACGAGTATCCTGTCTCAGCGTTCAACAGAGGATTCGATAAAGAGGGGCGATAACCGATCGACGCATCGTCGACGCACTGTCGACACTTGCACACAGGGCAAACCATTCTGCGTCGACGATGCTTCGACAGTGTCAGCGAACGTGTTAACCATCGTCGTAGACAGGTCATCCCTTCGAAATACTCCGAAAGATATCTCCCGTATGACCAGTTCACACACGTACACACCGATTCATCGAGGACACAACAATCTCTCTAGGAGACAGTAAACGAAGGGTTAAGAGGGAACGGCGAATGGTTCGATTTTTACAGTACTTGGCGTCCGGTCGAAGCTGGGCGATAGTCGATAGGCAGCCGGCAGTAACAGTGCCAGGTGAATCCTCTCCAACAGAGGCTCACATCGTTGCCACCCTGCCGTACGCCCGTCACGCCTTCTTACCCTCAGCTCCCAATATCCCCAAATCTGCCACCGCCACTTGGGGCCACCTTAACAAAAACCTCATGTGGAAGGTAACTAACTCACCGCAGCTAAAAAAAAAAACAAGAAAAAAAGGCTCGCTCGCTCGTGTCGTGGTTGTTTCGATCGAACTTTCCTTTTATTTTATTTTTTTTTTTTCTCTAACTATGTTCTTCTTGCCATTTTGTTTCTCTAATTGACTGCATGGTGTGCCATGGTTTTGTTACGTTGTTCCTTTTTTCATCGTTTCGTTTGTTTGTTTCTTCTTCTTCTTCTCATTTTTCGTTCACATCTTTCGTTCTTCAGTCTTACTTGACAAGCACCTAGTGACACATTTTGCACACTTAGAGGACACCTCGCGGTTCGACGATTCGAAACAGCATGGAGGTGTGGGGAAAACCGTTCCCGGGTGAACAACGTTTCGTCGAACGAGAGCTTGCGAACCAAAAACCCCGAAATCCACTTTTTCTCCCGTTTTCTCTTCCATACGAAAAGACCCGATCGTTTCGTTGTCGAGACCACGAATAATTCCCTTTCGACGTTTCATCGTCTAAGATACGCATTACCTGAGAACTTAGAGCATCGAAACGAAACTGTTCCGGTGGTCTCGACTCCGGGAACGATCGTAGCGTTCAGTTGTTTTGTCAAAGATAGACGTCTTTCCTTTACACGAGACGCGTATAGCTCGTTCTGTGTGTGTTTTTACGTTTTCATATCAGTAGTGACAGAGGAATGAAACAATGAACGTGTCCACAGTGATCATAGCGTTTTGTACATATCATACAGCACGTACAGAATCTTCTCGCTCGTTCCTTCGACCATGCATGCGAGCTCGTGGATTTTGCGAAACGTCCCCGAACTCAACGTGAGACTCGTTGTCCCCCATGTTTCTTTCATTCGTAGCTGTCGCATGAACGAGGACATTGCGTTTCCAACATCCGAACCTAATATGTACATATCTAAACCGAAAAAAAAAACGAAAGAATTCGAAAGTTCACACTTGATAGAAACGAAATGGAAATAGCAAGTGTCACCATTCATGCACTCACAAAACTGTCCTTCCCTTGTACCAATATGTACCAACGTCACACACCAAATTCTCACTTGCTGTTTCTCATCATC